>NW_027514448.1:0-600000 GCF_048772815.1 Callospermophilus lateralis | reverse complement strand
AGGGATTCTGAAAAATGACACCATAAGAGTCAAAGGCCTTTACCAGAATGGGAGTGGGCCTTCCAGGGAGGTGCTTGAAATCCTGTGATTGGAAGAGGCCAGGTAAAACCTGGTGGATGCTCTAAAACAGAATTCATTAATGTAGCACCTGATAGCTGTATCCACACCACTCTATTTTATTTATTTCTTTATTTATTCTTTTTTAACAAAAAATTTATATTGGAACACAGTTAGCAAGGTATTTGTTGAAAGGTACTAGATTTGAACTCTCAATAGGTCATATTATCCATAATATTTGCTCCTGGTGATTTATAGAACATCATCATTCAATAATTTTCACGATTATGGAAATGTTCCGTGTCTATCGTGCCTAATTCAGTAGCTTCAAGCACATGATATTTTGGCATATAGATCCTGTGACAAAAAAGCTGAGTTTGTCAATTTGATGGATTACATGGACAATGGCCACAAGATTGGGGAGCACCGTTCTAGGACACCAAGGCAGAAAATGGAAGCATTTCCTCTAAAAACTGGAAAAAGACAGGGATGCCCGTTTCCACAACTTTTATTTAACATAATTCTTGAAACACTGGCCAGACCAATTAGACAAATAAAATTAATTAAAGTCATATGGATAAGTAAGGAAGAACTCAAATTAGCACTATTTGCTGACAATATAATTCTATACCTAAAAGACTCGACACATTCCATCAGAAAACTGCTAGAACTAGTAAATGAAGTCAGTAAAGTAGCAGGATACAAAATCAACACCCATAAATCAAAGGCATTTTTGAATATCAATAAAAAATCTTCTGCAAAGAAAATGAGAAAAACTACTAACTTTGAATAGTATAAAAATTATAAAATCCTTTGGAATCAACATAACAATAGCTGAAAGATCTCTACAATGAAATCTACAGAACCCTATGGAAAAAAGATCAAAGATGACATGAGAATATGGAAAGATCTATTTTTTCTTGAATAGGCAGAGTTAATATTGTCAAAATGACCACACTACCAAAAGCACTATACAGATTTAATGTAATTTCAATCAAAATCCCAATGACATTCCTCAGAGAAATAGAAAAAGCAGTCATGAAATTTATCTGACAAAATAAGAGACCCAGGATAGCTAAAGCAATTTTTAGCAAGAAGAGTGAATTAGGTGGCATCTCTATACTAGACCTTAAACTATGCTACAGATCAATAATAACAAAAAACAGTATGGTATTGGCAACAAGATGGACTTGTAGACTAATGGTATAGAATAGATAACACAGAGACCAATGCCCATAATTAGAGCTCTCTTATATTTGACAAAAAGCATAAAAAAATGTACATTGGAGAAAACGATATCCTCTTCAAAAAATAATGATGGGAAAATTGGAAATTTATATACAATAAAATAAAATTAAACCCCTATCTCTCACCATGCAAAATACTCAACCCAAATTGAATCAAGGACCTAAATATTGAACCAGAGACATTGTGTATATTAACAGAAAAATAGGCCCAAATCTATCTGGTTAGTGCCTGACTTTCTTAATAAGACTTCAGAGCACTATGATTTATATTAAGCAACAATAAATACTATGGATCTAAATTAAAAAGGTTCTTTTCATCAAAAGAAACAATTGGTTAAGTAAATAGGGAGCCTACTAATGGGGAACAAATTCTTACCACATGCACATCAGATATAGAACTAAGTTATAGAATATATAAAGAACTCAAAAATCTGCAAACCAAAACAACAATAACCCAATCAACATATGAGCCAAATAACTGAACAGACAATTCTCAAAAGATGATATGCAATCAATTGACACACATATAAAAAATTGCTCAACATGTCTAGCAATTTGATAAATGCAAATCAAAACTACTCTGATTTCATCTTACTCCAGTCATTTAAGAAAAAAAACAACAATAATTGTTGGTGAGGGTGTGGTAAAAGGCACACTCATACAATGCTGGTGGGACTTCAAATTGGTGCAGCCAATCTGGAAAGCAGTGTGGAGATTCCTTGAAAAAACTGGAATGGAACCATTTGACAGAGCAATCCCACTCCTTGTTCTTACACAAAAGACTTAAAAACAGCATACTACAGGGACACTGTCACATCAATATTTATAGCAGCACATTTCACAATAGCTAAACTGTGTAGCCATAATAGATGCCCTTCAGTAGATAAATGGAAAAAGATGTAGTATATGTACACAATGGAATATTACTCGCCATTAAAGGGAAAAAAAATTATGACTTTTGCAGAAAAAATTGATGGAGCTGAAGAATATAATGCTAAGTAAAATTTACAAATCACCCTAAAACAAACACCAAATGATTTCTCAGTAAGGATGCTAATTCATAGCATTATGTGTTAGGGAACAGAATGGAAAGATTACATTAACTTCAGATAAGGAAAAGGATAAAAGGGGAGAGAAGGGAAGGAAGGGGGCATGGAGGTAAAAAGGACAGTGGAATGTAATTGTTATCATTACCCTAAGAACATGTATGAAGCGACACAAGATATAAATCTACTTTGTGTACAACCAGAGATATGAAAAATTGTGTTCAATACATGTAATAAATGAAGGAAGTTGAGTTGATATTCTACTTTTGCTAAAATTTAGAAGATGCAGAACATGAAGTGGATAATGATAGGTGCTTAGTCCATGTTGACTGGGTGACAGATGAGGTAATGGGTTTGTTTTGCTTAAGAGTTCAGCTTATTGCAATAAGAATGTATGCATGCTGAGAGGCTGGCACAGTATCATTCTGAGAATATGTGTTTTGCTAGTTTGAAAAAAAGGGGAAAAAGAGGTTATATAGAGCATAAGGCAAGCATAAATACATGTAACATGAATTGTAATGCATTATGTTATCATATTTAAAAAATAATTTAAAAAATGAATACATAAAAAAATAATAACATAGATATTAGGTCATTAAGTGGTGTCATAAATTAAGCAATCCCCAACATCTTATTAATACATAAAGGTATACTGAAAAATTTAATAATTCATTTTAAAAGAAAATTAAAACACTACCTTCAAAATAATAACATTTGACAGAAGTAGATTTTGGTGGTTGACCTTTTGTTTTGCATTGATAATATGACTGACTTTGAACATTCAAGTGTTGTATAGTGATAGCACTGAGCCTTTACAGGTACTTTCTGTTTATTAAGAAGTTATTGATAGTGAGTGGGGGATAGGTAGAAACTATGGTGTTTGCAGTGAACTGGTCTTGATGGATGGCACCCCTACTATCTCAAGGCAGACTGTAATTAAAGAATGATGGAAGATTCATAAAGGGAGGTGTGATTAGTGTAGAAATATGCACTGGCATTTATACCATAGAAGGTGTACTATTGGTTTGCAGGTGGAGTCAAGAGAGAGCCAGTTAACTAAGGGCAATATGGAAAAGTACAGGTACCGAGGCTAGCAATTTTTAGGTGGCTTGGTCTTCTACAGAAAAACCTCCCCTCCACACAGGAACATAGGCCAATTCCCTTTGCCTAGTTCCCTACACAGAGGTCTGGTTTGTTTCCTGCTCTGAGAAACCTAACACATATACTTGCCTTGTGCTATATATAGCCTCTTTTTTTTCCATTTCTGCAAACTAGCAAAGCACATATTCTCAGAGTGATACTAAGCCAGTCTCTCAGCACCCACATATACTTATTTCAATAAGCTGAACTCTATAGCAAACTCTACACATTACCTCATCTGCCACCTAGTCAACATGGACCCAAGCACCTCTCATTATCCCCTTTATTTTCTGCATCTTCTAAATTATAACAAAGTGGGAAATCAACTCAACTTCACAATGGCAAACAGAAATTTGATGGTTCTCCTATAGCACATCCCTGAAAACACAGGGTGTAGAGACTCTTTTCATTCTTTCTCCTGTCAAATCCAAAGAGCATTATATTATCTCTATACCCTCATCCCCTCCAAATAAAACCAAGGCCTAAAAATCTCAAGACATAGAGGACGCTAAATAGGCTTTCTGTCAAAAATAATGAGGAAATGAATAAATAAATTAGAAAAACCAGTATGACATGCTACCAGTTTACTGCTCACCACAACTGCTTTCAAGAGAAAACATTCTAAGATTTTGAAGTAATGGTGAAGATGGTGTTTGTAGCTCTGCAGAGAGCACAGGTCCATAACTGAGAAGCTCAGTGTGGCCATTGGTTTCTCAAAAACACAAGGTTTGGAGTGTCCAATTTATTTTAACAGAGTTTTTGTCTTTTTTTTTTTTGTTAAATCTAATGTGGATTGCTTTGCAACATAAGAAAATGTTAAAGGGTAACTCTTACATTTGTAATGAGTAGTTGTCAACGAAGTGAAAGTTTGCTTTAATAGCTAAAATTTTCTAATAGCTTCATTTAGGTACACTTAGATTTATGCACACACATTTATCCTACGTATGAGTATGTTTTGATATAAGTATACCCTATGGATCAATTTCCACATTCTCAGAAATATTTCTTCTTCTGCTGTTTTTGTACCTTAAATTTATATCATCAAGAACTTAGATAAATCAAACTACTCAATACCGTTTTTGGTGTCTAACTTATTTCATTTAGTGTAATTATTTTGATACTTACCCATTTCTGAGTGTTTCATTAGTGTCATTAAGTCCTCACTTGTTTGAATTCAATATTTTTTATCCAAATGCTTCAAATGAGAATATTCAAAGAGATTTAGATATAATAACTTTATTTTAAGAGTCAGAGAGACAGAAATATCTTGTGGATGGCATTGGAATTTTCAAAAATTTATAATTTTCGATAGTTTTTATACATGGTGTGAAGGTAATTTCATAAAATAATTTAATGCACCTGTGTTTTGACTGTGACCACGTCACATAGGTATGTTGTAGAATTTTCCACATGCAGCATCATGTCACCTCTCATACCTCTCATAATAATTCAAATTTCTGAGAATTTTTTATTTTTAGATTTGCAATGCTTATCTTTTAGAACAAGGTTTATCATTTAACTTTCATTAGCATTTGGATCATTTACAATTGATGTCTGCTCTGTAATTTACAAGTTGCTCTGTATGAAATAATGATCTAATATTTCAGTTATAAAATTTTTGTGAAATATTTCAGTCTTAATTTATGTATTCATTTAAATTTTAAAGTATATGTTCAGATGTTTTACTTGAAATGCTCCAAGATGTAATTCATGAGCTCTTTACCCTGGCCTAATATCTATGTTTATATCTAACCCTTGTTTGATGTTGTAAATCTTGACATGCTCACCTGATAATGTTCTAGGTCTATATTGAAAATGATGTCTGGGTGCAGTGACCATCACCCAGTGCTTTAATTAATTCTGCTGTGAAAAATTGGGAAATCCACCTGAAATTGCCAATTCAGTTATTTTTTTTTCATTTAAAGGCTTTTCTGAAAAACAACAACAACAACAACACAAAAACTAACAAACAAACAAACAAAAAACTCTTGCAACCATAGTTGCTCATACTTAATATGTTAAAATGTGAATGAAATAATGTATTTGAACTTGGTAAATGTATTAAAATTTTAAAACAATAAAATTAATTATTATTATTCAACTATCAATAAAATTATTCACTCTGCTCTAATAATAATATTAGAGCATATCAAAATTCCTAATAAAATTTAATAATAATTTTTAATTTTATGGATTTGTTTAAAATGTGACTATTAGTTTTGGATGCTCAGTCCCCTACAGTAAAACAATTATAATTTCTACAGTAAAAATTCACAAGTCACGGATATCTAAATGGTGATATCATTGTACCGTTTTGAAATGGGGATTGCCATGATATATTTATCATTCTTTGTGACATAATCGCTGTCTCATGTCATTACATGATTAAAAGTCTAACAAAAAGAGATTTAAAAAAGTTGAGACATGTCCAGATTATTGGTTAGAAATGAAAAAACTTGGTACCTAAAATAAATAAATAAATAAATAAATTGTCTTCAGTGAATCATTGAAATGTCTGAATTTCATGACAGTTCTTATCCTTCTGTTCAGAGAATAGTAACCCTAATTATTTCACAGATAAATCTGTTCCTTACAGGACCAAATACAGCTCACCCATGACATATGATCATAAAGTGTTTCTTCCATTCAATTTGTCACGAAAATGTTATAATTTATGAAGTGGCAAAAAGAGGTATATAATATCAAGACATATATGTGTGCATATCTATGAGGCTTGCATGGAGGATATCCCTGTTAGTTTCAAATTTTTTTTGCAGTTTTTTTTTTATCTAGGAAAAGTTTAGTTAAGAAACATCCAAGTGATAGCACAAGCAGCTCAATAGAAAGTGTCTAGTCTGCTGAGAAGTCTTGATCTAGTTTTGAGAGACATTTGCAAGTTTCATAACTTTAATATAAAACCTGTTTTTAGATATCTGGTTGCTTGTGTGTGGCATCTGAAAATGAAATGTATGTATTAACTAAATGATTTTTAAAAATATAAATATATTTTGTTGTTTTCATTTGCATGATAGTTAGTTTACCATTTGGAGAATTTATGGATTGAACACAGGGACACTTTACCACCGGGTCACATCCCCAAAATTTTATTTATTTATTTATTTTAATTTTCAGAAAGGGTTATCACAAAGTTGCGTGGGGTTTTGCTACGTTTCTAAGCCTGTTTTTTTTTTTTTTAATTCTCCTCTTCCCTTTGCCTCTCAAGCCGGTGGTATGACAGGCATGCTCCTGGGATTTTAGCAATTTTTTTTGGGGGGGGGTGGGTCATAGAGATTAGACTCAGAGTCACATTCTGAGCACTATTTTGTATTCCATTTATGACAGTTTCAATGAGTTGCACAGTGTCTTGCCATTGCTGATACTTGCTTTGAACTTGTGATCCTCCTGTTTTAGCTCCAAAGCCACTGAGATTGCAGTCATGCACCACCATGACTACCCAGTTTACCAATTTTTTAAAACAAATACTACCTTAAAATGTTTTTTCCAATGTAGAATTTATTATTTATATTTTAATCTTGGCACAACCACCAAAAATTCATGACTCTTAAGAATAGTATATAATTACATAGTAAAAAGTTATTTTTTAAGCTAACAAAAAGTATATACACTGATTGAAATATATCCTCTACTTTTGTAAGACAAAGAATCATAATTCTGACAGAACTCTGGAATTTTTTTGTGCTGGTCTAAGTGTAAACCAAAACTCTCCTGAGAAGTCAGTGTTATTAAATATTTGTTAATAAATAAATAGTCTCATTTTCTTTTGATTTGTGTCATGGAGTTTTTTTATAGAGAATTTTATTTATTTATATGTAGTGCAAAAAGTCAAACCCATTTCCTCACATATGCTACGTGAGTGATATTCCTCTAACCCACAACCCCAGCCCCTTCATGGAATTGTTTATAAAAGACGTAAAGTTAAAATATTATTGTCTGAGTAAAGATCAGTCAGTAATTTTTAACATTTATTATTTAGTTGTAGGTGGACAAAATACATTTATTTATTTATTTATTTATTTATTTTTGTATGGAGCTCAACATTAAACTGCATTCCTCATACATGCTAGTTGAGTGCTCTTTCTCTGAGCCAAAACCCCAAATCCAAGTACAGTTAAAGTAACCTTTAGCCCTCTGATTTCTGGTATAAAGAATATAAGAAATGGCATAATCTAAATTTTGTCATTCTGTAGTCAAGAAATGAGGGACTCAGAGAAATAACTGTATTATTTTGAGTTGCATATCACATTAGTGGAAGATTAAGTTCAAATACAAATAAATAATAGGACCAAAAATAAAACAGCATTCTTTCTATAAATTAATTATGTTCTCTTCCATATGATTCTAGCTAGAAGATGTGACTTTAATCAGCATCTTACCTTTTTGTACATCTGAAAAAAGTACTATCTAGTCTCTATGCACACAAATAATCTTTTACATTAGGATTCAATGAAAAATTATGTTTTATAAGCACTTTTACAGAGGAGTATTCATCACCCTTCTTTGATTCATTCTCATGCTTTATAGGTATTACTGTCAAAGGTTTCCTTACCATGAGGTTGTTTAGATACTTGTGAGGCATCAATTTCATGGGTGTCTCTTACCCCTATAAAATTATGTGCCAGATTTATCTGGAAAGTTCTCAAAAATCAATTTCTCAAAGTAAAAATGTATTTTTATTCTATTGTTTCTCTCATTATTTTTTTCTTATCTTTCTTGAAATATGCTTATTTTTCTCCATAAGATAGTGCTGGTGCTACCTTAATTCACAATTTATTATTTATCCAAAGATAAATGTCAGTATGTTTTAACTTTTTTTATAGATTTTTTTTCTTCACATTTTATACCATTTATAGATATCTGTTGAACACTTTTCAAGTTCTTCATGAGCACGAACACCAAGGAGTCAAAATGAGAAACTGTGTATTAAGGACTATCTAATTAAAGATCTTGGATCTGCCAACAATGGTGTCAAAATGTGAAAAGGAGAATATCTAAAACTGCTGAGTCCAGCAATGAACAGCATGAGAGGATAGCAGGCATGTGATGTCAAAGAAAAAAGCAGGTAAGAATCTTGTGAAACTAACAAGGTAGGAGAGGCAGAAGGATCATAATTTGAAACTCAGCCTCAGCAAAAGGGAGGCGCTAAGCAACTCACTGAAAGCCTATATCTAAATAAAATGCAAATGAAGGTGGCAATGTTGCTCAGGAGTTCAGTGCCCTTGAGTTCAATACCATATAATAATAATAATAACAACAACAACAATAATATAATATTCAAAATAAACTAATATCCAGTAATGGCCATTATTGTGTCAGTGGTGTCAAATTCTTGATCTTTGATAGACAAATAAAATTTCATGCATGCTTTGGTAAATCTGAGATATAACAGTCATACAAAAATTATATCAGATCTTGTAATGTATAGTATGTGTATAAAAATGCCTCATTAAAAGACAGGCATATACTCTAAGAAATGCACTCAAAATGGCTTTGCCATTGTTGCAAATATCATACTGTATACTGACATTTAGATTGTATACTACTACAATCTTAGGCTATATATTGTAGCTGTTGTTGTATATAAATTTCCATCACTGACTAAAAGATCACTATGCAACACATTATTGTATGTTATAAACTTAGAGAGATCAGTGTACCAAAAAGAGAATTTTAAATGTTTTTTAGTTGTTAGTGGACACAATATCATTTTTTTATTATTATTATTTTATTTTAATGTGGTGCTGAGTATCAAACCCAATGCCTCTCATGTACTAACTGAGCACCCTACTATTGAGCCATAATCCTATCCCTAAAACAGAATCTTTTAAAAAAATCTTTACAATTAGAAAATGAAAAATAAAAGTTTCCACTGCTGAGGAGTAGAAAATTGCCATCCTTTCTAAATAAAGTTTCATATCTATGGGGTATCTGTGTCACACACACACACACACACACACACACACACACACACACACACACAAGTGATTTTAAGTCTTTCAAAGATAGTCAATATGTAATTATAAAACATTCAATAGTTACTATAAGAAAAAGTAAGTTTTATTGTGAATGTGTTGGTATTGCTCATAGTATCAACTGCTTAAGAAGTTATGACAAAACCAATCCCCCAAAAACAAATGCTGAATGTTTTCTTTAATACAAAGAGACTGATTCATAGTGGTGTAGGGAGGGACATGAGAGGGATAGACAAACTTTAGATAGGGTAGCAGGGTAGGGGAGAAGAGAGGTGGCAGAGGGTTTGCAATTATGGTGGAATCTGATGAAAACCATTCTCTAAAGTACATTTATGAAGACACAAATTGATGTGAATATATTTTGTATACAGCAAGAAACATAAAGCATGTGCCCTACATGTGTAATAAAAATTATAATGCATTCCACTGCCTCATATAAATAATAACAACAATAATAATAATAATAAAAGAAATTTCACAGAGATGATTAACAACTTATTGAGACTCTGTCTCATATAATATTAAGACTAGAGTCTAGTTTTAAATGGAAAGGCACCCTTGATTTCAGTCATAAGAAGCACACAGCAATGGGAAACTTATTTCTGTTCAAAGTTGCACAAAACAAAATGTTAAACAAATTAATAAATTGGGCATTAAAATAATCAATAAATGAAGTTATACCATTAAATGGTACAAAGTAACAGGTAAGATAAATTGCCTGATGCATGAATAAATACATTCAGGAAGAAAAAGACAAGGACATCATGAGAAGAACAGTCAAATAACTTTAATATTCTCTTTATACAGGTGATATCTAAGGGTTCAGTACTCATAAAAAATAAAATATAACCAAATACATAAAATTAAACAGTATTCATGAAGATGTGGAGGGAAAAGTTCTCATGAACTACAGATTAATTATAAGTGGCTATCTTTTTGTAAAAAAATGTGTGCCTATTGAAGGACATGACACTTCCCCACCAGTAACATTAACTTATAAATATGACTGCTCTTAAAAACCATAATAATATATAAAATAAGAGCTGCATGGTCCATACAGTTGAAATCTGTAAGGTGAAAGAAAATATAATGTGCACATAAGAAACGTAAAAATAAAAAAGTGTGAGTAAAGTGGTTTCTACTGTCAAGACACATTTTTTGCCACACTACATTCAGCCTAACAAACAGTAAAAAACACCACATCAGTATTATATAAAGGTAACATTTTGATACTACTTCATACATTGCATATACATTTTAAAGGGAAATATGCAGAGTTTACTGGTAAATAAAACTTGAATTGGGACATTAAAAAAACCAATTACACACATGTGTTAAGATACTACACATCACTACAAAGAAAACAATTTTCCTTGAATGAAATCTGTAACATTTTCATCAATATTTTAGCATGTAGGACTGGGGTTATGGTAGAGTGCTTACCTAGCACATGTGAGGCACTGGGTTCAATCATCAGCATCACCTAAAAGTAAATAGATAAAATAAAGTTATTATGATTACAACTAAGAAAAAAAAAACATTAACAAAGAAATTTCAGCATGCTTCTCTATTAAAAGAAAGAGACTGAAAAAAAATTACATGGAATGAAAAGTATTTATGAAATACCTCCAAAACCTATGCTTCAGAGAATCAAATGAACTATTAGTATCATTAAGAGAAACTGATGTATATAATGAATGTATAATACAATACTGAAATCCAAGGAGTCATAGTATGAACCAAACACAAAGATGAATCCATATACATGTAATTTCTTTTATTTTTAAGATAAATAAAATGGTCTAAGCCTATCCGTATCAAAAATAAGGCTAAAAGTAAATGGATAATACAATACAATCTAAAGTTAGATAGGTCACATTTTCCTGAGCGTTTGTTTGCAGAATCTGTAAGGTACTGGGTTCAAAATCATCACAAAGAGCAGATATTAAGGAGAGATCAAGTTAGAAGTTGTTTTAGTTGCCTTTTTCAACAATGTGACTAACAAATTGACCAGAGAAATTGTAGAGGAATAAACGTTTATTTACAGGCTTCGGGTTTCAAAAGTCTTAGCCTATAGAATACTGCTCCATTTCTCAGGGCTCAAGGTGAGGCAGAACATTATGGCAAAAGGGTGTGGTAGAGGGAATCAACTGACATAGTGATAACAGTAAAGAGACAGATTCATTTTGGGGAGAATATACAAATTTAGATTCCAAAGCTCTATCCCCAATTCTCACTTTTTTCAGCCACACACTATCAATTCAGTTACCACATAGTTAATTCATTCAGGGATTAATTCACTGAGGACTTTAAAGCTATGACCCAATCATTTCTTCTCCAAACCTTCCTGCATTGTTTCACATATGAGCTTTTGGGGAACACGTCACAGCTGGACCATAACAGAAATATAGCAAAATAGAAGGCTTTTAACCCACCCTTTCTTTACTAATATATTAATACACATTTACTCATGTTATGTGTGTTACTTTCACAAAGTCATAAATGAGTTATGAGATTTACATACATTGGACAAGTGAAAGAATATCTACAATCAAATGAGTATAAAAAGCTAGGGTACACATGGGCATTTGAGTTGTTTACTGAAGTGCCACATATTTGAGAAATATCCCTACAAGTTTGAAGGCACCTTAAGTGAGGGGAGATTGAGATAATATATAAACTGACTTTAAAATTTTCTGTAATTTTTATCTTAACTTATCCACTGGTTAAAGAAGGAGTGAAATGTAAGTGTGAAAATTACAAAGTGGTTTTCTTCTATGACCAAGTTTGTCTTTTGATTTGTTTCACAACCTGAAGTCAGGGCAGAAAAATTACATCTCAAAGGTGTCAGTTAGTCCCAAAAAGAGATTTACCAGTGGTTTTACTAACTTCTCTTGTTGGAAGAATTACTTCACTCTTGATTCAATAAAGGGTACAAAAGGGGAAAATTAATCAATCTACTGATAGACTCAGTAAGATTTGAGCACTTTCTGAGACCTGACCTACCCTTGTTTACACCACTAATAATTCCAGGCCTAAGAGTAGGTTTTCAGAATAAGTTTCTCCATGCACTGAATGTCTAACATTAGCAACTTCTGTTCAAGGGAGTGTATCTTAAACTTTCAATTGCTAAAAGCAATAGAGACGAGCATGGGCAAATCTTGATATATTTCAAGCCATTGGATTTGCATTGTTTGTAACACTTCCAAAGACAAAAATTTTCAGCAGTAGTGTTAACAAAGTTTACAAATCGCAGATTCTTGTTTTATTTCATCACAGAAAATATTTACAGGACACTCTTCCTCTGGCTACTTGAAATCCAGGGATATAACACACTTGCATCAGTAATTTAAAGTATCAGTAAAATAAAAAAATATCCTGCACTTTGTGCAGTGTTGTCAGAATGCCTATGCTTAAAATCTCAAAGACTGAGGATAGAGTTCTGGCTTAGTTGTAGAGTGCTTGCACAGCACATCAGCGGCACTATATTTAAGAATCAGTACCACATAAAAATGAATAAATAAAATAAAAGTAATTTGTCTATCTATGACTAACAAAATGTAAATAAAATATTAAGAACTAAAATATAAAAATTTGAAAGATAATAGGTACTCCAGAGCATGCAAGCATCATATAAAAAGACTCAGTTGAAAAAAATATTGGTGAGAATATCAATTGAATAAAGCTATTTTTGAAAATGGTATTAAGGTTCTTCAGAAAGTTAAAATAAAAAAAGGCTTATGTTCCACTAGATGTTATTCTGGGTATGAATCTAAAAAAATACTGGAGTTATTACATCATAGAACTACTGCATGTCTATTTTCATTATAGTATTATTTACAGAACCTGGTAAAAAAAACTGAAGTACTTTTTTTAGATAAATGGTAGGTTGGTAATGGTGCCACATGCCTGTATTTTTAGTAGCTTGGGAGGGTGAGGCAGGAAAATTATGAACTTAGAGCGAGTCTTAGTAACTTCTTCAAGAGACACTAACAAAATCAGTGAGACCTTGTCTCTAAATAAAATATAAATATAGGGCTGGCGATGTAGCTCAATGGTACACTAGCTCTGGATTCAACACACAATACCATTTTCAAACAAACAAATAAAGAAAGAAATGAATAGGACCAACATACTGACCCCATTCTTTTTTTTCTATGAAGCAATTTACTTGCATCCTTTCTGGCTTAGCTGGACAGGATATGTCACATTCCTTAACAAACTGTTATCTGCAGGAGAAATGCAGTTTCAAAATAATGTTTATAAGAGCATCCTATGTTACTCTAAACAGGAGAATTTTGTGCCTGTGCTAAAGTCCAGATTCTGAAAATCAGAGAAACAAGGGTAATTCTTAATAACCAAAAAATCTGCAACAATTTTGCTTATGAGTTAATTTAGAAATGGTGAGCATGAATCTAATTAACCTAAAGTTGTCATAGCAGTGAATACTTGAGAGTTTTATGTTATTCGAACTATCAGTACAAAATCAAGAACTGTACCTGGGAAGGACCCTTTGGAATCTCTGTTTAGATCTCCAAGAAAACTGGAATGCAAGAGAGCCTGCAAGAGAGACATGTTCTCTTTTCAGACAAAAAATTCTCTCTCTTTAGAGTGTCATCTTTTTCCTCTTTCACATCACTTCTAATAAACTAATTGATTGCTACTCTGACCGATAAGTTTGAGAACTTTATGTCTTCATTGAAAAAAAAAATCTGCATTTTAAGGGGCATGGTCTTCACAGTACCTAGTTTCCCAGAGGGTCCCAGCCCTGTATAACTAAAAGATCATTGACATCTGAAGGGCTCTCAGAGACTTTCTTGAGTGCCTTAACTTCATACTTTATACTGCTATCTAGAAGAAAAAATAAGAACGATATTCACTAGAAACTTCAACAGACTTTAGGTATGATATGTCTTCACAATTTTATCAGGCAGTTATGAAACCCCCATTTAACACAATATGGGACGTTAGAATGAGGATGCATCACACAGGAACGTAATAAAAGAAAAAATTTAAATCAGACATTTTGATAAAGTGAATGTGCCTGGGAAGACAGAGGGAGGAGACAGACATTGTTTTTATTTTTTAAATTTTCAAGTTACTTGTCTTCTTTTCTCTCATGTAAAATGCTCACAAAGAGAAAACAAAATCTTTAAACTGCAATGAAGTTCTTTTCAAAGAAATTAGAAATACTGCATTCATTTGGAATGTTGAATAGAAAAAATAAAATAGTTGACAATGCAGAGAGGGAATGCTGGCATTAAATATGTGAACAGAACCGAGTGCAGTGGTGCACACTGAAATCAATCCCAGTATTTTGTCAGGCTGAAGCAGGAGGATCATGAGTTCAATTCCAGCTTCAGTGAACATCAGGTGCTAAGAAACTTAGTGAGACTCTTTCTTTAAATAAAATATAAAATAGGGATGGGGATTTGGCTCAGGGTTCAAATGTGCCGATAAGTTATACAATGACTTAATATCCAGTGATACATAACTATTCCAATACTATAGACTGGGTGCCAAGATTCAATCACAAGGTTCACAGAAGTCATATGAAGTCATATGGTGACTTAAGATAGTGTGTGTGGTGAAGTGTTCCTGAACCCACTGACACAGTCACACTCCGGGTTGCTGGGGCAGAGCAGAACCATATGGAATCTGGAACCATAAGGAATGTTAAGTGCTTTGTTTATGATACTCATGATATAAATAAAAGGGTATACATCAATCAATAATAAAAGTATGTGTTACTTGAGATTGCAGGAAAACTCCCAGAATGAGACTAAGGGTACAATTAAGACATGCCCTGAGATGTGTTTCAATATCTCTGAGGACACAAAATAGTTTTATTTCTCAAGAAGTTTATGGGGAAAAGATTTCAAATCAAGTTTCCTGAGAAAAAATTAACAATTTACTCTAAGCCCCCAATCCTAAAGTCACACTTTTGTGACATATATTCCTCCAACTAACATACTCTCTTACTTTACACAGGAATTCATGATGAAAATAGGAAACAAGTGCTGGAGATGTCGTTCAAGTGGTAGCGCGCTCACCTGGCATGCGTGCGGCCTGGGTTCGGTTCACAGCACCACATACAAATAAAGATGTTGTGTCCACTGAAAACTAAAAAATAAATGAAAAAAAAGAAAATAGGAAAAAAATAGTTAATAAAAATGACAAATGGTTTGAGGTGCAGAGCCTGCCTTTTAATTAAAGATCACAAAGACATGAGGATTGGTATACTTTGAACATTGATCAAAGAAACTCTTTTAAGAAAGTGGTTAAATAGGTCATATGAACAAAGGAAATTTGTTGGAAATTAAAAACAAAATAATGTAAAATTAATATAGATATATTTTTGAGACAGTTCAGAGTAGTAGGCTTCTAAAAAATAGGCTTTCACTGTTTTAGTGTTATTTATTGGAACTTTAAGAGTAAGAAAGCTTACCAATAATTAGAAGTATATTTTAAATTTAAAGGTCAATGGAGTAATTATAGGTATGATATAAAGTTAAAAGATAATAATAGGTCAAGAGACAGGTAGTCAAGTTTTGTATTCGAGCCCCTAGAGACTGAGGTGAAAATGTAAAAGACTAATCATGATTGGCAAAGTTACAGGAAAAATTTTATATAATGTGCTTAATATCTTTGATAATTAACATATGTTTGACAAGATTGTAACTCTTGAAAGTTATGTAAACCAAAGAAGTTTTGATGCCATACATTAACTACCAAAAGGAAAAAAACCTGTAAAACAAACAGACAAAAAAATAATAAAGGCCCTCTACGGGCAGCAGATCCTTCTGAAGGCTGCTCATAACTTGAAACCATCATCCTGTCTCCTTTTATTTCATGGACGCTACTTATCCTTCAGCACCAGACACCACTCGTCCCTCAGGATCCCTTGATATTTACTGGGGCTTGACATTGGCAATAGTGATTTACTTTTTCTTCATTTAAATCTAAAGTTGACTCTGTTGATGGGATGTATTAAGTTATGAAAATAATATATATACACACAGAGACATAAATGCCTGTGATTTGTGCTAATATTCTCATAGTACCCCATACCAAAAGAAAAAAAAAAGACAAAATCCTATGATTAGTCTCCAATCATAATTATTATTTAGTTACTTATACTCTAGGGTCTGGGATACTGACAGATCTAGAGACCTGGCCCACTCCACCTCTTTTTATTTATTTATGTTAATACTAGAAACTTTACCATTTTTCTGTGTCTCCTAATGTATAAAGGAGTGGGGATATTACTGCCTCAGGGAATTAATAATGAGTTGAAATCTCAAGCTGTTTTCTCATAAGACCAGAGAACATGAATATTAAAGAAAATTTAAAGTAATTGTAATATTTTTTTATAAAATATACACATATGTATTCATGAATTGATTTATCCTTATATACATGACAAATGTACTTCTCTCAGTGCTGGATCCATGTATTTGGAGGAAACTCTGCCATGAAATAATTTGGTCCTGAGCACTTAGTGCAATTCACAGCAAATTAAAAAAAATAAAGCCATCACAGGAGAATATGAGACCCTGTCCCAACACTCTATCTCTGTGTCTATCCATCCATGAATGCATTCATCTGTTGTCATGGGGCTCTGTAGTGAGTACCTCTTGATCTGATCCCCATTGTTTTTTTTTCCTACTGGGAATTAAACTCAGGGGCACATGACCACTGAGCCACATCCGCAGCCCTATTTGTATTATATTTAGAGACAGTGTCTCCCTGAGTTTTTTAATGCTTTATTATTGCTTAGGCTGGCTTTGAATTCACAATCCTCCTTCCCCAGCCTGTCAAGCTGCTGGGATTACAGTCATGCACCACAGCACATGGTTGATCCCCAGTCCTTTATCAACAAAAAGAGCAACCAAGAACCAGTCTTTGTGACTTTGTTTCTGGTCTGAATGCATTTTACTGTCACTCAAACAGTAAACCTACTAGCCTCAGTTTGGGGGAAGTGCCTGAAGCCCTTTCCAATCTCTCTCTTAGGTGAGAACGGTCCAATCAACACAGAGCCAGTGATGATGGGTGGGCTTTCACATTCTCCTGTCCTTGTGTTTCTGGAGCCTGCCATTCTTTGAATCCATTTCTATGTTTTCTGTTGTAGATATGGAGCTCCAGGCTTCTGTGCTACACAGGAGCTGAAAAAAACTACAGCAGAGACACTAAGCATACTGAAAGCCAGGAAATGGCAAGTGTGTGTTCTTATTTTGAGACTGGGTAGGGAGGCTGTTTGAAGCCACTGAGACTGGCAATGTCAGGAACTAAAATTTGTGGCCAGGAACTCATCATAATTGTTTTCAGTGTCTGGTGGTGTTAGACCAGGACACAAAAAAAGACCACTGACCCCAATTAAAATCAAATTAAATCAAGCTTATTATTTCAACCAGCCAGGCTCCCTCTCCCACCCAAAACTGCAGGAACAAGACAGACCCGAAACTTTCCTGCATCCCAGCATTATAGCCCAGAAAGTTACAAAAAGGGAGGTGTCAGATAACAAAACTCTGAGGAGCATAACACTAATGGTAGTTTACATTATTGCTGACCCCAACATCAGAATTTAGGAAGGTCATTAGAGCCTCAGAGGAGGTCATTATCTGGCCAGGGAAGGCCAGGATTTGTGAGGCATCAATAAAGTTTCAGAGAGGGCTGCAATCTGGTCAGAGAGCCAGGCATGGGTGAGTTCAAGGCACAGGCAGGCATTCCAAGCAGGTTCAGAATTTGCAGTACTTTATTGTAAAGCTGAAATTATCTTTTCATGGCTTTGTGGCAAGATGGCTCCCAATTTTAAGAAAAAATCAGGTTGGGTCTATCACTCCCCCCCCCCTTTTTATGTATTCCTTTCAAATATTTGATAGGGTAGGGGAAGAGCACTGAGAGAATTTAAATTCCTCAGGTAACAGTCTCCAACATTTTTTGAACTCACCCAATACTGGTCTCCCTGATTTGATCAGACTTAATTAATTACTTATATTGACAGTCTATTTATTTTTGGCTCCATTGTTGTAAGAACGGGGCATCACTTGTTTTGGCTTCTTCTGAGCTGAGAGAGGGTGATGTGAGGAGGCACGCCATGAGGGACATGAGTTTCCTTTTAGAAGTCAGTTCGGTTTGAAGACTGGTTGGGGAAGAACAGGTTGTAAAGTATCTGGGGATGGGTGCTTCTATGAGAGAAAAAAAGACCATGAGTACTGAATAAATGTTGCAGCAACTGGAGCATGTCACTGTACAGAAATTCCCTCACAAGGCTTCAACATTTTAAAACTTAATCTTAAACATCCAACCAATAAATCTTAACACCCTTATATTAAGAGTACTGGGCTTTAATGTGTATAACTTTACAATTATTTATCTATTTTATTAAATGGGATCTGTATTATCCTATCTGTCTTTTAGGTGACGGCTTATTATCTTAATTTAATCCATGTTGTGTTCTTAATGCAAAATTTCTGTAAAATACTAACAGGGAATCTTTAGACCACTTATAAGGAAATTACAAAATAAAATTAACAAGAGTGAAAATATTTAGTTCATTTAATAGCTACCCTGAATTTTGGCTGAGGTATACATTATATCCCCTGTTTGAGATCCTAGTAGTCTTGACAGATAAAAAAAAAACTTTTGAACATAACTTTAAAGGGACTAAAATCTGGCCTACTGCTTTTGTAGTCATTCTCACATATAGTAAGATGGAACACAGAAACCTTAACTCAGGTAAGGCCCAGCTCTTTATAAATCGTAAGTGTTCCAGTTCTAAAGCTGATATTTGCTTTTTAAATATCAATTTACAAAGTTTACATAAATTGTTTGAGGTCACATGAACATTAGCTAACATCATATGATATCACATTTAAAACATGAATTAAAGAAAGGCTTAAAGAAAGGTTAAAAAAGTTTTTAAACTTTACATAGTTTAGGCTCTCATTAACTTAAAAATACATGTAAATTGTTCCCCAATGTAAAAAGTAACATAAAACTTTACATATCTTGTTGATAACAAGTAAATAAATCCCCAATATATTTTTTTTACCATACAACTTCAGAACACTAGCTTGATATATGCTCTTTTAACGTTTCTTCCTTACAGAGTTGTATACCTGGAAGATATGAGCACATTAATAGCATCACAATTACATTGATGTTTTTATATTAACCAAGTTTAGCTTTTAAAAAATGACAGTACGATGCTCTAAAATAACAATTTTTATTTAACCAGTTGTTTCATTTTTATGGTTGCTTGCTTTAGAAAATAAAAAAACTTAATAAACACAATGTAATGGGTAAACTTATGTTTTAAGAAATTTTTGTCTCTTTAACACATGACTGATTGTAAAAACAAACTCATACAGACTATAGTAAATTAATCAGATATGTAAAAAAGTACTTATGAATGAGTAAATCCATATGAAATTTACTTTACTTATTTTACCAAAATATTAGACAATTGAGTTGAACCGTGCTAGCCATTTTTTGTTGTTGTTGAAGGAAAAATCCTAGAACCAAGGCATATTAGACATTTTATAGACATTAATATTTTATGAGTTTTTTGAACACCTAGAAAAACATGTAAGCTTAAATTTAAAGACATTTATTTTATCTGTTTATTCAATTTAAATTGAACCATTTAAATCACATGATTTAAATCTTTGGATCAACTTTTTAAACTTTGTTTTTATGAGCGCTTCTTATATATGTTAATTTGTATATCATATATATGATATATAGACATATGTATAAATATAGACATACAACACATAACACAAGTGTGCACACATAACAATAATAAAGGCCTTGTAGCTTTTCACAGGTGAAATCTCCATTGCAACGTTTCAAAAACTCCACAGTTGGTCAAAGATAGAACTGATCAGAAAAACATTAACCTATGTCTGTAGGATCAAAATCATGAGCTCAAAAAAATACAGAATCTAAGAAGAAAAAAAAAGAATCCTAGAAAAAATGACTGGCCAGTATTTAGTAAATACCATACAATTTACCTTTTTTTGTTAAGGCCTCAGATCAGTCTCATACTGAGCTTGCAGGCTTCTTTCATTTGCATTTCAACATAAGTCCTGGCTGAGGTCTGGAAGGAAAAACTGCTATTCTGAGCAGACACCTCAGGCCTAAGGCATTTTAACCATAAGTCATAATTTTCAGGTTCGGATGTTGAAAATAATGATACAAGTTTAAGATACAATTCACAAAATTTTATATCTTTACATCTTGTTTTGTCAACAGATTCCATACTATGATTTACTATCCTTTTCCAAATTAATGCACTGGTACACAGTGACATTTTCCCAGGCTATTCAATTCAAAATTGTTGAAAAAAACTGAATGATTGGAAGTAACTTGTCAACTTGGAAGTAGAGTTATTTAGTTTTCCATTCTAAGTATTTAAGTTCTCTGGCATAAATTATCTGAAATCATAAACTAAACAATTACCTAATCCCAACTGTTAACTGCAAGATTGTGCAATGCTTCAAAAACCCATTCAGATACCAGATTGTTACAATTAAACATCATCTTTTAGACACACATTCAGCAAAGATCATTCCCACGAAACAATTTATGATGTTTTTTTTTTTTTTCCTGCAAGAAAGTATACAAGTTGATGCTTTCTGTAGATGCCCCAGTAGACAAGGCCACATTTTGGATATTCTTTGCACTATTACAGAATGCTGGTAATGCCTTCTTTTTCTGAGGGAAAAACCATTTTCTCTTTCTGTAATTTTTTTTTCTTTTTACATATGATTGATACCATGTCATGGTTACAAAAGAAAATATCAGTGTCCTACCCTTAATAAATCCATGGCTTGGTGAGAGTCCAATGCTGAAACCAACAGTTTCTTCCCAGTACAATGATCACCAAGGACACAATGCATTTTGGTAGTTTGTGTCTCCCCCTATAAATTGATCTTTGTAATCTAAGTCCTTATACCTATGGGCTGAGAGATTTAAATATTTTTATTTATATTAATGTTTAGTTTTAATAGTGATAACATCATTTATTTTTTAGTTAGTGGTTTATCTATTTATTGAATTTTAGAAAGACCTGAGAACAAGAACCCTATAAAAAGAATTCCTGGAACATCCCAAATATTTAAGATAAATGCCTTAGAATGTAAAGCATCTGTATAATTATTCAGCATACAGTAATAAATATAAGATCACATCAGGTCCCATACATGCAGAATACCCACAAGAAACAAGGAACCACAGGCTCTGATGTGACAATATATGGTTGAACATTGCCAAGCAAGATCTTCTGGGGCTGAGGTGTATGTCATAGAGAACACTCAGCAGGCAGATGGTAAAAATGGAGAAGCCCCCTCTCCAAACCTGTGAAAGTAGATTATTAATTTATATTTGATGTCATCTCCAAAATTCTGAGACAAAAACATCTGTAAGTATAAACCCCATAATTATCAGCATCCCTAGATATGTTACGGCCAAGATACCAATGGGAAAGTTCTTGGGTTAGATCTTGTGCTAGAAAAGGCACGTGAAGTTGCAGAAGAAAATTATGTTGTTAGCTGAGATCTCAAGATGAACTCAGAGGAAATGTTTCTTATACTAATAAAATAATATATTTTGTTGATCTTTATTTTCAAATTCCAGATTAATAGTATATATCTTAAGAGAAAATGAAGCAGAAGCCCTTATTTCAAATAGTGTCATCTTTATCAATCTCAGCCTATCCTATTACTAGGGATATATGTGGATTCACCCAACACACATTTTTCCCACTTCAATTATAAACTCTCTCTAATATTCTCCAGGTGCCATTCGAATATTATTACCAAATCATGTCTGGATTGTGTAAAAGTAGCTGTGCTCCCACTGTACATAGCCTTTCTTATAGATTGAGAATTACCATATATTCTCAAAATATTTCTTGATATTATCTTCTTTTGAGATTTTCTGAGGTAGAGTGTTAAGTTGTTTTCATCTTTCTCTTCTTGATTAAGCAGTAGGAATATATTGAAAACTCTACAATTTTCAATGAATTGAAATGGAATGATTGTGCAAAAGTAAAGAATTGCTACCTTCTCAAAAAATGAATCTCGATGTAGTAGGTGTGCACATAGATGTATTTTTTAGATCTATCTTTTGACCATTTATTATCAGACTTAATGCCTTTAATATATCATCTAAGATGACACTGAGGAGCATATCCTCTAAGATGATTTTTTAATTTGTATTTGTAGTCTTTTATTGAGTTCAAGTGTTATGTTGGTGCTAAATCTGATCATCTTGTATTACATATATGGAGTCTTATTACATATATTCTAGAGCTATTGTGTATGAAAGAAGAACAAGGATCAAATATGGATGTGTTTCTGAAATAAAAAGTACTCAGGAGAAATGCTGGCCATTACCTTTTAATTATGTACTTCATCATCTATGTGATTTAATAGATTTAAAACTTTTCTTTTCATAATGGCTACATAAGTTGTGGATTCAAATTATTTTCATGATATTAAAATTTTCTAGCAATATGTGTAGAAAGCTCTTTGACAGTATTTAAGGCCTGTCTTTGAATCCCCAATGTAGCTATCCACCTTGCATATATGCTATTAGCATGACCAGAAAAACTATCTTAAGTGACCAAAGTCCAGCTATTGACTATCAGTAGAAATATATCATTATTGTTTTCTCCTTAGTCATCTGGAATAAAGGTGTAATTAAAGTCACAGTTCAGATAGACTCAAAGTCATTCCATTGTAAGGTTTTTAAATTAAAGGACAAGAATTTGACCCAAGCCTAAAAGACAAACTTCCATAAGAGTCCCAAGATTGATCTGCTTGAAGTAAGCGATGCATTTCTCCAGTAAAGAAACCATGCATAAAATTGATATAAAAATTTGATGTTAATCTGATGGAATATTTTTTTTAAAACAAGGCATGTTGGATTTTAAGTCAAGTGCCTGAAATTGTAAGTATGTATTTTAGCTTTTTTTCCTGCCACATATTAAAAACTACCAGTCATCAGGGCTAAGATTGTGGTTCAGTGGTAGAATGCTTGCCCAGCACATGTGATGAACTGTGTTCAATCCTCAACACCACATAAAAATAAAATAATAAAATAAAGTGTAAACAAGTTTTGAAAATAAATAGCAGTCATGAGAAATCCATGTAAATAAGTCTAAATCATTCCATGACTCTTTAGACCTTGCAGATCTGAAAGACATGACAGTAAGGGAAACCAAACAGTGAAACATTCATGAACATAGGATACCATTTAAAAATCTGAGGTAATGTAGATATTTGGCTAAAACATCAAAGAATCTACTTCTGTTTATTTTTATTTTTACCTGGAATCTACTCTTTGTACTTGGATATGAAACCCATTATTATAACTCGGCATGTGTACATAGTGTGTAATTATCAGATCAGGGTAATTTTCATCTCATTAAAATTAGTATTCTGTGTTTGAAACTTTCTAAGTTCTGGCTATTTTGATTTATTTAAGTAGTTATTATACAATGTAATCACCTTATTGTGCTCTAAAACCTAAGAGTTACTTTCTGGACTTAATTGTTTTTGCACTCCCTACACAAAATCAGTCAGTTTCTCATTCTTATCATAAATCCGGGAAGTGTTTCTGTTCTCAGTTTCTGCGTGATTAACTTTTCAGCTTCAACACATAAATGCCACATGCAGTATTTGTGGGAAAATAAATGCCACTTCTAAGAAAAATAAAATATTATTCTCAATTAGTAATTAGGGAAATTGGCATAAAATTCTGCATTCACTCATTCAGTGTTTAGAACTTGTCTACAATAATAAATATGGAAAAAAGAATAAAATATATAAATCAAATGTCCATATGTGTTTAACATTTTATGGGTCATATTTGGTCACTGGGAACAAGTGTTGTGACATCTATTTTTATAAAAATGACATATTCTAATTCTTATAACTTTATTTATAATAAGTGAATATATTATACGTATGTTTTTATATTGTAAGTTTCAATAGATCCATATTACCATGGAATAGATAACTTTAAAAATTGTATAAGAGTTGGCTCAGTGGTGCAGGCCTGACATCCCAGTGGAAAAAATATTTTAAGAAAAAAATATTTTAAAAAATGGGGATGTATCTCAGTGTGTAACCACCAAAATGCACTCACCCTCTACCCCTTCTCCACCTGAGATGCCCATCACAACACATGAAAGAACAGTATCTCAGTCTGCCACCTATCCAGCAGTTCTCCTTTCACAGCCCATCCGAACCCATTCCTCACTTAATGCCCATCTTTTTATGCCACCCTGTGAGTATCCATTGGGCCTGCACTAAGGCACACCAGCACAACTGGTTGCTAAGGTCCAGGTGGCAGGTATCCCTCATTCATTCCACTGGGACCTTATATTTTTTTTAAAATGGGTTGCTAATAATTCAAAATGACAAGTTTATGGCTGATATTACAGCTCAGTAGTAAACAAATTTCACATATGCCTGTCTCTGTGTTCAACTCCAGCACCTAAAAAAACACAGGTAGGCCTAATGGCACATGCCTATAATCCCAGTGACTATAGAGGCTGTGGCAGGAGGCTCAAAAGTCTAAGGACAGTTTCAGCAATCTAGTAAAGCCCTAAAAATCTGTCTCTATAATTTAAAAAGGTTTGGGGATGGTTATTCAGTGATTAAGCAATCATAGATTCAGTCCCCACAACCAAATACAAAAAAAAAAAAAACCCAAAGTAAAAGTGAAAAACAACTGTATTCCCCAATATCCTTTGCAGGTAGGGGTCTCTGTGATTTTGTGCTGGCCAATGAGATAATATTGAAAGCAACTGGGACTCTAGCTCTTTGTTTTTTTTTTCCTTTTTCTTTTTCCCCTGATTGCTGTATTAAATGGATGGCACAATGAAAAACAGGAAGGGCCCTGGGGCATGATGGAATAGCTGGATAGCCATAGCAGCCCAGACTACAAATCACTGGGCTTTTTGATTTTCAAATAAAAGGAAATATTTTTCAGTATTTGATGGGTTTACCTTTCTAGTATTGGAAAGACGAATGCATTGATTTTCCTCCTTGTTCTGCTTTCTGTTCATTGTCTTCAGGTTCAGGAACAATGTAGGTCAAGAAAACCAGCCATCTTTGTCACCAATTGTTTTTCAGGTCTCTGAGGATAGAAGGAAAGTACAACACAGAACCTCTATAGTACCTAATCTGAGCCATTAGGACAGAGTTAGGCCTGAGTCATCTCCAGGGTCCCTCATCTGCTGCAGAATGTTCCCAGAGAGTGAGTATCTTTTCTCTTGATGCCAACACTGAAGTCCAAAATCTCAGGGCTCCCATGGTTCTCCTGAGAACTATTCCACAACAGGCTGACACTGGTCCCAATCTCCATTCCTGCACTGATGGGCCATTGGGAAAATGAGTTTAAGCAAGCTTTACTGTCCCCAATTTTCAAGTGTGTCTTCTCCAAAAAAAAATAAAACTTGAAACTAAATGAGCACTGAAGGAAGAAGTCAGGTTCCAAGGACTGAAGAATACCCTGCCACCAGAGAAACCTAGATTTTAAAAAAAAATCCAATTTAAGTGAGGTGGCAGGTAAATTATAGACCTTGACATAAAGCAATAGCCTTACAGCAAAATGTCAGGTGTGGGCATGGAAGTATGTATGAAAGACTGACTTTTCACAGCCTCCACAACAGGTAAACATGAATGCTAAATTTGTAACACATAACATAAGAAAAAGGAACCACATTTTTTTCTTACTTGCCTATTTTTCTTTCTTTATTCTTTTTTCTTTTTCTTTTTTTCTTTTTCTTTCTTTTTTCCTTTTTCTTTCTTACTTTTTTTTTTGTACAAGGGTTTCAAACTAGGGGACCATAACGACTGAGCCTCATCCTCAGATTTTTTAATGTTATTTTTTAACTTTTGAGAAACATTGTTAATCACAATATTGAGGTATTCTTATATCAAACAAGCCATACTACAAAGGTTCCAGAGCTAGAGAGAAAATCCTGCAATCCCAGAGTGTTCAATATGTCTGTGGAAGATGAGCCACATGGACACAATGTAGAAGATCAAATGGGTGGACTGGGCATGGCTCTGCAGAACAGTGCAGGTAAGAGGCCAGATGCTGGGTGGAGCCTATGAAAAAAAAAGTGGAGAGGACATAGTGGGGCTTAGTTGTTTGGCAGGGCTGGTGAGGCAGAGTCAGGCTGAGTGAGTGGATCAAAACCCATAAGAACAGTGGATGGGGAGAAGACAGGGGAAGCACGGGGGAATCAGCATCCCACCGGGGACCCCTTAGGTGAGCACAGCCTAGGAACCAGGAGATGCAGTGATGAAGGAGCAGAGGGCATGGTGTGTGCATCCACAGGAAGCAAAGGGAGTCAGGAGAGGCATCCAGTAATTGTGTCAGAAGTCACTGTTGACCCAGTGGGGAAGAAGGGTCTTAGGGCTCTGAGATAGATATGTGACCTCAGGGTCTGCTCCACAAGGGGCCTCAGTTAACCCTCTTACACACTGAAGCAATGGAGGGAGGCTGAAAATGCCACAGCACAGCCTTTTTTTGTTCCTCCCTCTCATGGGATGCAGTGCACTTTCCATTAATTTTTTCTGTTCTTCCAGGTCCAGGACATTACCTAAATCTGTTCTCTAGACAAATATATTTGTAATAAACTCTTCAAAAACTTTTGGCAAAAATATCCGTGGAGAGCACTGTTTGGCTCACAGGAGCAAATAGGTAACGGCAGAATATGAGCCAGCAGGACCAGAAACTGATTTATAGAGAAAGATACTTTCCAAGAACCTCTCATGTTATCCTGACTCGGTGCCAAAAAATTATCCCCAGGTCCTACCCTGAAATCCTGAACTGAGGTCTCAAACTGGTAACAAGAGAAGCACACCTAGCTCCAGGTTTTTGTTGGTTGGTTGTTCAGGCTTAAAATTTGCTTGGGGTCTGGGGCTGTGGCTCCGCAGTGGAGCGATCGCCTAGCACGTACAAGGCCCTGGGATTGATCTTCAGCACCACATATGAATAAATAAATAAATAAATAAATAAATAAATAAATAAATAAGTAAATAAGATAAAGGTATTGTTTCCAACTACCACTAAAAAATAAATATTTAAAAAATTTGCTTGGAATTAGAACGCAATTCTTTTTTTATATTTATTTTTTAGTTTTAGGTGGACACAATATCTTTATTTCATATTTATGTGGTGCTGAGGATTGAACCCAGTGCCTCACACATACTAGGTGAGCCCTCTACCACTCAGCCATGACGCCAGCCCTAGAACGTAATTCTTAAGATTCAGGAAAGTTTGCACAAAAACTCAGGTTTCTAATTGTCCTTCAAAGTCACCAGGAGATCTGGTAGCCCCAGACTGAGTTCTTACACAGCAAGGATCGCTGGCACTGTCCTGCCAGTTTCCACAACTCTGGAGTGCAGCCGAGTCCTCTTTGCCCCTTTTGTGTCTGGCCCTGGAGGCCTTGAGTGTTGCTAACACACTAAGGGTTAGATGAGCTGGGGCAGCAGGCAGGAGTCAGCATGGAACTTCTGGTCCAGCCCTGCTTCCTGCTTGCTGTGTGATTTGGCTCTATTCACACCACCTCTCTGTGCTTCAGTTTCCCTATCTGTCTGGAGGCCAATAGACTAGATCAGTGGTTTCCCACTTTAAGCCAAGGCAAGGCTGAGAGGTGGGCTGCCTTGTCTCCCTTCTCTCCTTTCTGAATTAGGCCTGGGCATCAGATTTTGCTTAGGTGACTCCCTGTTTATCCAGGGTTGGAAAACTCCCAGGTAAGTACTTGTGTTAACCCCATAGCCAGGGCCTTGAGGTGTATTACAACAGAAAAGGGACAATACCTTTTTTATTTTTATTTCTTTCTTGGTAGTGGGGATTGAACCCAGGGTGCTTTTCTGCTGAATTTTATTCACAGCCTCCACCTCCTTTATGTTTGAGACAAGGTCTTCTAAGTTGCTGAGGCAGGCCTCAAACTGGTGATCTTCCTGCCTCAGTTTTCTGAGCTGCTGGAAAAACAGGCATGCGCCAAGGCTTCTGGAACCATAATGTGTTTATAGATAGGAATGATGGAATTTGATGAGCAGCATTATTCTCCTACAAAGAGAGGCTCTTCTCCCCTGTTTTACAGACGAAGAAAGTGAAGTTTTGAGAGGCTGAGTAACTAGCCAGAGGTCACACAGCTACAAGTGGCCAAGAGCCCATGTTTGTGTCATTGCAGACAGTGAGGCCCTAACTACTTTTTCTGTCCTTAATGCCTGGGAGGAGGTGGGTGTAGAGAGGTGTCCTGCAGCAAAGGGGAGGCCAGTGTCCTGGGAGACCCTGCCACCTCTTGCACTGGCCCTCCTTGCAGGCCATCGGCACACACAGGGGAGTCCCCCTCAGGCTCTGTGGTCAGGACCAGGCTTCCCTCCCCCAGGGCTTACCCAGGCTGGGCTCCTGGGCTCAAGGTGATCAGGAGATCTGGCAGCCCTGGACTGAGTTCTTGCACAGCAAGGGTCAGTGCTAAACCAGCCTCTACCTCAGAGCAAAGACTGTTGAAGGAAGGGGGCTTGACTCTTGTCCTTGGAAAGACACACAGAGCACTCCTAGGCTCATAACCAAACTGCTGAGTTGTTTATCTACAAATAACAGGAGACATCTGCTGGGCCTGGTGTCTGTGACTCAGTCAGGCTAGGTGGGGATCCATAGCAACCCCTTAGCAGCCACCAATCAGCATGAAGCAGGGAAAATTCCTGGGATTCCAAAGGACCCTTAGAGTAGTTTATGGTGGTTGATAACATTTTGGGAAACCATACAATTCAGCATACACTACCCTTGTGGCCTAAGCCAGTCTGTTCAATGAATACCCATCTTGTACTAATTAATCACGCTTACCCAACTTGTTCCCACCAGTGAATGTGCTAATCATGTTTTACAGTTGTTTATGATTTTCCCAAGATGTGTGATGATTTGCTAAGAGATGCTATGATGTATGTGGGGTTCCTGCCTTCCAAAAGAGTTATAAAACTGCTAACCCTGGGCTCAGGGCCTCTAAGCCACCAGTTGCTCTATCTGTGGAGGACTGAGCTAGATTGCAATAAACATCTCTTTGGTGCTTACATCGATCTTGGTCTCTGGTCGTCTTTTGGGGGTCCCATATTTGAGCATAACAGTCTCTCCTGGAACCCATGGGAAAAGAAGGCACCATTCCAGTTCTCTAGGACTGTAGTTTTATAGCACAAAAGGTTGCAAAAGGGGGTTGTCTTGAGAACTTACACAAATAACAGGATTTTCATAAGCATAATACAAATGCAGGTAGTAGGTTAATGGTCTAAATGGTTCATCACTTAGGGAGTAAATTTAGATAACAACATCAGAATTTATGATGCACCACTAAAGTTTCAGAGTGAGTTGTTATTTGGTCAGGGAAAGCCAGAATTTAAGAGTCATCACTAAAGTTTCAGCAAGGGTTGTTATCTCATCAGGGAAAACCAGACATGGATGAGTTCAAGGCACTGGAAGGCATTTCAAGCAAGGTTACAAATCAAGGTAATTTATAATGAAGCAGAAATTAAATTTTCATGCCTTTGTGATGAGATGGCTTCCAGTCTTAAATGAAAATTAGGCTGGATTTTTCACTTGCTATAGCCATAGCTTTTAAAGTATATGTTTCATATTTTAAAAGTATGAGCATTAAATTATTAATATTGATTACTACTAATTTTTTAAAAGACAGAATAAAATAGGAAATTAGATATTTGTTATTAAATGCATAAAAATTTTGATTAATATATTGATAATATGAACATGGAAAATTTTGTCAATGATAAGAAGACATTTAATATAAGGGCTTCAATATTATAAGTCCTCATGTTCAATGGGTCATCCTTCAATGATTTTTTTATTTTTTAGGTCATTTTGAATTACACTTCTTCAAATGTTTGTGAAGCTTATAAATTTAACATTTTGTATTCTGTAAAGTAGAAAAATGGCAGATTTGAGCTTCTGTCAGGATTTTAAACTTCTAAGCCATGTGGGGCATCTTAGCACTTATTTTTCATATTTGCACACAGTCCAATTCTATAGAGGAATGAGTTGGAGACATAGTATACTGTCCTGAGAAAAGAGAAACATAGTCTACTATCCTGAGAAAAGAGAAATTGCCTTAGGCTATTTCTAAAGCTTTCAACTTTTCTAACTTTTCAGAATTTCTGGTGATTTAAAAAAAATTATTTATTTTAACAAATGAATAGTTTGAAATTAATTATGTATCTTTCCTGCATTATTTTTCACTTTCATTGATTTTTTTTAAAAGAAGTAACAGTACAGAATTCCAAAAGTCTTCCATGTATATTTAAAGTTATGATTCCAATGATCAAGATAGAAAGCAGGAGCAAAACATCATCTAGTTTGGTGGTTCTGTCTCAAACTAGAGAGTTACTTATTTCTACCATTATTCACTAGGTTCCTGAGGTTCCAGAAATCACCAACCAACACAGAGAAATGACTTTTTAGTTTGTTTCTCACAACCAATTCAAGCTAACGTACACTAGTAGCACTATAGTTTCAGATCAAAGTGTGTTTCTAAATAATAAAATATGCACATATAAACATATAAATAAATATAAAATAAAATATAATATTAAATAGATTTTTTTTCCTCGATAATCATTTTGTAAATATTTCCCTTTAGACACAGTTCTGGAAACAAAGTGTCATAAATAAGACATAAATCCTACATTGCTACAAGAGTAATTAAGGCACATACTAAGAGCTTGGTATAAAACATAGAGACAAAAATAACTAGAGAACACCATAGAGAATTATACCTAAGTGCTAAGCAGCAAATTCATAGTCTTTAAGTACATGAAGAGACAAGTTATCATAGCAAATTTTATAACTCAGTTGCTGCTAATATACAGAGATAGAGATATTTATTAAGAGATGGTTTTATGCAGATTTTTGGTTTAAAAAGGGAAAGATCAAATAATGTAGGTGATTCAAACATGAGCAATAATATTTTTCTGCATTCAGTACCATTTTTGCAGATATATTAATTATAATTAGTTCCAACCAGTAAAATGTAGAAATAGTGTAAAGATAATTCACTATGAGTAAAACTACTTAAAAAGAGAATCAAAACTTCCATTTTTATTCAAATGTTTATTCCTGACAAAAAGACAGCTTCTTTGAACCATTTCTGTAGATATGATTTTTTGTAATAAATATTTTGGTGACTTTTTTTGCATATTACTTAATATATTCATGCTTCACATTTTCTCTTTTGTACTATTTTACTACCTATATTCTGAAAGAAATAAAATTTCTACCTCCTAAACTCTCTTGATATTTGAGAGATCTTTTATATCATTTCTATAATGAATACTGTGCTTTCAGTAAGGAATGACTATTCTATTGCACCTGGCTCATTAACAGGAGTTTTGTTGTGTTCTTTGGTTTTATTTACAGTAAAGTTAATACAAAAGGTTAATGTTAAACCAAAACACAAAGTAAAGAGCACCAACTCCAATTTTAAATCAAATTAAATCAAGATTGTATTGTGTAGACAAAAGCTGGCCAGGACTGTCTCTTACAAGACCCCATGCTAGAGATCATCCCCCTGATCTTCAGGAAAATATTTTTACAGCACAAAAAGTTACAAAGGAGGTGGGTGCTAAGGTACCTACAGCTAACAAGATTTTGAAAATCATAATATAAAGGCAGATAGCAGGTTAAGGATCTACATGGCTAACATTTCAAGGGAGGGAATAAATTCAGCTCCAGACTTAGAATTTATGTGCTGCCACTGAGATTTAGAGAGAATTGTTATTGGGTCAGTGGGAGCCAGAATTTATGAGGCACCAGTAAGGTTTTAGAGAGGGTCGCTATCTGGTAAGGGATAGCCAGGCATAGGTGAATTCAAAACACCGGTAGAAATTGCAAGCAAGTTTAAAACATCAAAATATTGTCAGGACAAAGAGAAATTTTTGTTTTCTTACAGAAAACAGAAATAAACTTTTTACCTCTGAAAGCTCTAAGAGAAGATTTTATTTTATGTATTTTCTCATATCTAATGGCTTTTGGTATTCCTTTGTTTGTGAGCATAAATGCGTCTCTTCTGTGTTCACGGGGCTTCCAAACCAAACAATATAGGTAAGCCCTTCTCATAGGGAAGATGTTTCTAACATAGCAAGTAACTACCTTTTAACCCACAGGGTTTGAAAACCATATTATATGATATGAAAGACCCTCCATATGCTTGTTCTTCCAACCATTGTTGGCAAAGACTTACAAAAGTCAATTCATTGCACAGAATGAGTGAGGTGGGTCTCTGCTCTGCAGTCCAGAACAGGAGGTATAAGAGCCCCCAAAGGGAGTTTAGACAGGGCTTTACATGACATAGCTGACAAAATCCTAAAAACAAGAGAAAACATAAATTCAGAGAGAACCATACGCACATAATCTCATTTGACAGAATCAAATTTATTAGAGGAACAGAGGACCGAGGCAAATCTAAAGGGATTTAACTATATTTTCTTTTTCTAAATTGCTATTAATGTCTCCCACAATTATAGAGTTCTGGATCTCCTCAGTTATTACTTTATAATTACTTTCAACCTACAATGCATGAGGCATACTGAATTTACCCTACTCATGTACTTATCACTTATTTTTTATAGAAATGCATATGAATATGAATATATTTTTCCCACATTTCCAAGATTCAACCCTGAAAATTTCTGTGACATCACTTTCCTGAAATGCATTTTCATTACTTCTTGTCAGTTCATCTAAGTATTCCATATCATGTGTTGGAAAACCCTAAGGCCCTTCTTATTTGACTATTTATAAACTATAATTAAAGGTCAACCTCAATACCTCCACAGAACTTAGGTCTCATTCACCTTTCTCATTCATAGTGCTTTATTTTTAAGTAGGTAGCAGAAATTTTATTTTGAAGAAGAGTAATGATTTAAAGCCATTCAGTGTACTTTAGAGGATCCCAAAAACCTATGGTTGTGGTTCTTAAACAACCTTACCACTGAAAGACCTGGATCAAACTCCAGGTTGGACACTGATACTATGCTTCCAATGGAAATGGTTTCTTGGTTATGAATATTGTCTTTTTCTTTCCCCTATAGTCTTGGAAATGTGTAGATTGTGTGAAGTTTTAGAATCACTATTTTCAACACACTTAGCATGGACCCATTTGGTAATAGAAGACATCTATATTCTGAAAAAAAAGACCCTTCACCAAGGCCTAAAGAAGTGATAAAATAGTCTCTGGAAAAAAATAACAGTCATCCATTAGATTATTTTTTAAAAAATACTAAGAATAAGTTTAGTTAGTAATGCATTACTGTACTAGGAAAAGTGATATAAATGCAATTTCAATTTTTAAAGTTGTTTCTGATTACTACAAAGAGAGTATAAAAAGCTGGTTACATGGGCTGGAGTTGTGTCTCAGTGGTACACTACTTTGCTAGCATGTGCAAAAGCAATGAGTTTGATTCTCAGCAATACATATAAATATTTTTTGGTTTTATTTTTTAAATACATGACAGCAGAATGCATCGTAATTCTTATTACACATATAGAACAATTTTTCATACCTCTGTTTGTATATAAAGTATGTTCACATCAATTCCTGTCTTCATATTTGTACTTTATTTTTTAAAGAGAGAGCGAGAGAGAGAGAGAGAGAGAGAGAGAGAGAGAGAGAGAGAGAGAGAATTTTATTTTAATATTTTTATTTTTTAGTGCTCGGCGGACACAACACCTTTGTTTGTATGTGGTGCTGAGGATCAAACCCCTGCCGCACGCATGCCAGGTGAGTTCACTACCACTTGAGCCACATCCCCAGCCCCATACGTGTACTTTAGATAATAATGTCTATCACATTCCACAATCCTTGCTAATCTTTACTCAACACGCTTACACTGGCTACTTCACGTAAACTGCCTCAGGGATTTAATGCAGTAATCAAAAAATTTTCTGCAGCCTATGCAGTTCTATTGGAATGGCTATTATCAAAATCTAAAATTGTCATGCATGGTGGAATATGCCTGAAATTCTAGAAGCTATGGAAAATGACACAGGTGAATTGTTAGTTCAAAGACAGCCTCATTAACATAACAAGGCTACAATCAACTTAATGAGAGCCTGTCTCAAAATATAACATAAAAAAGAATGTGGATGTATCTCAGTGATATGCAACTCTGGGTTCAATATTCAGAACCAAACCATTCAAAACTAAGCAAATATCTCATAATTAATAGGGATTCCACGGTACACAAATATGTAAAAATGTTGGTGACATTTTTAAATACATTTAATAAATATATTTTAAATAAATTTAATAAATATCTTTATAAAAGGTTTAAGATTCTTTAAAAGCCCTAAACAAAAATGCACATAATCCACTAGTAATAATTTGGGGTAGAAGTGCAAGGTCGTACATGCCTGTACTCCCAGGGGCTTAGGAGAATAAGAGGTAGAAAACTAGGGGTTTATTCTCAAGTTAAAGACCAGCCTCAAGAGCTTGGCAACGTCCTTAGAAACCCAGTGAAACCCTCTCTCAAAAATCAATCAATAAATAAAAGTGTTGGAGGCTGGGTATGTAGCACACTGGTAAAATTCCCTGGGGTTAATCTCCATTATTTAAATAAATAAAAAATATAAATAATAATTCTTGGTAAAAAAAAATGCCATACAATCCGCTAATAATAACTCTGGGTATATATGTAAAAAATTTGGAATACTTTTGCTAAATATATTGCCACACATCTATTTTTATTGTAACTTTATTCACAGTATCTAATAAAAGGAAACAAATGAAGTACCTCTTAGATAGAAAGTATATCAGAAAACGCCTTCCAGCTGCAAAGCATCCAATTAGTCCATCCCTTCAGAAGCTACATACTTAAAATTCAAACTGGTCCCTAGAAAAGACTCAGGTAGTGGTGTTTTCTAAATACTCCAAAAAATTTGGAATCTCTGAGAACCTTGTTTCAGATATTCTAAAACTCAGAACTAGGTCATATGGGAAGTCAGAATGAGAACACAACACACAGTAAATTCTTTAATGGGGAATCTTAACTCAGACATTGTCATAACCAAAAGCAGTGTTGGAGATAAAAAATAGGATCTGTTTCACTATTATGTATTCAAATCAAATATATATTAGAAAAAAGTTAAGGCTACTGGTTAAAATCTACCTATAACAGGTATTAAAAATGTAGCAGGGGCTTGGTGTGTGGGTGCAAGCCTGTAATCCCAGTTGCTGAAGAGGCTGAGGAAGAGTTATCAAAAGTTCAAAACCAGCGTTAGCAGAATCGAGGTGCTAAAAAAACTCAGTGAGATCCTCTCACAAGATAAAGTAAAAAACAAAACAAAACCAAAATCCTGGGGATTTCTCTTAGTAGTGAAGTGTTCGTGAGTTCAATCTCCAATATCCCCAATAAAAAATGTTCCAGGGGGCTAGGGCTGGAGCTCAGGGGAGCTCTTGTCTGACACATCTGAGACACTGGAATTAATTCTCAGCTCCACATATAAGTAAATAAAACATAAGGTCTATCAACACCTTTATATATATAGTACCAAGATATTTACATGGACTGTGATCTAATTTGCCTGTACTTTAGCCCTTAAGATTGAAGTTGGCAAGGCATAATGGTGCATGCCTGTAATATCAGCTGTTCACAAGACTGAGAAATAAAATTAATGAATTCAAAACCAGTCTCATCAATGGTGAGGCACTAAGCAACTCAGTGCAACCCTGTCTCTAAGTAAAATTCAAAATAGGGGTAGGAATGTGGCTCAGCGGTAGAGTGCTCCTGACTTCAATCCCTGGTCTCTCCCCCCAAAAAAATGGGACTGAGTAAATAGTTCAGCTTGTAGAGTGCTTGCCTTCTAAGTATGAGGCCTGGGGTCAATCCTCAGTACAGAGAGTGAGTGACAGAGAGAGAGAGAGAGAGAGAGAGAGAGAGAGAGAGAGAGGGAGAGAGGGAGAAAGAGATTGAACTTGCATGTAATTTAAATTCAAGTTAGTCCCACTTCTATTTTTTCCTGCCACACCAGAATAAAAACGTTTGTTTAAATGTTTGGAATGTTTCTGTGGGTTATTTATTAATTTATTAATTAATTTATTATTTACTTATTTTTATTTGGTGCTGAGGATCGAACCCAGGACCTTGCATGTGATAGGTGAGTGCTCTATCACTGAGCCACAACCCCAGCATTTTCTGCGGGTTATTTTAATGAAATGGTCTGACCATAAATAAGTAAATAAACAAATTAATTAATAAATAAATACACCCTCAATTGATGACCCATTACAGTTTTTAAAAAAAAATTAAATGGGACACATAAACCGCATTTAGGAGAGATTCACTCTTTTTAATGTCACCTGATATTATTCTGCTTTTTTCTCATGTGAAAATCTCAGAATGATAAATTAAAATCTTTTAAAAATGCCCTCCAGTTCTTGAAGAAAAACACTATAAATGATGCATACATTTGAAATAAAACATGGGGAAATAATGATTAATAATGCTGAAAGTGGAGTTTTTAGATAAACCAAAATTTCTCAGTTTTCCATGAATCTGGGTGCTTGTTTCATAAATTTTGAAGAAAAAAAATTATTTAAGCAAGAAGAAATAGAATGCCCACCATGTTGTATAAGGATTGATATCAGAAAAAAAAATCATTTTTGTGTGCCATCTTAGAAGTTTACTGATGGTTTTGGGCAGAACATGGAACATAATGCATTTAGAATAGGCTTTGGAAAAGGCATTCTGACTACCATATGGGTTCACTTTTATTCTTTATGTGACCCATCCTTTTTCCTTCAAATTCAATAAGGAATCACTCCTGGGACAAAGGACTTTGTAGAAGGTGTTCCCACAAGTGGGATTCAAGGTCTTTTACTTTTGAAATAAGCCTAAATGGTGCTCATTAACATCTTTCAGTTAGCCACCAGGTGTCTTTGAGTGAGGCCCATTATCTGCATTACATGGTCATTATTAAACTTATTCTCTGTGAACAGAGAACCCTAGTTTTGGATATGTGAACAGAGAGCTAGAAAACTAGGGGTTTATTCTGAGACCTATGGAGAGATAATCTGAAGTTCTGGATTTCAGGGTTTTGTTCTGGATTTGAGATACTGCTTCTGCTACATTTAAAAATCTCAGGACTCATGAAGAGAATAAGTTAAAAGCAAGCGTCATCAAATGTCTGAGGCCCTAAGAACTTCAAAGTCACCCTGTTTCTAAATAAAAATATTAAAAAATGGTGGGAATGTTAATCAGTGGATGAACACCTCTGGGTTGAATTTCTGGTACCAAAAAGAAAACAACAAACAAACACGCACACACACAAAAAAAAATAATAAACAAACAAACAAACAAACAAACCCTCATGAGTAACAAGCCCTAAAATCAGCAGCTTCTCTCATGCTTGAATACAAAAAATGGAGTTGTGATTTTCTCCTGGTAATTATCTCAGTCTTTATTATGCAATCTGGAGACATGCTGGAATCATGGGACATGGAAGCCCACAAAGGGCTTTAGAAAAAAGCTGGAAATATCTTACGATTATGGGACAAAATGCCCAGGTTTTCAACTGCTGATCTAAGCCTCACTAGACTAGTCAGAGGGAGGTGAAGGCTAAGCTTCCACAGAGTGACCTTGTGGTCACAAGACTCTGGAGAGGACCATGAGGAGTCACTAGCCACAACTCCCAGTTTCCACCATTGCCACTCCTGTCAGCTTTAAGCAACCTTCCTACCCAGTATCAAGATAACAAGGCACACTTACCATTTCCTGGCTCTCAGGGTTCTCAGTGTTCTCCCTGTGATTTGTTTTCAGTTTCTGCATAGCACAGACACCTGGGCTTGGATCCAGGACAGAAGCCTGCAAAAAGATTGAAAAAATGGTGGGCTCCAGACACCAAGGGAAAAGAAGATTGTGGAAGCCCTCCCCCTCATCACCGGCTGCATGAGGGTTGGACAGTTCTCACCTAAGAGACTGATTGATCAAGGCTTCATGCCCTGCCTCCAACCTGAGCCACGTGGGCACAGAATCAAAAGGTGAATGACAGGCTGCTCCATTGTCACTGTTAAAAGACTATAGATCAGGGCTGAGATTATAGCTTAGTCAGTAGAGTTCTTGTTTTGCTGATAAAAGGCCATGGATTCAATCCCTTGCACTACACAAACACACTCTCCCACCCCCCCAAAAAAATAAGTAAAGGACTTTGGGGACTAGGGTTATGGATCAGAGGTAAAGCATTTCTCTAGCATGCGTGAGGTACTGGGTTGAACACAAAGCACTGCATTAAAAAGCCACCCAAGAGGGGATGTGGTTCAAGTGGTACAGCACTCCCTGGCATGTGGGCGGCCCAGTTTTGATTCTCAGCACCCCATGTTGTGTCTGCCAAAAACTAAAAGTAAATATTAAAAAAAAAGCCAACAAACAAACTACTAATGACATTTGACAAGAATGAATGAGAACCAAATCTAGATGAATACTCTGACCTCCAACTCTATATTCATTTGTCAATAAGCAAGAAGGTAAACTTCTCTGTGTCTAATCACTAAAAAAAGGGGATTGTGATCATTTTCTTCAGTGGGAAGTGATTAAAAATCATTATTTTGTGTAAAGTTTTTTAAATGTGAAAAATCTATTTTGGATATGTATAATGATTTTGGACATGTATAAAATGATTGCATAACTAACAATAATTTGTAATTTTATTATATAGTAGTTAATAAGAACCTCAGAGATGCTATAACTATAAAGAACAGTCATTCTTTTCTTTTAATGAAAAAACATAACCATAGTTTGAACTTATAGTTATTATGAAGCTAGTCATAAATAAAATTCTTTCTCCATTCAGTATTACTATTGCAACAATATTTGTTGGTTTATTTTACCACATTATGGTGTTTCTTTTTTTTTCTTTCTTTCTTTTCTCTTTTTTTATTGGTTGTTCAAAAGAATAAAAAGCTCTTGACATATCATATTTCATGCATTAGTCTCAAGTGGGTTATGAACTCCCATTTTTAGCCCAAATACAGATTGCAGAATCACATTGGTTACACATCCACATTTTTACATAATGCCATTAGTAACTATTGTATTCTGCTACCTTTCCTATCCTCTACTACCCCCCTCCCCTCTTCTCTCTCTACCCCATCTACTGTAATTAATTTCTCTCCTTGTTTTTTTTTTCCCATTCCCCTCACAACCTCTTATATGTAATTTTGTAAAACAATGAGGGTCTCCTTCCATTTGCATGCAATTTTCCTTTTCTCTCCCTTTCCCTCCCACCTCATGTCTCTGTTTAATATTAATCTTTTCCGCCTGCTCTTCCTCCCTGCTCTGTTCTTAGTTGTTCTCATTATATCAAAGAAGACATTTGCATTGGATTTTTAGGGATTGGCTAGCTTCACTTAGCATAATCTGCTCTAATCACATCCATTTCTCTGCAAATTTCATGATTTTGTCATTTTTTAGAGCTGCGTAATACGCCACTGTGTATAAATGCCACATTTTTTTTATCCATTCATCTATTGAAGGGCATCTGGGTTGGTTCCACAGTCCAGGTATTGTGAATTGTGCTGCTATGAACATTGATGTGGCAGTATCCCTGTAGTACACTCTTTTAAGGTCTTCAGGGAATAGTCCAAGAAGGGCAATAGCTGGGTGAAATGGTGATTTGACCCAGATTTTTTCAATCAAAAATTCTGAAGTATAAATTATCTACTATGACTGTTTAGCCTAAAGCAAGATACTCATTGAATACAGTATAAAAAGAAAGCCATAATTTTGTCAGAAAAATAACACTTGTAAATTCAGGTATTATCTATAGTTACTGGCTTGGTTAGGTTTCTAATGTTACTATCTATAGAAACCAATCAATTGAACAAAAGTTTCAGGCAATTAATACCTGAGTAAAATAGTGCTTTTGTTTATGTAGTAACACTAAGTTTATATATCTTTCTTTTCTAACAAGCTGAACATAGCATCAAAACCCCAATCTCTCAATATACAGGAATTTAACCAAGACTTTTTACTGAACAACCAATTTATTCAGTTAAGTGAGTTTAGTGATTGCTGTCTGAGCCAAAATGTTTTTTCTCTGCATGCAAATCTGGGTCAGCTTCATGTAACATAAGGTCAAAGGATTTTAGGAATCCTCAAAGTTCAGCACTGCAGAGAAACAGCATGAATAATTTTCCTTCAAAAATGTTAAAAACTGATGGTACCAATCTACCATTGGATTTATTGAAAATCACAATGTTTTACCCAGGAGACATCTAATTTTCTGCACCACAACTCACTTTATAAGGCTCCAGTGTAAATTCATTGCAGAATGTATTTCTAGGTAAATAAATAATTTGACCCATGTATGGAATTTTTGAATAGATGCCAATTAAACAGGAGAGAAGAGCTGAAAAAATAAATTGTCATTTTAATTTTAAAGTAGTTGATCTTGAGCTATTACCATTGACAGTAATTATAGAGTCGGGCCATTTCTCTATTGAGGGCTCTTAATTTGTGAAAATAGTATCATACTATCAGCACAGTAGAAAACACTTCTTTTGAATTCTCTAAGGCAAAAAAAATGTATTATTTTCTCAAGTTTCTGTGAGTGAATAATTGTTTCAAAAAAAATTTCTACTCTAAAATAGTACTATTATATAGTCTTGCTCAATCCACTGTTTTCTCAATAGACTGAAAACCATTACACATTTTTAGCAGACTTACTTCAAAATTCCTTTGGTGGTATTCCTGAAAAATATGAATACTCAGACCTTTTACTTCCTACAGGGACATCCTCTTCCATCATCTTATAATCCTAATAAAGGGTGAAAAGAAGTTGCTTGTTTTTCAAGTTTTACATACCTATATATGTTTGTATACAATTATATATAAAATTCTTTAAAGTAATTTATATATATATATATATATATAAATATATATATATATTATATATATATATATATATATATATATATATATATATATATATATATATATATACATACATACATATATATACATACCCACACATTGCCTACATAAAAATTCTTTAAGGATAATATGTTTAATATACCTGGAGAATTTAACTGCAATGTTGTCTCTTGTACATGAAATCATGTAGCTGGTTTCAGTGGTACATGCCAGACTCTTGGGTGCTGAGACAGGATGATTGTGATTTCAAAGCCAGCCTCAGATATTTATCGAGTCCCTCAGCAACTCAACTCAGTGAGATCCTGTTTCTAAATAAAATACAAAAAAGGGCTGAGTATGTGGATCAGTGGTTAAGCATCACTGGGTCCAATCCTTTTAACCAAAAAATAAATAAATAAATAAATAAATAAGGAATGCATTCCTGCAATCATGTAGGCATGCATAATGCATAAGTACATGGATTCAAGTTTAAACAAAAATAAACATGGTAAAATTTTACTAAACTCCAATGGTTGGTAAAAAAAAAATTAAAGAAACTAAGTGTTAAAATACTTAGATATTTACTGGAATACCATGAACTGTTATCAATTATGTTGTAAACATTGACAACCTGAACATTTAATAAACTATAATGTTATCAGAAAAAAAATATTTTTTAAAGATTACAGTTAACATTATCACTTGCTATATAATAACAGGGAGGCATCATTTAATCTTAATGCCTTCACATTTTAGGATCTAAGTTTTAGATAGAAGAAGACCATCACTAGTCTTTGGCTATGTGGGCCTACAGATACCTAATGTTAAAAAATCTACAGAATTTACAGTTATTGAATGAATTAATTTGGGAGTACTATGACTATGGGTAATTAATTTTTTCTTTTATTTACCTTTTTTATAGACTTCACAGGATGTTCTACTTTTGTAATAAGAATATTCCCTTTCAAAAAAATTTTAATACAATTAAATGTAAGTTAAGACTTGGAATGGATTTAGTTTTTAGTAATCAAAAAAAAAAAAAACTTCGGGGCTCAGAAGGGAATATAGTACATGCGTTGAAAGTTTGCATTTTAGAGTTATGCTTTTCTGAGTCTGAATTCTATCTCTGCCTCTCCTACTTAACAAGGAACACAGCTCTCTAGACAATGGTGTTGTAAACCTCAAATACAATAGTGCTTGCAAGGTATTTGACACTCATAGTGAGTTTCAAAGGATAGTTGCTTTTATTATTACCATAAAATCTAATTTTAATAAAATGAACAACCTACAAACTATTAGACATTTCACACTTTGTACTCTTTTTGACAATAAAATATTTCTAAACCTTTAATTCATACTTGGACCTGGGCAAATACTCACTCAATTTATAATGTATTTTCCACTTAACATATTATTCTAGGGTAGTGAAAAAGGCAACCAGTTCTCATGTCAACGACAAACATGTCTTCCTGGAAGTCATCTTTGATACTGGAAACTTGAAACTACTCATTCCTTTAAATAAGAAACACAACCCTCCATTTGAAATACAAGTTATATGATACTCACAAACATATGGACAAAAGTGTTAGGGAATAATTGGTTGTGGTTGTTTTTCCTTTTCTGTGAAGGTGAGGATTAAACCCAAGGTCTTACAATTGCTAGGCAAGTGCTCTACAACTGAGATATACTCCCAGTCCCAAATATATGTATTGCATACAATCTCTTTAAAAAATATGTTATGTACGTCATTAGTAACAAAATATGCTTATTACAAGATGAATTTTTTTTTCAGTGTAGAAATTAGAAATTTATTAAAGGACGGCAGAAAAGACTTCTCCCAGAGGAAGAAGGGGACCCAAAAGGTGGGAATCTGTGGAAGGGCTGTTCTTTTCCCTTTTTATAGTTTTGGTGATGGAATATAGGTTGAAGGGGTTAGGACACATGTGGGCCCAATTATCACCTTTTGGGATGGGCTTATCATTTCTCTAGGATGGGCTGTCTCCAAATCTGTTGGAGGCTGATTCCTGAGATCCATTAACATTTCTTTGAGGTGGACTTTGGTCTAGGGCCTTTTCAGGACTTCATTAACATTCCATGAATTGTCCTGCGTTTTCCCTGAGTCATTCCCAGCATGGCCTTCATTTTAGATTTCACTCGATATTAGACCCGATTTACCTAACTACACTGACTACCTAACTTTAAATCTGGCTTCATTCCCCACTCTAATTTGGGAACTCCTTACTGCTGTAAGCAAGGGGGGCGAAGAAAATCTTTCTGGCTTCTTCAGGCTGAAAAGGGATGGTGTGGGGCAAGCAGTTTGGAATCTCCCTTTAAAAATCGGGTCTATGGAGTGGGTCGATGATAGAATTCTGATTGAGAAGTAATAGACTGGAAGGCCATTTGAGTGATGGGTGGTCTATAAAAGAAACAAGAATTCATTACTACTGGAACCAGATTGATGCTGCAATAAATCCCATAGCACAGGAATATGCCAATGAGTATGATGGCAAAGACAAAGACTAACAATGTTTTCCACCAGGAAGTACCAAGAACCAGGAGCTAAGATATTGTTTCCATGACAAAGTTGCTGAGGACATGGCTTCCATCTGAGCATGTAAATCTTTAAGGATATTCGTCACATTGCCTGAATTGTCAGGGGTGTAAACACAACATTTAACTTTTAGGGTTACAGATGTTTTTTTCCTTAAGATACAGTTTAATAACTTAATGTCATGTGAGCTTGCAAATTCCTTTTACTAGTATGACCTCTGTGTCTAATAGAGAAATATTTAATTCTGTTACTTAGGGCTGGATAACCATACAAGCAAACATTAAGCCTACCTGCGTAGGTTAAAAATAAAGGCCTTGAACTAAAAACTACTCTATCAGTTTCTTTTGATAGTTATCAGGCATTCCTGTCTGAGAATCTCTTTTGAAGCCTCCTGTTTACTTATTTATGGAAGTTACATTTAACTATTATTTTATTTAAAATGCCCAGGAATCGCTGTGTTCTGGCTTTGACTGTCTTTGCTAAGTGTTTAAGATGAAGCAAGTCAAACTGACTTTTGTTTCTATCTATTGTTAACAGTCAGCTGAGTTTCCTTGGGAGTCCTCGGGAACTTGCAGCAGCTTCTCAGATCTGCTAGTGCCATTTGTGCTAGGATGGGTCCAGGCCTTGCTTGACCATGTGGCTTCCCTTGGAAGCATCAGGGATGTCTCAATTTTCTGATGACCCTCTTCTTCACAGCAAATCCACTGATTGGCTTTCTCTCCTCCACTGGTCTCATTAATCTCCTTGATCGGGAGGTTATGTGGCCTAGAGTTGCAAAGCTCTTTGGAAAAGTCCCCTATCCCCTGACTCAGACTGACTCAGAGGGCAAGAGCCAAATTTTTTATTTTAAAACTTAATCTTTTCTTAGTTCAATATTTATTTCCAGATAATCATATGAATAAATAAATCATGTATGCTAATTTTACAATATGCAATGTAAATAAATTGAATCATCTTCCAGAATAATTAAGATAAAATCCCTTTGCATAATAGCAATTTTTACCATCCAAATATCTAAAATAATGGCTTTCTTCATTTTCATACCTCTTAGTTTTCAAGTAAGCTCATGTGTTTTAAAATAATACTTAACCTTACTGATTGAATATAAGTCAAGGAAAAGTAGGATCTTTTAATTTGGCAATAGTAAGAAAACATTTGAAATTTAAAGGAAATTAAGCTTTCAAAAGTATTTCTTCAAAATTTCCCAAAATCAATATTGCATAAGGTAAAATTTTTATCTTTCTGTTTTCCAAAAAAATACTAGTTCATCCTTAGTTACATTATATCCTAAAACAAAATCCTGATTCAATCAAATATATATTTTTATCTTTAAGGCTTCTAAAATCGTAAGATATTTCTTAATGTTCATATAACTGGAAATATAATAATTATGCTTAAACATTTTCACTTTAGATTCTAGATTATAATATCTTGTATTTTCTAAAACTCTCCTAGTATTTGAATTTCTACATTTATCTCAGTTTTCAAATACACATATTAATTAGTAATTCATACTTTAATATGTAGCATGTTATAATGAATTAAATGCTTAAAAATTACAAGACAATGATAGCGAGGGTATTTTAAATGTTCTAAAGATTAGTATCCCCCATTTATATTGCTTTGCTACATAATTTAAAAAATGGAATTGCAGACTCAATATAGCAGAGTGAATCTGTGCTACCTCATCATGCACAGATTTTTCTAGCTTCATAAATGACATTATGATCTTGGATTTGGATTTCACCTTTCTGTGTGCTAAAGAACTACATCTTGGGTTAACTGAATCTATTTCACAAGACTGTTGGAAAAAAAAATTTCAAAGTGGCTTTATAGAAATATACTAGACAAATTTAAGATATAATCTATTAGAACTTAATTTTCTTTATTTCACAATGTTACATTACTGGAACTCATATGCCAAAATGCCCCACGACAATTGATACAAATCCACTGAGAATATTACATTCAGAGAACTGTAATTACTGGTTAGTAATTCAATTTTCCTAAGAGGCAAATACTGGATCACTTGCTCTCCCAGAAAAGAGAAAGGAAAAAAAAAGTTTTAAATGAAACTTGAATATGTAACTTGGACATTTTACAAAGTAGTTCATATTTTTTTAGTTGTAATTTCTTCATGGATATGAACTTGATCTTCAGAGATAATATCCGTTATAAGCTCATCACATTTATTTCTTTCCTAAAACATACAAAAACAGAATCACTTAAATATTTAAATTCTTATTTTTTTTTTTACTATTAGAAATATGTCACTACAAAGAAGCACAAATTAAGCTGCATACCCTTATGTACATATTATATCAATATGAAAAAGCATTTATTTTTCTCTTGCAAATTTATTATGTAAAGCCTAAAACAAAACAGCATTAAAATATTTTTTTACAATAACTCAGGACCTTTTCTTAAGTGTATTCTTAAGTTCTTAAAAATTTCTTAAATCATTATTTATCTTTAAAGATTTGTGAATATACTTAGCTATAATTAGAGAAGAATTTAATTTTGCTATATAAAGTTTATGGAAATAATATCATCTAATGAGAAGGCTGAAATATTTTAATCTCTGTTTGACTTTTGTTGTGTGTTTTCTGCATCTGCAATGGTAAATGTAACTCAATAGTTCTTGGTTTATAAGCTAGCCATAAATTTGTAAAATTGGAGAGACCATTAAGTGTATTTCATACAAAAAAATAGTTTTAGATCCCTACATATTCTGAACCCTTTATCATGTAGTTTTTGTACTTTGGACTTTTCAGATATTTTCTATTCCATATGATTGTTCAGTCAAATGTGAAACTTCTTTGAAATTCAAGGTATTACATTATTTCTTCTATATAAAATATTTTCTTTAGAAAATTTTATATACCCTTATCAAGTCTGAAACCAAGGTTGTAATTTTAAAATGGGAATGAATACTTTATGTTGAATTTATTATCCCACAAAAATAAGAATGCATAAATATCATGTTAAAACAATCATGGATAAACCTTCTATAAAGGCAAATCTTAATGTGTCTATTCATTGGGAGCACACTCTCTCTCTTATAAGAAACAATAGAGCAAATGCAGAGATTTTCCTATACAAATGGAGACATGCCTGATTGAACTGTGAGGAATTCTCAGGAGATGTCTTCCTAAAATATCATCTGTCAAGAAACTTTAGCTTTAAAGACTGGAATTGAAAGATCTCAGGCCCACCCGTGAGGAACTCATGTTTACATAGATCTGTGCCTGACAGTTGGCTGGGTGTAAGAGCCAGAATTCAAGATAGGCTCAAAGAGGAGCAGATTCATATTTCTGAAATCTCCTCTCTCCTTGACAGAAAAATATTTAACTGTAACTTGATATTGTCTATAATGTCATTTCCATATACCTTTTGAAAAAGATACCACCAGGAAACAACTAAACATTCTATGATACATTTCTCTGTTTTTTTGCAACAAGGTGAATTCACCTTCCCATGGCTTTCTCAAGATCATAAATAAGAAGCACTGCATGAGAACTCACAAAGAAAGCAAAGTAAACTAAGGACAAGATGAATTTCCTGTCTATTTTCTTCATGGTGGTAATTACTTAAAATATAATAATGGAATTTTTTAGTTTCATCTTTAAGTATTGAAATTGATGAAAAGAATTTGACAACACATAAAAATATGTAAGCTAGTATGTGACTAGAGATTGCCATGTAAACTAAATGAAATGATTAAATGTAAAAATGAAAATGTAACAGGACTTATATAGTCTTTGTGTTTTAACAAATTACAATTTTCATTTTGGGTATATGTGGATATTATTGTACGTGTACCTTAAAAACACATTAATTTTCTGAGGGCAGACCATTAATTTGGTCCAATTCACTCTTTGCATGAATTGTAAACTCTCTATTATTCAATCTTCCCTCAGTCTGATAGCTGTGAACTCCCAGGTTATCATGAGTATGGCTAAGATGCACTGTGCAGTGCTCATTCAACAATTTGCTGCTGTGGTGCTTGAGTTCCTGTGGTTCTTGATGCCTGAGGTAGTTTTTATTCTTTTGCCCAGCTTGCATTCTATACTTTCATCAAAGTTTTAGAGATGTATCTCAATGCCATCTAGAAAATATCTATTTTCTTAGTAATGGACCCCAACAACACATTGCAGTAATACGTTAAATTTATAAATCCTTCAAAGCCTATAGTAAGTCTTTCTAAGAAGGACTGGAGATTTGTAAACTCACAGAAACGCAATAATGTAATATTGATTTTTGTTAATGATATGCTCATACTGATTACAAATTTCATAGTGTTATAATTTAATATGACATGTAGTAACAATACAGTTACATAGAAAATGACAAGTAAATCAGTACTATGTATAACTATTTCTAATTTACATGGCAAGTTTGAGGCTAAATTCATTTAAATTTTCATTTGTCTAGCCAATAGATAACCAAATTATTTTTTCAAGCTTTGTGTGTATGTGTGATGTGTGTATGTGTGTGTGAGTGTATATATATATATATATATATATATATATATATATATATATATAATCAAAATATTTCTATATGCTTTCACACTCTAAATAATATTACATAATATTATTGTGGTAATATTTGCTTACTAATGAATAATTAACAACACATATGATTTATATCAGAATATATTCTTGAAAATGTTCTGTAAATTATTTTAGCTGGATAATTTAAGTGTATAAGCAAAGCTGAAATTTAAAATTTAAATTCCAGGTAAGATTATGATACAGTAATTAAAAAAAATACTATGTTAACAAAAAATATAAAATGGCCCAGGGATTTTTAATGATTTGTGTGCAGACCTTTGTAGTTAACCTCAGAAACACAAATCTGAGCTAGATGTTTTTAAATAGGAGATGATTATTAACCAACTTAAAAGTCTAATGGAAATTTGTTCTTAATTGTCTATTATTTAAAAGCAGTGCTCTTTATAGTTTGAATCTGGTGCTACCAGAATCATTAGACTAGGAAAAATACTAACAAGCATAAGCTTCTTCTAACCTATAGATATTTTCTGACATGTTGCTCACCATCTCTAGCAGTCAGAGAAATGCAAAGCAAAACCATCCTAAGATTGGCAGCCATTAGGAAGTCAAACAACAACAGGTGCTGGCGAGCATGTGGGGAAAAGGGTACTCTTGTACATTGCTGGTGGGACTGCAAATTGGTGTGGCCAATTTGGAAAGCAGTATGGAGATTCCTGGGAAAGCTGGGAATGGAATCACCATTTGACCCAGCTATTGCCCTTCTAGGACTATTCCCTGAAGACCTTAAAAGAGCGTACTACAGGGATACTGCCACATCGATGTTCATAGCAGCACAATTCACAATAGCTAGACTGTGGAACCAACCCAGATGCCCTTCAATAGATGAATGGATAAAAAAAATGTGGCATTTATACACAATGGAGTATTATGCAGCACTAAAAAATGACAAAATCATGAAATTTGCAGGGAAATGGATGGCATTAGAGCAGATTATGCTAAGTGAAGCTAGCCAATCCCAAAAAAACAAATGCCAAATGTCTTCTTTGATATAATGAGAACAAATAAGAACAGAGCAGGGAGGAAGAGAAGGAGGAAAAGATTAACATTAAACAGACACATGAGGTGGGAGGGAAAGGGAGAGAAAAGGGAAATTGCATGCAAATGCAAGGAGACCCTCATTGTTAACAAAATTACACATAAGAGGTTGTGAGGAAAATGGGAAAAAACTTATTCTAACCTATAGATATTTTATGACATGTTGCTCGTATAAACATGGTGGTGGTTACTTATTGCCTGAGGATCAGAAAAAATTGGCAAGCACTTTACATTAACTGTTATTATTATTTGCAAAAAGTCAAATACAAATGTCAATACACACACATATATTCTGTGATAAAATTTCTTTGATCTTACATTTTTTTAAATTTTTTTTATAATGACATTTATTTTAACATCTTCTATAAATCAGGCAACTGTAAGAACCACTTACCCCCTCACACGTATGAAAACACTTGCCTGTTAACTGCTAAATACCTGGCAGTTAGAATGTACCTCATTAATTTAATGAGCTCAAAAATAACCGTTGCAAGAAATAACTGGTGGGGCTGTGGTATTCAGTGATAGGGTTTTAATTCTCATCACCACATTAAAGGAAATAAATAAAAGAAAGGTATTGTGCACATCTATATCTAAAAATATTTTTAAAAAATAACTGATGATTACATTATAACACTACTTTTCAACTTTATTTTGTTCAACAACCTGAGTTAGCATGCCCTTATCAACCTCCTTGCCTATATAAATATAGTGTTTCACAGTTAAACTTTCACTTCTCACATGAAGTTCCCTTTCAGAAAAAAAATCCATCCTATTCCCTGGTTCCTACACTCACTGACTTTTTTTTTTCTTCAATAAATCTAAAATTACTGCCAATATAAGTTTTAGAAAGCCACAAGAACCCTGAGAACTGAAATTGTAGCAGTCTTGAACTCACACAGTTAGCATGAAAACCAAAGAAGGCACTGACCTCCTGGTGGACTCCCCAGAAGCACCCAGTTAGGAAAAATGAGCTCTGCTTGACATCACTGACCATCCAGTGTTCCTAGCTAAGTTCTTGAAACCTTCTATTCCATGCCTTTTCCTTCAGTTCTAAAGCAAACATTCAAAACTTGAATAAACTAAAATTTACCTCAGCAAAATGATTCAATAACTTCCATGATATAAAATGTTTTCTTCTTTAACTAAAGTCATCAATATTAGAAAATGGGAGGGAGAGTATAGTGTGCATAACAGAATGAAGACAAATAGAACGAATGTGTTCTCTCTATATTTTATTTGATTTTTTTTTAAAAAATGGTTTTATCAATACTCAGATCTGTCCTGAAGATTTGCAAGCTCACTTTGCCACTGAGATAGCCCTAGTCCACAGAGAAGGAAAACTGTCTAATAATTTAAGATGAATGTCATAGATGCAGTATAAATCATACCATCATTTTCATTTTAATTCAGGACAAAAGTAATATTTATTTTCTCTGTGTCCCATAGATGCAATGCTCTTGCAATTATTAAGTTCCTTAGATGATTATATAATTCCTCAGAGTCTTATTTCTACATGGGAAAACTAATTATTGCATAAATGTCAATTATTTGAGAATTAATTTATAAGAGTTGTGCAAGATTGGAGAATATAACAATTGAGATTTTTTAGGTTTTATTTTATTTCTGATTTATATAATATGATGTTTAAACACTTGTATACATTGTATAATCATAGATTCACGGTAAACAACAAATCCTTCTTAAATATTTATCATTTCTTAAAGGTAGAACCTTCAGAATTCTCCCTTCAATTCTTTATAAATTATTGCTAAGTCACTCTACTTTACAATAAAACTCCAGAAATTATTCCTTCTAAATTTAAAACTATTCCCATTGACAACTTTCCTACCCCTTCTAAATCTTGCCTAACCACTGTTCTACTCTCAACTTTTAGGAGATCAACAGGTTTAGAGTTTATTGTTTTTCACTGAGTCTTTTTATTCAAAGTAATGCTTTTACATTTTATTTGAAATAGAGATAATAGATAATAAATCTTGAGAGCTTCTGAATTAGATCATTTAAATAAACAACTCATTTTAAAAACCTAAAAAATGGGTAACATACAAATAATCTTAGAGCAGATATTACTTTAGATGTGGATACAAATGTGCATGTCCAAGTGTGTACACATGTTCATGTACACAGTAAAAAAAAGAATTGCAGGGGCTGGGGTTGTGGCCAGTGGTAGTATGCTTGCCTAGCACATATGAGGCACATATGTAGTCAAAACAGCATTCAGGCTCCTTCCTGGTTACTTTCAATTGTATTCTATAGAACTTGGAACCAATGGGATTATCTAAAGCTGAAATGTATAATTTAAAAGAAAAATATGGAGAATTCACAGCCTGTTTAGGGAAGGAGTGATAAAAAGCACATTTATGAAAGAAGGGTAGAGTGGAAAAACCACTTTCTAAATGGCATGTGCTCAATAGTAAGACAATTGGGAAAAAGCCTAATTTCTTGAACACTGAGCCACATCTGCAGCCCTATTTTTTTATTTTATTTAAAGACAAGGTCTCACTGAGTTGCTTAGCACTTTTTTCTTTTTTAAAAATATATTCTTTAGTTTTAGGTGGACATAATATCTTTATTTTTTTATGGTGATGAGGATGGAATCCTGTTCCTCACATGTGCTAGGTGAGTGCTCTATTACTTTAGCCACAACCCCAACCCTTAGCTCCTCGCTTTTGCAGAGGCCAATTTTGAACTCACAATACTTCTGCCTCAGCCTCCCAAGCATCTGGGATTTCACGTGGGCATCACCGTGCCTGGCTTTATCTTATGTTTGAGGTGAGGTCTTGCTTATGTTGACCAGGTTGGCTTCCAACTCCTGGGCTCCAGTGATTCTCATTGTCACAGCATCCTGTACAGCGGGGACAGCGGGGACTACAAGGTCATGCCACCATGACTGGCTTCTTATTTTTTAAACAAAGCTGTTCCGGAGCTGGGTCTGGGGCTCAGTGGTAGAGCTGCTTGCTTAGCTTGCATGAGGCACTGGATTCGATCCTCAGCAGCACATAAAAATAAGTAAAATAAACATTAAAAAAATACAACAACATGATTTAAAATAGACAAACAAGCAAGATTGTTCTGATTTCCCAATTTAACAGATGAAGCCATGGAGGCTGGGGCTGGGTAACTTGCTGTAGCAGATGCTGTGGGTGCTCCACACATGACCCCCACCTATCCTGCTCAAGGCTCTGACGGTGCAGGGGGTATAGAGAGCCGAGCCATGTTATTGGTAAAGGCTGGGACACATACATTGGCAGAGGCTAAGCCACTTTCATAAGTTTCCCCACTTGTCCTGGGGAATCTGTGTCTTGCATCATGACAGATGAGCCATGTCTTGAAGGCATGGTAGACTGTGTGTGGACAGTCAAGGGGGTGGGACTGGAATGAGGGTGAGCAGGAGAAAATAAGGTCCCTGTGGCCCCCAGTTTTCCCACTGTCATTACTGGGTTTGAGAAGCCTAAGCCATCCTGTGTCACAGAATCAGTGCCCCAGGCCTAGCACCCCACTTGCCATCCCAAGCAATCCTCCCTGGGAAATTTCTTGTGGGGTGTGCCGGATGGGTTTTTTGTTTTGTTTTATTTTGGTTTGGGGTTTGGTTTGGTTTTTCAAACACAAAGCAACTAAAACAAACACATAGCAATTAAAACCTCCAAGTGAGGGCAGCCACTGTCCTCGGGCAGAGGGTGGAGCAGAGTTGGCCCCTGGGAAGCTTGACCTGTTGTTTCTCATTGGAACACGCTGGTGGCCAGTGGACTTGTCTGTGTTTCGAGTGTCAACAAAAACAAGTTGACTTACAAAGTACTAAAGTCCCAGATGTGGTGTCGCACACCCGCAATCCCAGTGACTTGGAAGGCTGAAACTGGGGGATCGCAAGTTCCAGGCTTGCCTGGACAACTCAGTGAGGCCCTGTCTCAAAAACAGTAGGGGCCACAGTAGGGAGGCTGAGATGGGAGGATTCCAAGTTCAAAACCAGCCTCAGCCTCGGGGAGGTGCTAAGCAGTCAGTGAGTCTCTGTCTCTAAATAAAATACAAAATATTGCTGGGGAGGTGGCTCAGTGGTGGAGTGCCCCTGAGTTCAATCCCCTCCCAAAATAACAGAAGGGGCTGAGGGTGTGGCTATGTGGTCAAGTGCTTCTCAAGCAGGTGTGGCCCTGGGTTCACATCCAGTACCAAAAAAGAAAGAGGGAAGAGAGAGAGAGAAAGGAAGGAAGGAGGCAGAGAGGAAGGGAGGGAAAAAGAAAGTCCTGAAGTGGTGCTGAATGAACGGGTTTGGAATTGTTACCAACACAGACCATAGCGCGGTGCAGTGACAGGAGGAAGATGTCTGTGTCTGTCACACATGTGGTCGAACACGCAATTGCCTATTACCAGGCATCAGAAACTAGAATGGCAGTGGCCTCTGGGAAAGGCAGGAGGGTGGCTGAGGGTTGTTTTTAATTTTGTCCCATAAGCATTCATGAGCAGTCAGTGTTTTTAAAAGTGTGTGTGTGTCCTCATTACAACCCTCTGCCCCATCCCCAGGGTGCCCATATTCCCTTGAGGACAGGGTATTGTGGTGCTCCATCTCGACCCCCTCTCTCCAACCTGTCCCTGCTGGGTGGTGGGGCCCTGGAGAAATTCTTGGCCTTTCTGGACTCCCATTTCCCTGTGGTACAAGGTGAGACTGGACCAGGTTTCCCCCAAGACCCCTCCCATCCCAATATCCCATTTGCTGTGACTTGGTAAACCCAATCCAGGGCCCAAAGCTGGTCTGATGTGCAAAAAACCTCTCCACCCAACCCACCCCACGACCCCGACCTAGGCCGCTGAAGCCTCCCAAGATGTTGGGACAGCACATCCAAACAGCAGCAGTGCTTGGGCAGGTTTCCCCGCCTCCAGGCAGCCTCTGCCCCGCCTCTGCTACCAGCACCCTGACTGTGCCCTAAGACCCAACTGTTCCCTGTGCGGACCTTGAGGGACTCTCCCTTTTAACCCAGGATAGTGCATATGCTTCCCCAAGCCCTTGTTCTGCAGCCCAGGGACACAGCGACACCAGGACAAGGGCCTCTCCCCACAATGGGGTTTCCTGGATGGTGGTCCATTCCTTGGTCCCCTAGGGTCTGGAGCCACCCAAGCCCTAGTCCTCCTCTCATTCATCCCAGCAGCTCTCCCCGGGCAGGAAATCCCTCTTGGGCCTATGTTGTCACCTCTGTCATGTGCACCCTGAATCCTGATGGACAGGAGAGCGCCCTGTTACTAAGACAGCCGCTAAGACCAAGCACATCTCCACACACATCCCACCAAGGAGCCACTTGGGAAGGGTGATCTCAGCAGGCCCGAGAGCCTACCACCCTCCACTCTGCCCTGGAGAGTCAGGCCCAGGCCCCACCTGGAGGAAGAAAGCAATCTCTTCCTTCCTGGAGGGCTGTGGGGCTCACTGAGAACACACTTTTTTTCCCTGGAGCCCAGAGCACTCAGGAAGCAGCCAGTGCAGGAAGGGCAGCCTGCGCCCAAGGACTGGCTAGAGGCTGCCAGGAGTTCCTGGCTGGTTCCAGGCTTCCCCAGCCATTGGGAACCCAGGCCTGGGATGGACGAGGCCTTGGAAACAGTCACAAGCCCAGCCCTCAGCACCTGAGGACATTGGCCAGAGCCTATTACATTAACCTTTACAGATATCTCCTGTAAATGGGAGGATTCAGCCCCTTTCCTGAGAGGAGCTGCAGAAGGGATGAGCTGCAGGGGGAGCCTGGCAGAGGAGGTTACACTTGCCCTTTCCATCAAAGGGACACAGACTAGGAGTGGGAATGGACAGGCATTGTCCTTTCTCAGATGGGAGAACCAAGACTCAGACAGGACACGCTGGGTCCTGAGAACTACGAGAACCCCCATTTTTCAGGTTCCTCGTAACAACCACAGCAGTTGTCTGGGCTGCAAAATGTGGCTTGTGGAGCTCGGTGAGCAATTATTACACCTTCAAAGAACCACAAGGGTTTTTTGACTCGATGGGCGTCACGTGCATCTCCCTATCCCATCCTAAGCCAGCACACAGGACCACTGACCCTTGCTGTGCAAGAACGCAGTCCAGGGCTGCCAGACCTCCTGATAACCTGGAGCCCAGGAGCCCAGCCCGGGTCAGCCCTGGGGGAGGGAAGCCTGGTCCTGAGCACACAGCCAGAGGGGGATTTCCCTGTGTGTGCCGATGGCCTGCAAGGAGGGCTAGTGCAAGAGGAGGCAGGGTCTCCCAGGACACTGGCCTCCCCTTTGCTGCAGGGCACCTCTCTACACCCACCTCCTCCCAAGCCACCTAAGGGACAGAAAAAGTAGTTAGGGCCTCACTGTCTGCAATGACACAAACATGGGCTCTTGGCCACTTGTAGCTGTGTGACCTCTGGCTAGTTACTCAGCCTCTCAAAACTTCACTTTCTTCATCTGTAAAACAGGGGAGGAGAGCCTCTCTTTGTAGGAGAATAATGCTGCTCATCAAATTCCATCATTCCTATCTATAAACACATTATGGTTCCAGAAGCCTTGGCGGATGCCTGTAATCCCAGCACCTCAGGAAACTGAGGCAGGAAGATCACCAGTTTGAGGCCTGCCTCAGCAACTTAGAAGACCTTGTCTCAAACATAAAGGAGGTGGAGGCTGTGAAAAAAATTCAGCAGAGAAGCACCCTGGGTTCAATCCCCACTACCACAAAAGAAATAAAAAATAAAAAACGTATTGTCTCTTTTCTGTTGTAATACACCTCAAGGCCCTGGCTATGGGGTTAACACAAGTAGTTACCCAGGAATTTTGAACCCTGGATAAACAGGGAGTCACCTAAGCAAAATCTGATGCCCAGGCCTAATTCAGAAAGGAGAGAAGGGAGACAAGGCAGCCCACCTCTCAGCCTTGCCTTGGCTTAAAGTGGGAAACCACTGATCTAGTCTATTGGCCTCCAGACAGATAGGGAAACTGAAGCACAGAGAGGTGGTGTGAATGGAGCGAAGTCACACAGCAAGCAGGAAGCAGGGCTGGACCAGAAGTTCCATGCTGACTCCTGCCTGCTGCCCCAGCCCATCTAACCCTTAGTGTGTTAGCAACACTCAAAGCCTCCAGGGCCAGACACCAAAGGGGCAAAGAGGACTCGGCTGCACTCCAGAGTTGTGGAAACTGGCAGGACAGTGCCAGCGATCCTTGCTGTGTAAGAACTCAGTCTGGGGCTGCCAGATCTCCTGGTGACTTTGAAGGACAGTTAGAAACCTGAGTTTTTGTGCAAACTTTCCTGAATCTTAAGAATTACGTTGTAGGGCTGGCGTCGTGGCTGAGTGGTAGAGGGCTCACCTAGTATGTGTGAGGCACTGGGTTCGATCCTCAGCACCACATAAATATAAAATAAAGATATTGTGTCCACCTAAAACTAAAAAATAAATATAAAAAAAGAATTGCGTTCTAATTCCAAGCAAATTTTTTAAATATTTATTTTTTAGTGGTAGTTGGACACAATACATTTATTTTATTTATTTATTTATTTATTTATTTATTTATTTATTTATTTATTTATTTATTTATTTATTTTTATGTGGTGCTGAAGATCAATCCCAACGCCTTGTACGTGTTGGCGATCGCTCTACCCTGGAGCCACAGCCTCAGACCCCAAGCAAATTTTAAACCTGAACAACCAACCAACAAAAACCTGGAGCTAGGTGCGCTTCTCTGGTTACCAGTTTGGGACCTCAGTTCAGGATTTCAGGGTAGGACCTGGGGATAATTTTTTGGCACCGAGTCAGGATAACATGAGAGGTTCTTGGAAAGTATCTTTCTCTATCAATCAGTGTCTGGTCCTGGTGGCTCATATTCCTCCGTTACCTATTTGCTCCTGTGAGCCAAAAAGTGCTCTCCCCGGATATTCTTGCCAAAAGGTTTTTAAGAGTTTATTACAAATATCGTTGTCTAGAGAACAGATTTTGGTACTGTCCTGGACCTGGAAGAACAGAAAAAATTAATGGAAAGTGCACTGCATCCCATGAGAGGGAGGAACAAAAAAGGCTGTGCTGTGGCATCTTCAGCCTCCCTCCATTGCTTCAGTGTGTAAACGGGTAAACTGAGGCCCCTTGTGGAGCAGACCCTCAGGTCACATATCTATCTCAGAGCCCTAAGACCCTTCTTCCCCACTGGGTCAACAGTGACTTCTGACAGAATTACTGGATGCCTCTCCTGACTCCCTTTGCTTCCTGTGGATGCACACACCATGCCCTCTGCTCCTTCATCACTGCATCTCCTGGTTCCTAGGCTGTGCTCACCTAAGGGGTCCCGGGTGGGATGCTGCTTCCCCCGTGCTTCCCCTGTCTTCTCACCATCCACTGTTCTTATGGGTTGGGATCCACTCACTCAGCCTGACTCTGCCTCACCAGCTCTGCCAAACAACTAAACCCCACTATGTCCTCTCCACTTTTTTTCATAGGCTACACCCAGCATCTGGCCTCTTACCTGCACTGTTCTGCAGAACCATGCCCACTCCACCCATTTGATCTTATACATTGTGTCCATGTGGCTCATCTTCCACAGACATATTGAACACTCTGGGATTGCAGGATTTTCTCACTAGCTCTGGAACCTTTGTAGTATTGCTTGTTTGATATAAGAATACCTCAATATTTTGATTAACAATGTTTCTCAAAAGTTAAAAAATAACATTAAAAAAATCTGAGGATGAGGCTCAGTGGTTATGTTCCCCTAGTTTGAAACCCTTGTACAAAAAAAGAAAGAAAGAAAGAAAGTAAAAGAGAAAAAGAAAGAAAAAGGAAAAAGAAAAAGAAAAAAAAGAATAAAGAAAGAAAAATAGGCAAGTAAGAAAAAAATGTGGTTCCTTTTTCTTATGTTATGTGTTACAAATTTAGCATTCATGTTTACCTGTTGTGGAGGCTGTGAAAAGTCAGTCTTTCATTCATACTTCCATGCCCACACCTGACATTTTGCTGTAAGGCTATTGCTTTATGTCAAGGTCTATAATTTACCTGCCACCTCACTTAAATTGGAAAGTTTTTTCAAATCCTTGGTTTCTCTGTTGGCAGGGCTCTTCTTCAGTCCTTGGAACCTGACTTTTTCCTTCAGTGCTCATTTAGTTTCAAGTTTTTTCTTTGGAGAAGACACACTTGAAAATTGGGGACAGTAAAGCTTGCTTAAACTCACTTTCCCAATGGCCCATCAGTGCAGGAATGGAGATTGGGACCAGTGTCAGCCTGTTGTGGAATAGTTCTCAGGAGAACCATGGGAGCCCTGAGATTTTTGACTTCAGTGTTGGCGTCAAGAGGAAAGATACGCTCTGTGAACATTCTGCAGCAGATGAGGGACCCTGGAGATGACTCAGGCCTAACTCTGTCCCAATGGCTCAGATTAGGTACTATAGAGGTTCTGTGTTGTACTTTTCTTCCATCCCCAGAGACCTGAAAAACAATTGGTGACAAAGATGGCTGGTTTTCTTGACCTACATTGTTCCTGAACCTGAAGACAATGAACAGTAAGCAGAACAAGGTGGAAAATCAAGGCATCTGTCTTTCCAATACTAGAAAAGTAAACCCATCTAATACTGAAAAATATTTCCTTTTATTTGAAAATCAAAAAGCCCAGTGATTGGTAGTCTGGGCTGCTATGGCTATCCAGCTATTCCATCATGCCCCAGGGCCCTTCCTGTTTTTCATTGTGCCATCCATTTAATACAGCAATCAGGGGAAAAAGAAAAAGGAAAAAAACCAAAGAGCTAGAGTCCCAGCTGCTTCCAATGTTATCTCATTGGCCAGCACAAAATCACAGAGACCCCTACCTGCAAAGAATATTGGGGAATACAGTTGTTTTTCACTTTTACTTTGGGTTTGTTTTTGTATTTGGTTGTGGGGACTGAATCTATGATTGCTTAATCACTCTATAACCATCCCCAACCCTTTTTAAATTTTAGAGACAGATTTTTAGGGCTTTACTAGATTGCTGAAACTGTCCTTAGACCTGTGAGCCTCCTGCCTCAGCCTCTATAGTCACTGGAATTATAGGCATGTGCCATTAGGCCTGCCTGTGTTTTATTAGGTGCTGGAGTGGGAACACAGAGCAAGGCACATGTGAAATTTGTTTACTACTGAGCTGTAATTTCAGCCATAAACTTGTCATTTTGAATTATTAGCAACCCATTTAAAAAAAATAAGGTCCCAGTGGAATGAATGAGGGATACCTGCCACCTGGACCTTAGCAACCAGTTGTGCTGGTGGGGCTTAGTGCAGGCCCAATGCATACTCACAGGGTGGCATAAAAAGATGGGCATCAAGTGAGGAATGGGTTTGGATGGCCTGTGAAAGGAGAACTGCTGGATAGGTGGCAGACTGAGATACTGTTCTTTCATGTGTTGTGATGGGCATCTCAGATGGAGAAGGGGTAGAGGGTGAGTGCATTTGGGTAGTTAAACACTGTGCTACATCCCCATATTTTAAAATATTTTTTTCTTAAAATATTTTTTCCACTGGGATGTCAGGCCTGCACCACTGAGCCAACTCTTATACAATTTTTAAAGTTATTTATTCCATTGTAATATTGATCTATTGAAACTTACAATATAAAAACATACTTATAATATATTCACTTATTATAAATAAAGTTATAAGAATTAGAATATGTCATTTTTATAAAAATAGATGTCACAACACTTGTTCCCAGTGACCAAATATGACCCATAAAATGTTAAACACATATGGACATTTGATTTATATATTTTATTCTTTTTTCCCTATTTATTATTGTAGACAAGTTCTAAACACTGAATGAGTGAATGCAGAGTTTTATGCCAATTTCCCTAATTACTAATTGAGAATAATATTTTATTTTTCCTAGATGTGGCATTTATTTTCCCACAAATACTGCATGTGGCATTTATGTGTTGAAGCTGAAAAGTTAATCACACAGAAACTGAGAACAGAAACACTTCCCGGATTTATGATAAGAATGAGAAACTGACTGATTGTGTGTAGGGAGTGCAAAAAACAATTAATTACAGAAAGTAACTCTTAGGTTTTAGAGCACAATAAGGTGATTACATTGTATAATAACTATTTAAATAAATCTAAATAGCCAGAACTTAGAAAGTTTCAAACACAGAATAATAATTTTAATGAGATGAAATTTACCCTGATCTGATAATTACACACTATGTACACATGCCGAGTTATAATAATGGGTCTCATATCCAAGTACAAAGAGTAGATTCCAGGTAAAAATAAAAATAAATAGAAGTAAATTCTTTGATGTTTTAGCCAAATATCTACATTACCTCAGATTTTTAAATGGTATCCTATGTTCATGAATGTTTCACTGTTTTGGTTTCCCTTACTGTCATGTCTTTTAGATCTGCAAGGTCTAAAGAGTCATGGAATGATTTAGACTTATTTACATGGATTTCTCATGACTGTTATTTATTTTCAAAACTTGTTTACACTTTATTTTATTATTTTATTTTTATGTGGTGTTGAGCATTGAACACAGTTCATCACATGTGCTAGGCAAGCATTCTACCACTGAACCACAATCTTAGCCCTGATGACTGGTATTTTTTAATATGTGGCTGGAAAAAAGCTAAAATACATACCTACTATTTCAGGTACTTGACTTAAAATCCAACATGCCTTGTATAAAAAAAATATTGCATCAGATTAACATCAATTTTTTTTGTATCAATTTTATGCATGGTTTCTTTACTGGAGAAACGCATTGCTTACTTCAAGCAGATGAATATTGGGACTCTTATGAAAGTTTGTCTTGTAGGCTTGGGTCAAATTCTTGTCCTTTAATTTAAAAACCTTACAATGGAATGACTTTGAGTCTATCTGAACTGTGACTTTAATTACACCTTTATTCCAGATGACTAAGGAGAAAACAATAATAATATATTTCTACTGATATTCAATAGCTGGACTTTGGTCACTTAAGATAGTTTTTCGGGTCATGATAATAGAATATATGCAAGGTGGATAGCTACATTGGGGATTCAAAGACAGGCCTTAAATACTGTCAAAGAGCTTTCTACACATATTGCTAGAAAATTTTAATATCATGAAAATAATTTGAATCCACAACTTATGTAGCCATTATGAAAAGAAAAGTTTTAAATCTATTAAATCACATAGATGATAAAGTACATAATTAAAAGGTAATGGCCAGCATTTCTACTGAGTACTTTTTATTTCAGAAACACATCCATATTTGATCCTTGTTCTTCTTTCATACACAATAGCTCTAGAATATATGTAATAAGACTCCATATATGTAATATAAGATGATCAGATTTAGCACCAACATAACACTTGAACTCAATAAAAGACTACAAATACAAATTAAAAAATCATCTTAGAGCATATGCTTCTCAGTGTCAACTTCGATGATATACTAAAGACATTAAGTCTGATAATAAATGGTCAAAAGATAGATCTAAAAATACATCTATGTGCACACCTACTACATTGAGATTCATTTTTTGAGAAGGTAGCAATTCTTTACTTTTGTACAATCATTCCATTTCAATTCATTGAAAATTGTAGAGTTTTCAATATATTCCTACTGCTTAATCAAGAAGAGAAAGATGAAATCAACTTAACACTCTACCTCAGAAAATCTCAAAAGAAGATAATATCAAGAAATATTTTGAGAATATATGGTAATTCTGAATCTATAAGAAAGGCTATGTACAGTGGGAGCACAGCTACTATTACACAATCCAGACATGATTTGGTAATAATATTCGAATGGCACCTGGAGAATATTAGAGAGATTTTATAATTGAAGTGGGAAAAATGTGTGTTGGGTGAATCCACATATATCCCTAGTAATAGGATAGGCTGAGAATGATAAAGATGACACTATTTGAAATAAGGGCTTCTGCTTCATTTTCTCTTAAGATATATACTATTAACATGGAATTTGAAAATAAAGATCAACAAAATATATTATTTTATTAGTATAAGAAACATTTCCTCTGAAGTTCATCTTGAGATCTCAGCTAACACCATAATTTTCTTCTGCAACTTCACGTGCCTTTTCTAGCACAAGATCTAACCCAAGAACTTTACCATTGGTATCTTGGCCGTAACATATCTAGGGATGCTGATAATTATGGGGTTTATACTTACAGATGTTTTTGTCTCAGAATTTTGGAGATGACATCAAATATAAATTAATAATCTACTTTCACAGGTTTGGAGAGGGGGCTTCTCCATTTTTACCATCTGCCTGCTGAGTGTTCTCTATGACATACACCTCAGCCCCAGAAGCTCTTGCTTGGCAACGTTCAACCATATATTGTCACATCAGAGCCTGTGGTTCCTTGTTTCTTGTGGGTATTCTGCATGTATGTGATCTGATGTGACCTTATATTTATTACTGTATGCTGAATAATCATACAGATGCATTACTTTCTAAGGCATTTATTTTAAATATTTGGGATGTTCCAGGAATTCTTTTTATAAGGTTCATGTCCTCAGGTCTTTCTAAAATTCAATAAATAAAAAAAACCTCTAACTAAAAAATAAATGATGTTACCACTATTAAAATGTGAACATTAATGTAAATAAACAATATTTAAATCTCTCAGCCCATAGGTATAAGGACTTAGATTACAAAGATCAATTTTTTGGGAGACACAAACTACCAAAATGCATTGTGTCCTTGGTGATCATTGTACTGGGAAGAAACTATTGGTTTCAGCATTGGACTCTCACCAAGCCATGGATTTATTAAGGGTAGGACACTGATGTTTTCTTCTGTAACCATGACATGGTATCAATCATATGTAAAAAGAAAAAAAATTACAGAAAGAGAAAATGGTTCCCACATAAAAAGAAGGCATTACCAGCATTCTGTAATAGTGCAAAGAATATCCAAAATGTGGCCTCTGTCTACTATGGCATCTACAGAAAGCATGAACTTGTATACTTTCTGACAGAAAAAAAAAATGTTCTAACCTTCCAAAGAATTGGGCTTTATTACTTGAAATTATAAAAAGTAGCTATTGATAAAGCAATATTTCTTGCAGGACTGAACATTAAATGTACATTTGGAAGAATATAAAATAGATTCCCAGAGCTATTCAATACAAAAATATTGTTAATTCATAAAGCTCAGGAATAGCCCAAATGTCCATCATTTGTTTAGTTCCAACTTTGGTCTATCTACATCATGGAAAGGTAAGATTTTTGCATATGTGGGGTGTTTTCCAGGTTGTTTCATTGAGTAATAAATAAGGGGCAGACAGGATATACAGGAGCACTCCCTTTTGGGTAAGAAAGAAATTTACCTAATAACTTATTATTGTTATTGACTCCTACCAGAACAAGAAACAGTAAGAATATATACTAAAAACAATTAAAACAGATGTTCATGAAGGGCAATGGGAAAAGGTTAGTGGGGATGGAATAGAGTTGAGTCTTTAACATGGGTTTATATTTGAACCACATAAGCAACAACCATGTTGAAAACATAGAATTAAATCAATAACAAATATCAAGCCCAAAAGGTAAGAGTCTGACAACCCAATCATGAACCACACTATCCACACTATTCGGTGACTAATATCTTTTTGTTTTTCTTTTTTTTTAAAGAGAGAGAGAGAGAGAGAGAGAGAGAGAGAGAGAAGTTTGAAACAAAATATATATATATATATATATATATATATATATATATATATATATATATATATATATATATATATATATTGTTTTCAGGGGACACAACATCTTTATTTTATTTTTATGTGGTTCTGAGGATAGAACCCAGTGCCCAGCACTTGCCAGATGAGCATGATACCACTTGAGCCAGATCCCCAGCCCCTAATTAGTTTCCTAAGCTTGCCTGATTTCCAGGATCTTTTTCTCCAATGTGAACAATAGTTTACCTAAATTTTTTACCACATGCTTGTTGCAATGTAATATTTACTGATCAGTAATTAGCCATAAAGGATCCCAGGATTCATATGCAATGTTTAGTGTCAGTGCAGCAAGGGACAACATGGGTTTTATGCTTTCTCCATTAGACTGCAGTTTACAATGGAAGGGGCCACTTCTTATCTTGAGTGAGCAGCCTGGTGAATACACAGATACTACTATTAATATGCACTGAAGAAATCTTTGAAAGTTTATTGCCAGGAACACATAGAGGACTTGACAGTTACTTCCGGGTCCAGATTTCCGAAGCTTGGCTATACACACTTGGGGCAAAATGACCAGTCCTACACCCTGTGTGAATATGTATTGTAATATTGTGGTAGTTTATCATAAGCCTAGGCAGAAAAATGTTGGGTCTTGAAGGTTATTCAGTCATGTGGGTAGAGCTATGGAATGGGATTAATGTCCTTTATTAAAAGAGAGCTGCAAAGAAACTTCTCAGTTTATCCTGTGAGGACACACATGGTGCACTTCCTTACTCTCATCAAGCTGCTATAATAATTTATGGTAGACTGGGTGGTTTATAAGCCACAGACACTCATTTTTCACATTGTATAAGATCAAGGCACAAGGCTATTCAATGCTTGTTGAGAAAATTTATAATGGGTAGAAGCTCCTGGCTGTGTCATAATGTGGTGGAAGAAGCCAGCTAGCCTGTATCACGTGTTCATTAGAGCATTAATTCCACTGATGAAGTCTTCAGCCTCAGAAACTCAACACCTCTCCAAAGACTCACCTTCTAATACCATCACCTTATTGGAGAGAAGTTCAACCAAGATACTCAAAGGGACACAAACCTTCATATTACAGCTTTCTATAAAAAAGCAGGATCACAATAGTCAATAAATCTGTTGGAAAGTTGATCTTAGAAATCTGAGCTTTCAGAAGTCCACAAAAAAAATTTTGTTTTTGCTTGTAATGTATGTAGTTTCTAAAACTCCCTTAGAGCAGTCCAATACGACTAAAGTATATTTCAAATGATGATATTGTCTTCTCAATTGTTCCTCCATTATGAACAGTTCTCTGATTTTTACACAGGTTATCAACTCTCTGGGCATCTCTCTCTCTGTATGTGCCTATGTACATGCACATACAACAGAAAGGAGTTTGGGGCTTTCTGCAAAGCCCAATCCTCATATTCTGCATTTCTACATGTCAAATTTGAAAACCACCCACTTGGCCCCATCCCTGCAAGGCAGGCCCAGTCCTCCTGTGGTGTTACTCTCTGAGCTACCTCTTTATGGTTGGAGTGAAGCCTGCTTCTACCCTGTACTCTGGACTCTGCTCTCTCCTCCTCAGTCCTTTCCTCTACCCTGGTTAGAGCCAGGCCTTCTATTGCACCTGTACCTCCTTTTACTGCTCTATAACCTGATCATTATGTGCCAATGCTTTACCATGATCATTTGTGCATTTCTTGCCCTCTGTTCCCACAGCTACAATGAAGCTGCCATTTGCTAGCTGTGTGACCTAAATCAAATTAACTCGACACAGCTGAGCATCTTTGTTCTGCAACATGAGTGTAAACATGGCTTCTGCTCATGGAGTTCTTATTGCCAGTGAAAAGGGCAGGGATAAAAGTCTCAAAAACAATAGTCCAGTACATGGTCATCAAGGGCTCCTGATGTCATTAAATGTTACCACTACTAGCTGTCAATCTCATTTCAAAACTTGGGAACATGAATCCCTGAAAAGTAAAAAAAATAATAATTATAATTAAGTTCACCTGGCCAGTGGGACCAGTTCTGCTCTGACTCTAGATTCTCTGTCCCAACCAGAGCTCAGGGCCAGGATGAATCCAAAGGTGCCACATGAATAGAGGACTAATGTAAACCTGGTGACGGCAGTTTCATGAATGGACAAAAGGGAAAGAATTGTGGGAAGGAACCATATCCTATATCTGACACCTGGAGAATCAGGAGATTTTACCTTCACATTGATTTCCTTCTCTTGAGAACAAAATTGTACTGAAAACAGACCCCTGAAACAGGTTAGTCATCAATGCAGACAATAAAGGACACCCTGAAAGTTACCAGGCTGTTTGGTGCATGTACAAGCAGTAAGAGCCACAGATCGGAAGACCTCAAATGGTTCACGTGAGACCTCATTATTCGTGCATCTTCATTCCCTGGCTCACACAATGGCAGGCTGAGCTTGGAAACTCAAGGTTCTGTGTGCTGGCAGGTGACATACCCAAAAAATAGCATCTATACATCTTTTCACAAGTTTCCTCATTCTACTCAGCCATAAACAAGAGAGGAATTATATCATTTGTGGGAGATGGAGGAACCTGGAGCACATCAAATTAAATTAAATAAATCAGATGCAGAAAGTCAATTTTCAAGTGCATTCTCTGATATGTGAAAGGTAAAAAGAAAAATGGAGTGAAAAAAGAAGTGGATCTCGAAAAAATTGGAGAGAGAATAGTTGAGTTTAGATTAATGGAAGAGAGGATAAGAGAGATGATTCAGGCACTGAGAAATGAGACTGATCAATGATGTTATGCCCATACATGTATATGTCACAAATGAATATACTAATAAATTAATATAATGTCCTAATATAAATGACATTTTTGGCACCTGTGACTGAAATTCAACATGCTTCACCAATGAGCAACATTTCCTTCACCACTCCTTTTATGTATTTTTTTTGAAATAGGTTTCTGCTAAGTTGTTCAAGTCTTTGCCAACAGACAAAAAGCTGGGTGCCCACTTTTTGTCTTTGTAAAAATACAAAGGTCTGTTATCCCCCTGGCTTATGGAGCACTCACTAGGCAACAAGTGCCAACTATTTATGACTTCATTTAATTCTCATCACAGTCTTGAGAAGCAAGTGGCATCATCCCCATCTTTAACATAAATAAATAAAAGTTGGGAGAAATTAAAGATCTATTCAAGCTGAGTGAGGTGGCACATGTCTGCAATAGCAGCAGATTAGGATGCTGAGGCAGAAAGATTATGAGTTCAAAGCCAACCCCAGCAAAACTGAGGTGCTAAGCAACTCAGTGAGACACTGTCTGTAAATAAAATACAAAATAGGACTGGGGATGTGACTCAGTGGTTATGAGTCCCTGAGTTTAATCCCAAGTACCAAAGGAAAAGAAATCTATTCAAGTCTTAAAAATATATAAAAGCCAGAATACAAATATATGATATGTACTCAAGTCCTTGGTCCATGAACATTTATTTTATACTAATCATAACATCTAGGAACCTCCCTGAAAGCTTAATAAATCCAATGCTTGAGAGTACTCCCCAGAGATTTTTGTTTCACTGATTGGTGCTAAAGTCCAGGAATCAGGATAATTGACTCTAATGCTCACAATTAGGAATGGAATCACTTTTCTATTAAAAATCAGGGAAAAACAGACAAAGAGATTGGATTCACCTGCTCAATATTGTGTGTCAAGTCGACAGGAAAACCAGGGTATGTGTATATACTTCTGTAGCTCTCCAAAGAGCTCTCTGTGGCTCCAAACAAAAAAAGACTCCACAAAGCTGGAGGCGGAACACAAGCCAAACCCTCTGCCACAACTCACCCCACAATACTCCAATTCTCCTAGACAATAAGTGTGCATATAGGAGACAATTCCAGATGGTACCTTGGTGATCAATGGGCGACATGCAAAGAAACAGGGCTCAACCAACTTTAGCAAAGGCAGAGGTGTGGCTGGGCCAGGATGGGGACTAGTCTAGAGGATAAACTTTTCCAGGGCACATGAAGTCCAGGGCTTCCTCCTCCCCAAATGAGCCTTGCCTTATCACACATATGCTTGTTCAACTATTTATGCCCTTCTCCTATTTTATATTTCTCTTGCACATGGCTTTGGAAGTCTTATGCTTTGGCATTTCTTATATTTTTTAATGCATCTTTCAAACTACCACAAAATCAACCATGAGGAATATTACCTGTACAGGTTACAGTTTTATTTTATTACCATATAGCTCAAGTTTCCAAATCTCTCTGAAATACAATTTTTTTAGTTTTTATGATAATTTTATTATCCCTTTACATATTGACAATGGTTGTGATAAAGCAGTATTCTCTGATTTCAACACTTGGAATATCAGTGACCTGCTTAAACTGATTGCACTTTCTTTTGATTCTCCATCATAAGCCTCCATTTTATTTTTTTACAGTATATATAACTTTATATATAGTACAGACAAGCCCAAGCTAATATTACATGTTTTTTCCAGAGAAAGGGCAGGTACATCCATTAGTGAGTATGAGGGCTCATCACAGCTTCCTTAGTTTGGCCTTCCAGCATGGGCTCTTACTCAGCTCAATGTTCAATCATCCTGTGATCTTCTCAGCATGTGGCCTTCAGCTTATCTTCTTCTTTTAAAATTTTAGATTAATTTTAATATTTTACACAGACCTTGAATCACAAAAATGCCAGTTTGAAAATGGTGGCATACATAAACAACACTACCCAGAAATCTGTGCTTCATGTGGGAACAAGCTAGGGAAGAGGACCCTATCACACATGATAGAGAGAGGACCCTCAGAGCCATAGTGGAACCATTGGAGGATACAGAAATCCCTCACCTCAAAGTTGAGGCATTGTAAATTGTTTAATGGGTCTGAACTAATGGTATCATACAATCAGAACAATAGCAACTGTGATTGGTACATGATTCCAATTGAGATGCCTTTCCAAATATGTCCAGAAAAATGTTTGGAGATTAGCTATCCCAGGACTGGTGTTATCCACCAAAAAGAAAGTAAAATTAAGAGACAGCTGACATGTTACACTGGGAAAGCCACAGTTCTGTGTTTTCCAGGGGGATGTTTGTCATCTTTCTATAGACATTAAAATTATAGGCCTGCAGAGAAAAAACTTAAAGATGTCTTTCCTTAAAACATGCAACTCTTGAGGCTATTACCTGCACCACATTCTTCCTGGCATCATCCATCTGGGTAAGTGCCTCTGCATTCTTAGATTCAGAAGTAGTGTGCAGTTGGGTCATGGAAAGGCTGTGGAAGAAGGGAATTTTATCATATTGCTGAGGTTTCTTGTAGATGCAGAAGAGAGACTTCAGCTCCAACAGTTCAACACAGCCCAGAAAACTTTGTTCCGTATGATACATTGAGGATATTTTCTTCTAACAATGTTTGCTTCTTTAATTCATATCCTCCTAAAATGAGTCATTTTTTAAATAGGGAGTGATGATTAATTTTAGTTTCTCTTTTGTTCTAAGTTTAATGCGTTCTACTGATACAACTTACATATAGAATGTCATCTAGAGATTTTAAACATTACTTATTTGTATACATATTATAAAAGAAGACATGAGTTGTAACTTGATATTTTATAAACATTTATTTTTTCTACATGTGGATCTGAGGATTGAACCCAGGACCTCACACATGCTAGGCTCACACCACTGAGCCATATCGCCATTTGTAATTTAGCATTTTTATTTATAAACTGGCTTCTGTAATATTAATAAATAAAATAGCACTACTATTGATGTGAATTCTATAATTTGAGTAATTATAAGTTTTTAAACTTTTAGAAGGAAATGAGATTCTATGTTCAAGACTTCATTTCATAGAGGGCAATATCACAATGTCAGAAACTACATATATTTCTTATAAAGTCTTTGGATCCAATTTAACTCAAAGAATTAAAAATTTCCTGACCCTGTACTCTCTCAGGAAATGACAAATGAGAGGATCATAATAAAAGGGTTTGGAAGCACACTGAAAATTTTTGAAAATCAAATGAACATACTAGTAATTTTCTAATCCTGGATTAAAAATACACAGGAACATAATTTCCAAGTTTAGAGGAGGAATATTGGTGTTGATTAGTTCTTTATGTATTAGTTTTATGTGTGTATATATATGTGCCTATATACACACATATGTCTTTTCCAATTTCTATTATAATGGAACTGTCTGACTCTAACGTTTTTTAAAGGAACATTTAGGTCAGTGGAATCTCATCCTACCCTGTCACTGTATTTCAATTTCTGATGTTTTCACAAACTCAGGTTATTTTTTAGTTTTTTTTTTACTTGTTTGCTTGGTTCTTTACATGAACAAGTAATTGTGAACCTGTCTCCTTCTCTGGTCACTGAAACACAAAGAACAAGATGACACAGAAAAGCCAAAGTTGTGGGGAAGAAAAGCAAGACTTGAATTTTACATAACTACATCAATCAGAGAGACAGACTGCCCTTTAGGAATCCATGGGTTTCCCAGTAATGAAAGCTTGGCATCTGTGAAGAAGCACTCTCTGGCTTTTTATTTCTTTACTTTAAGATTAAACAGATGTTAACTTTATGAACCATATAAATTTATTGACCATCAACTATGTGAAAAATTTAAGGCTAAACTCTTGGATGAAGAGTTCTTTAAGCCACTGTGCATTTTCTAGCTTTCATGGTAATTGCTCTCTAATTTAGAAACTGTGAATAACAAGAATTTCTAGACAATTCTATAATTAGAAAGAGACATATAATTTCAAACTACTCATATAAGCATATATTACATTAATACATCTGAATAAATGAAGCATGTGAGATCACAAAACAAAAACATGGGCCTAAAACTCCCCACACAGTTATGAAAAGTGCTGTAATGACAAAGCAAAATAATTGTCTTTTGGCTCCAAAGCATGAGGTTTCAAAGTCCTGTAGCTAATAAATGTCTATACCTTCTTTATTTCAAATTTATTGCTGTGCATGCATTATCACAATTTGTTTGAAGGATCATGTGTTGATCTAGTGTTTCATTTCAAACAACTCTCTTAGAACTACCGAGAATTTTTTTTCTAATATCCATCACTAATAGTATTAGTACCATAGTTATATGTGATTTTTGAGCCTAAAGGAGAAGTTTACTTAAAATTTAAAATTTATGTGTCACTGAAAAGGTAGAACATATACTATATTAAAGCTGACTTTATTGTCTATGAAATAGAAATATCAAAGGAATTATTTTCAGGTATTTGGTCATTTTTGATGTACTGATCTGTGTATAATAAATAAAATTTAATTATATTTGCAGATTTATGGAACTATGCTTCAAATTAAATGTTCCTTGAGAAAGAATATTAGTGTTTTTAGCTTCTATATCTATGTCTAGAAAATTTACATAATATCATTAAAATTATATGTTTCTTGTAGAAATGCTATTCACTGTATTGTATTTGGAGGAGATTAATGGATTTGGTATTTTTGCTTCAAATATGTTTTGTAAAAAAAAACAGAACATGGTTATAAAGCTTTTTTTATATTATATTATCAATTTATGGTGACGTTTTTATTCTCTTTCAAGCACAACTATATATAAAAAATAGTGATTCTTTTTTTTGGTGTCATGTTATCTTCCAAAATTCTTATCCTTTGTGAAACAAAATGATAATTTTGTAGTGCAGAATTATATCCTTATAAAGCCTATTTTATTTCCTCCAATTTTAATCATGGATCTAAATTCATATTAAAATGTATTGAACAGTTTTGACTGTGTATTATAAACCCATAATCTAAGCTAACTATTTTACTTAGAGACCTGGATCTTCAAATATACAATTCTATTTTACCCACAATGAATTAAAGTAACAGTAAAATAGAAGCATAAAATGAGATAAACATTCACAATGAAAAGAAGAGGTGATCTCCAGTGACAAAAAACTTCAAAGAACTTCTGGAAAACAGAAAGTATTGAATCAGATGAAGGATGCATTTGAGTTCTAATTAGGGCTCCAAAGGAGGGAGATTAAGACCATGACTAGGCATCTTGGAAGTCTCTAAGGTAGGGTGCTTCAGATCAGCACAATGGAAATAAAGGGAAGGAAGCTTGTTTGGGTGCACAGAATCTGGGTTTGCAGTCTTATCTCAAAGGAGGCTTCTGCTTACTCCAAGTGAAATTTTGGAGTTGTCTTGCACTCTCATATTGGGTCCTACTTGAGACATAGAGTGTGATTTACTTGAGTCTCAAACAGTCTTGAGTGTAGGAAGCCTTGAATGGTCATAGCCAGAAAAACTCTCTTCTACTGATGAAAATATTTTGAAAAGACCACTTTCAGCAATTGTCTGGGAAATGAATCCTTCTGTCCTTATGGTGCCATAAAGCACAGTTTCCTATAGTGACACCACAAAAATTCGCTTTTCAGTCAAAGTTCTGTACTTAGTTTATGGTACTGGTGAGAGTCTGTTCCTGAAAAAAAAAAAACTTATAAAAAGGAAAACAGGACAATTAATTACAGTTTTGACAGCTGTGTAGACTGAATGTCAAATTAATGTCATCTTGTGTTTTTTTTGCTCTTTTTTTTAAATCCCCTAAATAGACTTCTTTTGGTCTCTACAACTTAGCTGATTGAGTGAAACTCATACATATGCCCAAATCATTTGAGCCTCTTGAACATGATTTTCTCAAGACACAACTACTTCACTGGTCTTTTTACAATTCCTGTATGGAAAGTGAGTACTAAAAACAAGAGAATTGGATCATCTGTTTTCAAATTGAATCATCTGAGTTTTTATCTCCATTGCAACATGGAATCAATGTCCTTCTGATAAGGAGAGTGAATTGACCTAGCTAGGATTGTACTTTCCCCTCTTGTTTTCTGGTTTTTTTTTTTTTTTTTTTTTTTAGTACATAGAATTTTGAGTCCTCAGGTGGAGTTTAAATTTTAGTTCGAATCTTGTTAGACATCCTGTTGGAAAAGTGTCCTCTTAAATAATTAGGATTTCTAAAACTGGAGGATGCAGAGGCATGATGTAAGAAAATGTAATTGCCAAGTGGGTTAATGGGAGTGATAGAGAGTGAAGACTCTTCAACTTTGACAGTCTACCTCCTGGATCTATGTAGTATACCTCTTTTATAGCACAAACTGATATAATGTTATGTAATATAAGAAGTATAAGCACCATCATCACCTGTTCCAGAATTCTACCAGTCCAGTACCTTTTTATTTATGTTTTTTTGTAGGTGAAAATACAGTGAATAACATGGTCATAGACCCTTATAATACCTTTGTTTTTGTTAACTGTGGTCTCATTCACTTTTATGCATGGTCCCTTGGCACTTTATTAATGGTGCGTGCTTAGGATTTATTGTCCCTAAAAGCAAAATGTAAAAAAAAAAAAAAAAAAAAAAGTTTGGGTTTTTCTGGTTACAATTATTTTTTTTTTATTTTATTTTTTTTTTAATTTTTATTGTAGGTTGTTCAAAACATTACATAGTTCTTGATATAACATATTTCACACTTTGATTCAAGTGGGATTTGAGCTCCCATTTTTACCCCATATACACATTGCAGAATCACATCAGTTGCAGAACCATTGATTTACATATTGCCATTCTGGTGTCTGTTGTATTCTGCTGCCTTTCCTATCCTCTACTATCCCCCCTCCCGCCTCCCCTACAAAATTATTTCTTCATTAAAAGAAGTCTACTTGTTAATTTATGATGAGAGAATGATGAAAAGAATGATGTTGTCACAAGAACCTAGAAATAGACCTCTCTTCCTAACTGGCTGGATATTTGTAAGAAGTATTTGATAGATAAAATTCAGTGACTGAAAAACACTATGGTACTCAGTCCTCATTCATCCTGTGCATCATCAGAGGCTGGATAAAAACAACTAGCCAAGTCAAGCTGTCAACTTGGTTGTCTTGTGCAATGTCCATGATATATTTGCTTTGGTATTTGATAGCATGAAATCTCATGATATTTACACTGCATTATCTCTTTCAGAAATCCATCCTGATTACTGTACCCCCAGAATTTTATAGTCTTCAAAAGTTTCTTCTAGACTCTTGAAAAGTCTTAATTTCTTCCTATAAGTTTATGTACCTTCTTAGCTGAGGTAACTTTTTTGACAGTGTAATTAAGGATGAAGTGTGCTGCCAAGTATTCCTCTCTTTAGAAAGAGCTTTTTTCACTTTTCATTTTTCAAGGCTAACCCTGAAAGATTCTGTACAATGATGCTATTTTATTTCCATTTACGTCTAAATGAAGCTAACTCATATTTATTTCTAGTAACATTTTGTTAAAAGATGGCCAATTTCTCCTTCTATATGATTCATAAAGGGACCTTTTCCCAAAGAAGGGAATGAATAGGTGTTGTATCAATTCTTTGCTCTGAAATTTATTGGGGTTTTCTGAGAAAAGTGTAACTTCGTGACTATCTTCTTGATTAGTTATTTGCTTAGTTATTGGTCACACTCTACAAGTGTGACCCTAGGTGAAATGCAAAGGATGATAAAGAGTAAAATAAGTAGAAGCTATACATTTATTATGCTTTTGTAACTGAAGAAAGTTTTGTGAAGTACTTTATGACTTGCATAACTCTACCTTCCATTTAAAGTCAAAAGATAAAATTCATCTTTATTTTTTATGTTTCACAAATAAACTTCTAAAAATAAAATTTACACCTATTTTTACTAATTCTGTTCATGATTTTTCCATTTTCTTGATTATATGAAATTTTCATAACTCATACTAACTTGATAATCTGTGTCATTTCCTGGTTTACAAACAATTATTGATTTTTGTCTCTTTTTAGTTATAGTTGGCCTCCAGTGACTAAGAGGAAGACTCCTTCCTGTCTTCTCCTCCCAGCCAGGCTCCAGCCTCTCAGCTTCCCAGATCCTCATGCAATTGGTTGTAAATTCTCCCAGAAGTTGTTTTACTGTCTAATTTTCAGAACTAAAAATAAAAAATAAAATAAAAACTTAAAAAATAGTTAAAATGCAAAATGTGGAGGGAGAAAGCAGCACATATTTTTTTGTAATTATCCTTTTTTAAAATTTGAAAATATTTTTCTTTTTTTAATGTGGGTCAGCCACTGATATTTCATCAAAATATAACAGTTTCTTTGTTGAGTTCACGTAACCAAGGAATAGCCACACCCTCAAAACAAAATAAAACACACACATACAAAAAAAAAGAAAAAAAAACAGAATCATCTTTAACCTAACGTTTTATAAAATGTCTCAGATCCTCGTAACTTGTACACAACCTCTGTGTTCAGTTGAATTGTAACTGCTTTTTGTATTTGAAGAGAGTGTGACTACTGAACTTGAAACCTTTCATTCTGAGTGTCTTGGTGGTTTCTGGTGAGATTAAGTAGGTGACAGGGTGAAGAGAAAGTGGGGAGTTCATTTCTATTATAACATGAATTTTCCCCCACAGTCTACTGTCAGCTGCCAGACCTCAAGTTTTTCTTACACTGGTATACTTTAATTATTCACACTTCCCCTTTACCAATTATTTTTAACAGCAGTTTATCAAACTACACTTATTAAGAACAATTTTAAAAATAAAGTTATAGTTCACCTCACCAGTCTACACTTATTGCTTATGGTTTCACTCACCTGCTATGCCTGTTTTTAGTGTCTGAAAAACATAGATATTATTTTCAATATTTTATCCAGTTTCTTACATGTATATACAGGAAAGAAAATCTGGTCTGAAAATATTCCATTTTGATTGAATGCTATATTCAAGAAAATAATATTTAAACATGCTAAATATATCTACAGAATTTCTCAAGTAGCTATGCTTAAACCAAATAGAATATCCTTTAAAGAAAAACTATGGTCAGCTTCAATAAAGCAAGAATAGAACCCAAGTATTTATCATTAATGATGGATTATAGATGATACATACAGAATAACCACAAGATTTAAAGGACAAATTGTATTCAACATGGTATTCTAAACTGAAGCAGACTGTCAATTAATGATAAATAATAATAGAATTTCATTAATGATAAAATTCTAAAAAAGCAAATTTCTGTGCCTCATTTCAAAGAGAGTTACTCAATATAGAAGAAAAATAAAACAAAAGGAGCACAGTTTGTGGACAGAAATAGTGGTTCTAACTACAGAGCTCAAGAAAGTTATGCTGATTTTCAGTAGACCTTGAAAATAGTTTTGTTAGCTTACTTCAGTCCTACCTTTAAAATGATGCTTTAATAGAAATACTAGCAAGTGAGTAATCAAGTGATTGAATACAGCAAAAGTTAGAAAATTCTAGTGATATATTTTTCATACCACACACACACAAAAATGAGTATTGAAAAATACAGGAAAAACAAAGTGATAAAAAAGAAAGCAAAAACCCACTAAACAAATAATGGAAAGTCAAGTTCTGCATATGAAACAGAGTAAAATGTGCACTTTTTGTAACATTTGATGGGATAGAAGAAAGTAGTATTGATTGTTCTTGATGGTAAGAACATCCCTCCATGAGCAGCATTCATGTCCTGATATTGGATGTTAGAAAGGCTAATAAATTAGAGAAAGAAAGCTTTCTTACTTCTTGTGTGTGTTTTGTGATGAAATCTATTTTAAAGTCAAATTTGTGAAAATGATTACTGGTTTTTAACCTTCAAAAATTTTCTGTAAAGAAAGAATGCAACACATAATTATTTTTAAAAGGGAATAACTAACTGATGAAGCATGAACACAGGTACTTGTAACTATTGAAAAATAGAGTGGGGTGTGGTGGTGTGTACAGATGCTGATACTCAGAAATAATAAAGTTTCCAATGTAGATTAAGCAAGAAATCACAGAATGCATATCATTCTGATTTCATAAATGATAATCAATTAAACACTAAAGCCTTTTAATATTTGATTCATTAGTCCTGAAAAGAGAGAAGTGGCCCCATAAGCTAAATTGGTTTTTCTTCCTCTCTCATTGCTATTGGAAAAAATAATGGGAACACCTAATACATTGTGAAGGGTCTTCTATGTATATATTTCAAGATTATGGTCAATATCAATCAACTAGTAGTATGTATGGCTAAATTTATTGCCTTTTAGAACTTTACATAGTTGCAGATAGAGTGGAGGATGCTGATTTGGGTCTAAATGTTAGAAACTATTGTTTTATATGGTACTGGGGATTGAAACCAGGGGTGCTTTATCATTCATATATATTCACAATTCTTCAATATTTTATTTTGAGAACTGGTCTGTCTTAGTAACCAAGGGTGGTCTTGAAGTTGTGATCCTTCAAGGCCTCAGCCTCTATGATTTTTCAGATTACAGGTATGTACCACCACATCAGGCCAGGACACTACCTATTAATTTTTACATGCATCTAATAATCAAAACTATTTTAAATATTCCTGCCTTTTCTTTTATTTAAAATATTGAATACTAACTTTCTGACATTGCTGGAGAGCATCTGCCTTTTCCCTCACTCCCACTCTGCTTGAGGCACACACAGAAAGAAACCAGAAAAACTGGTTTCAAAATATAACAGAATCCACTCTACAGCCATTCATATCTAAACAGAACAAAAAACAAACAAACAATTATACTGAAGCCAGAGACAGTGGCATAGGCCTGTCATCACCAACAGCTCTGGAGGCTGAGGCAGGAGGACTGCAAATTGGAGGCCAGCCTCAGAAACTCAGTGAGAGTCTGTCTCTAAATATAATATAAAAAAGGCTGGGGATGGGGCTCAGGAGTTCAATGTCCCTGGGTTCCATTCCTGGTACCAAAAAATAAAAAAAAAATGCAGACTTCTTGTGCTCATGCTGGACATACCTGGAAATGGATGATTACAGCAAAGACAAAGATGGAGGCAATGAGATTCCTGAGGTAGAGGTGATTCTGGTGGGAGAAAACCTCTCTAAGGGCTGGGACTTTGTCTGTGTTCGTGACCCAGAGATGGAACAGTGCAAGATGGCAACCTGCAATTCCATGCCTGTTGGCAGAGGAGGACACAAACGTGAAGGGAAGAAAAAAGGGCTGGACTCCGCTGGGTCTTGGGCCTCCTCCTGGCCAAAGCAGAGGCAGGAGAACAGAATCAGCCAGGAGACTCAGCCAGGAGACTCATGGCACCAACAGTCACAGGGTCACGATCTGGATTTTTTGGCACCAAGGATGGAACCCAGGGGCCCTCAGCCACTGAGCCCCACTCCCAGCCTATTTGTATTTCATTCACTGACAGCATCTCACTGAGTTGCTGAGGTCTTGCTGTTGCTGAGGCTGACCTCCAAGTTGATATCCTCCTACCTCAGCATCAGCAACAGTCGGAAAGGGGCCTGGCCTGAGGAAAAGGCACCAGACCAGCCAGGGACACTGCAGCACAGGGCACCAAGGTCTGAGCACTTCAGAAATGGCATGAGACTGACTTTAGAACAAGATCACAGTGGGAAACGCTGTCACCATGGCCCCTGCGGCCCAGGTCAGTTCTTCACTAAACGTGGCATCTGTGGGCAGAGTGGCTAATAGCTGGGGACTCAGATGTCCCAGTCTCTCCCTGGGACTGCATTTTTCAGTCACCCCAGAGTTGGAACCACAGGACTCGTGTCACCTTCTGGATGGCCCCTCAGATGGGCCATTTGTCCTGTAGACCACATGGACAGGATATCTGTGACAGAAACACTGTCCTAGCTTTTCCTGGCCCCCTGGCATACCCGTGGTGGTCTTCTGACAGCCCCTCTCCCTGCCGCCTCTGGCTGTGTAGGACAATGCTGATGTCCCTTTGGTAAAGAATCTGGAGGCATGAAACCTTGAGCATTTTGTAAAGGAGGAATTTCAGCAATCCCAGGAGGAGAGAGTAGGGACTTGTCCTGGCTCCTCTTGCCACCAATGACCTCTCTGAACTCCCCGCATTTGCTCAGCTGAGCCACAAGTTGACCCTCAAACACACCAACTCATCTCTGCCCCAGGGCCTTTGCACCCGCCAGCTTCTCTAAATGGACCTATAACACTCTTCCCCTGTCACCCCATCTTCCTTCTCTGCTCTATTCTGACCCCGGGGCCCTGGGATGACACTGACGCTCACATACCTTACGTTCTATCCCTTTGTATTATTAGCACCCACAGAAGTGCCTAGTGCTTAACAGCACCTTACTGACAAATGTCTGGAATGAAAGGTGGGTGACATCAATGGCAGGGTGTGGGCCTTAGAAGCTTTCTGAATGTTTAACATGGTCATTTCTTGCAAATCACTACCCTCTGATCTCTAGAAAATGGGTTGTTTCATGCACTAGTGTCACAGGGGGCAAGAGCCATGTGACATCTGTACTGTCCACCTCCCTCCCAGCCTGGACTGTCCCCTACCTCAGGGAAGAAGGACCAACTGCACTCTCCACTATAGGGGCCCTTCCACACCCCACTTTCCAGGTCACAAGCTGAGCCGTGGTGGCACTCCTGGTAACAGGAAAGCCTTCCAGCTGAAAGCTACCTGTGCCTGCTCCACCCTCCTCTTGCCCGTTATGGGGTGTCCCCGTGGCTCCACCATTTTGGCTCCTACAGCACCACTCAAAGCCCCCCAGGTAAGATCTCTGCCCCAACCAGGTCCCAGAAGTGGCCAAGGCAGCCACCTCCATGTCTCAGTTGTCTGTGGCCTTCATCTCTCCCTAAGTCCTAAGGCCCTCACTCTGATGTCACACTGTCTGGCTCAGGCTGGATGGCTGTGCCACCGTGCCAGCCATTTTCTCAGCCTGTCTCCCAGGGACAGCAAATCATTCCTTCAAAAACTGTCCCCTCACTCACCATCCTGCTCCAGAGCAAAGTGATCCTCTGGCTGGCTGCCACGACCCAAGCCTTCGCTGACTAGTCCCCTGTGGTCACCACTGCTCCTACTCTTTTTGAAGGCAGCCCCCCACCAAAACCAGGAGGTCTTGGCAGACTCCTTAACTCCTACCCAGATTTCACCACCACATCCACAGCTGGGGCCCAGCTGCTTTGCCTGCAGATCCTCAATTCACCTTTGATTTTCTGAAATTCTAGGAAGAGTCTGGTGTCACCTTTGCCTACTCTTCTGTAAGTGTCGCCGATACTCCTACCTGAGGTCCAGTCTTTCCCATGGGATCTCTCAGGCACCCTGCAGGGACTCATCTGCAGTTTTCTCAATTTGATGTCATGGCACTGAAAGCCAAGGACCAGCTCCACAGTCAATTCCAAGAAAACACAAAAAATGCACACAAATATTTTCCATGAGACTTCCCAGCAAAAAACAGATTCAGGGATCAGAGGCCAAAATAAAAAGAAAAGAAAAAAAAAGTCAGATTCCCTCTTCTAAGAAGTCTCACATGTTCTTCAATTTTTATTTTATTAAGATTTGTAAGCCAGGTGTCATGGTGCATGCCTGTAATCCCAGTGGCTCTGGAGGCTAAGTCAGGAGGATTGCAAATTGGAGGCTACGTCAGCCAAATTGGGGCTCTAAGCAACTCAGAGAGACCCTGTCTCTGAATAAAATAGAAAAGAGGGTTGGGGACGGGGCTCAGGGGTTAACTGTCCCTGAGTTCAATCCCCAGCGCCTTCCTCCCCAAACTGGCAATACTGTGGGTTGAACCCAGGAACAGTATTCTACCCATGACTGTTTTGAGACAGGGTCACACTTATTTGCTAAGGCTGTCCTTGAACTTGTAATCATCAAACTAATTGCTCCTTGCCTGAACAAGTGGTTTGGTGTAGAAATTTTATGTTTAGAATCTTATTCGCTAAGAACAACTGCTAAAATATGTGCAGATGATTGCCCAAGGATATTTACTTCGATGCTAACTGTGACTGAGAAAGAACTGAAATGTCCACCAGAAGACAATAGACTAAAATCAACACTTCTTTATCTTTTCAGTGCAGATTCCTGCTAAGAAATTTGAGGCAGGATTACTCTGTGGCATGCTAACTGTCCTTGAAATATTCTTATAAGACATGAGAGTTTAGATATCATTTTGATTTTAAGTGTTGTTGTTGTTATTGTTATAATAATAATAATAATAATAATAATAATAATTATTATTATTATTATTATTATTATTATTATTATTTGGTACTATAGATTTAACCCAGGACCACTTAACCCCTGAGCCCTGTCCCCAGCTACTTTTATATTTTATTTAGAGACAGGGCCTCACTAAGTTGCTGAGGCTGGCCTCCAGCTTGTGATCCTCCTGCCTCGGCCTCCTGAGCTGCTGGGATGACAGGCTTGAGCTTCTGCACTCAGCTATAATTTTAAACATTTGCACACTGAAAATTCAGAAGAAATGATTCTGAAACACTTATTTTCCCCCAGAGGAATACTCTGCATACATGAAAACTTCCAGCAGATGTGCCCAACCGGAGGCAGGGCCCTTACCTTGGTCGGTGTTGATGGTGGTGGGGTTGAAGGCCTTCCCCAGGATGGTTTCACAAATGTTGCTTGAGATGGAGAGGGAAAAGCCAGAGCACATGCCGTGCCCTTTATAATGAAGCTCATCCAAAAGGAAGACGATCAAGCATGCCACAAAGAACTGCAGAATTAAAATAAATTAATTAATAAAAGTGAACTCTGTGTTACTGGCCCCAATGCCCTGTTTCCTTCCAACTTCAATGACAGGGCTCTCTGCTGTGAGGGCCAAATAAGAGACCCTTCTCAATCTGCCTCATGGGAATTCAGAAGCCAAAGCCAGGGTCTTTCAATTTTCTATTTTTTTTAAATCTATTTTTTAGTTGGAGGTGGACACAACATCTTTTTTTTATTTTTATGGGGTGCTGAGGATCGAGCCCAAGGCCTTGTACATGCCAGGTGAACCTCTGCCACTGAGTCCCAGCCCCAATATTTTTTTTTTTGTTTCTTAATTGTTTTTGGGTTTGCAGGTGGACAGCAGACCTTTATTGATTTCAATATTTCTCGTTGTAGATGGGCGCAGTGTCTTTATTTGATTGATTTCTTTTTGGGCAGTGACCAGCCTCCAACCCGGGGCCTTACCCTGCTCAGGCCAGTGTTTAGCCTTGAGCCCAGCCCTGAGCCTGGCCTGGCCCCAGGTCTGGCTGAGTACTGCTGAGGAGGAAGAGGGACAACAGGGTCACTCAGGAAGCGTGGTGAGAGTGGGGGTTCACCTGAGTGGTCATCAGAAGGCAGATCCCAGAACCCATCTTTGAGGGGGTCCCTGTCCATGCCTGTCATCACATCCATAATGGACTGGCCGATGGCGACAATCATGCCAAACACTAGGGTCCTAAGAAAATCTTGAGCAGAGTGTGGCAGAAATTCAGATGACAAATACTGACACTGCCCACGGAAACCTTGGTGAGGAGTGTCCAACTGTCACACGTCAAAGCGCATGAGAACTCAGAGGCTTTCTAGTGAAAGCACCTTTCATCTTTTTTGTCGCTTTTGGGATTGAACCTAGGGCCTTTCGGACGGTAGGCATGTACTTTACTAAACTTCAGACCAGTCATCCTAAATCTTTTTTTTAAAAAAAAATGATCTTGAATTCTTAATATGGAAAAACAGTTTTAAAAAATTGTCAAGGGTAAGGAGAAAACTTCTGGGGCTGTAGCTCAGTGGTAGAGGCACTGAGTTCCATTTTCAGGTCTGCAAAAAAAATATTAAAAACAAAGAGAGAAAGAGAAAAAAACACCCAATTTGGGCTTTAGAAAAATAATGCAAATTTTTTGTTTGTTTGTTTTGATTTTTGTACTGGGGATTGTACTCAGGGTCACTCAACCACAGAACCTCATCCCCAGCCCTATTTTGGTTTTATTTAGAGACAGCATCTCACTGAGCTGCTTAGGGCCTCGCTGTTGCTGAGGTTGGCTTTGACTCACAATCCTCCAGGATCAACCTCCCAAACTGCTGGAATTAGAGGTGCGCACCACTGCACTATGCCAAGTATATTTTAAAATGTCAAAAATAAAAATTAAAAAAAGAAAACCACTTATTAGTGCTTTAGAAGGATAATGCATTAATTTAAGGCATTGAATAATAAATGCATTACATAATATTTAATAATGCATTACTTAATTCATTAATGATTAATGCATTAATACATAAATATATTCTACAATCTTGATTTGTGTCTGAAACTCACAATTTAAGTTGGATGGATTTCTCACTTAATTATTTAACCTACTAACTTAAGATCTCTAAGACATGCTGTATGGAAGATGGCAGAGTAGAAAATTGTAAATATTGTTTTCTAAATAGCACATTCCAGTTAACAGAGGCTAGGCTTGGCTGACTCTGAGGCTGGACCCCATTATTGGGGCTGCCTATCATTTGATACAGCCAATACTCTTAACCTAGTTTAACAGCATGTAGAAACTGAGACTCCAGAACTATTATCTAAATTTCTTCCACATCAAAAAATCTAATCAACAGCAGAGCTGGACTGAGAGGATCACCTTTTTGCTCATTAAATCCTTTTAAATACAGAAGAAAAATAGCACTTGCTAAATAACTACCATGTGTTAGGCACTGTGAGAGTGATTATTTAATTTAATCCTCTTTTTTTTTTTTTTTATAATGAGGACTGAGCAGACGTGCTTCACCTCTGAGTCTCATCCCCAGCCATTTTTTATTTTATTTAGAAACAGGGTCTCACTGAGGTGCTTAGGGCCTCACTAAGTTGCTGAGGTTGACCTCCAAATAGTGATCCTTCTGCCTCAGCCTCCAAAGCTGCTGTAATTAGAGGCATACTCCACACCATCTGGCTTTGATTGAATTCTTATGACAGCTATGAAGTAGATGTCACCTCCTTCGTGAGGTATGGAAATCATGGCTGGTGAAGGGGTGACCTCCATGCACTGATCCTTCATGTCCATCCTCTGGGGCATTCCTGCCCTCCCCTGCCCTGCCTGGCCTTCCCCCATACCCAGCACCTCCCAGAAGTGCTCTCTCACTAACAGGCCATGGAGCACCTACAGGGTCGGCAGGCAAAGCACACAGGCCAAACTGGGCTGTTTTAATGCCCCCAATTTTAGAGCCAATTCAAATTCTCAATTAGACACCAGAAATGTACCCATGATCTTTCTTAAACTTCTGGGCTCCCGTTGAAGAGGGCTTGGTATTTTGGGGTGTCACCCACTTCAATCATCTTGGTGCAAGCCAAGAGCTGCATGATGAGGCCCAATGTGACCATTGCAGAGATACCGAGCTCCATGAGTGTGCTTAAGGTAATGGGCAGCCACAAAGCCCCTGTAAGCTCAAGAAAACAAGACATTATTTAATAAAATGAACCTACAGAATTGAATGTGACCCCTTTTCCACATTGGATGGGCTTCATGTTGCTGGCAGCAATTATAGCATTACCCCCCAAAACCAAAGATAAGAACACAACTCAGTCCCTCTGTCGAGCCCACCAGACCCCATGTCATTCTGTTTGGAAAGTCACGTACCCCTCAAGAGCCTGCTGCATTCCCATCCCCATGGACAGATCCATTCTGGCTGGACAGAGAGGCCCGTCCTTCATCAGTTCATAAAACTGGAGAACATTCCAATCATTTCCTGAGTCTGCAGATGGGGCTGGCACATTTGGATCTAGTTGGGAATCAACCTTCCCTTTCCATCATGTTCATATGAGCTCTGATTCTGAGTGACTGGAACCTCTTTGGAACCCCATTTTTAAACTGTGTTCATCAAATGCACCATCAACATACACAAGAAAATCATTTCTAGACCCACAGGTGACTGGTTAGATTTGACCCTCCACTGTCACTCGTGGTTTTGATCCATATATTTCACCTGTAGATATGAAAAAGATGCAGCTGAGAAACCAATAGAGAGTTCTAGAGAGTGTTCTATGTGGACTCACCATCTCATTTCAGGGATTTCAAACACTCTAGTTTTTTTAAGTTTTCAGAAATTCTCAAGCAGAGACTTATCTTGCTCTTCCAGGTTTTGTATTGCATTCAAACCCAACTCTAAAGAAGATGGTGTTTCCCAGGCTGAATGCACCGTTGATCAGGCTATTTGACGTGGCACATGCAGACTTTCCAGGCCACAGAGCTGCCCATTCTCTGAGCTCCACAGGAAGGCTGTAGTTCAACTAAATGTTGCTGGTCCAGCAGAAAAGAGGCACAGTGAGTCTAAGCCTCCCTCTGTTGGAGGCCAGAATCCCTCACATCCAGTAGAAAGGGTCCACAGAATCTGAGGCCATAATACCAAACAAAGGATCTGGAAACAAGTAGAAACCAAAGGAGTGGCACATGGTTCCCCCCTCTCCCCCTTGCCCCAACAACAGCACAGGAGACCAGATTGACCTGACAGCAGACTAAGAAGATGAAAAGGGGGATGGCTCGCCACAGCACCTTTGCCTTCAACTGGATCTGCAGAAGAGGTAGAATCAGAGGACATAAAGTTTCCCAGTAAGTCATTAAAAATAGAGTCCAACAGACACTTTCTCTGATCACCAAGAATGGCCAAGGTGGGCTGGGGGCACAGCTCCATGGGGAAGCACTTGCCGAGCATGCATGATGTTCTGGGTTTAGTCTCCAACAGACAACTTCCACCAAAAAAGCAAAGAAGCCAAACCATGCACCAAGCAGAGTCCTGCAAGGTGAGTCTCATGCTTTCTGTGCACAAAGCCAATGCGAAGATGTCTGTAGGTATCACGTCTGGGAATGCTCATATTATACAGCATCATGATCTTCCCACTGCTTAAGTGAGTTCAATGGCAAAGCTGTACTCTTAACCATTGACATGAACAGTTTAGATGCTCAAGGAAGGGCAAGAGGAATGCAAGTTCAAAGACAGCCTCAGCAAAAGTAAGGCAGTGAGCCACTCTATGGGACCCTGTCTCTCAATAAAAAACAAACTAGGTCTGGAGACATCTCTCAGTGAGCGGTTGCTTCTGAGCTCAATCCTTGGGATAAGTAAGTAAGTATGTAAGTAAGTAAGTACATAAGTAAATATATTCTTTCTGTTGTTGATATTTTTAAAATAATATTTAATCTTTATTTTATTCACCTCTTCTCTGATGTTTAGTATTTTTTCTTCTACTAGCTTTGGGTCAGGCATGTTCTTGATTTTCTACCTCCTTGAAGAGGAAGTCTTGGTTGTTTTCTTTTTTGATGTAGGTATGTACTGATCCAATCATCTTAAAATTGCCTCTGCTCTATGATATAGGGTTTTTTGTTTTGCGTTTCTATCATCATTTTTCTCAAGAATCTTTAAAAATTTCCATTCTATTTGTCATTGACTCTGCTATTTGAGAGCTTTTTGTTATAATTACAGACATGCAGGATGTTTCTGAAGTTCCGCCTGTTGTAGGTTTCCAGTTTTATTACATTGTGTTCAGAAAAAAAGTTATTTCAAATGATTTTTAGCTTTTAAAATTTGTTAAGGTTTGTTTTATGACTTAATCTGTTGTCTATTCTGAAGAATGTTGTTGGTACTGTTGTGAAGAATTTGTCTTCTTTTGGTTTTTGTTGGAAAGTTCAGTTAAGCCTATCTGCTCTGCAGTGTACTTTAAATTTTGTGTAAAGCAAGAAGAGACAGAAGCAAGGTATTGTGTATATTGTATTTCTGATGAGAGGTTCAAGTCTGTGAGATTTTCCAGAGTACTTACGGTTTTGTTTATGTGACTTCTGGTAACAAATAGGGTTTATTTTGTGTGTGTGTGTGTGTGTGTGTGTGTATGTGTGTGTGTGTGTGTGCGCGTGTGTGTGTGTGTAGGGGGGTTGTATGTTGTATTTATGTGTGCATGCGTACTCAGTGTTTGGTTATATCATGTGCATGAGTTCAGGAAGTGTAGAGTATATAGGAATGTATAAGCCTGCATTTGAAAAGTATACATTATAATTGCATGTCCGTCAGTACCTGGGTGATAACAGGCAGGTGTATTTGTGGGTATGTATATATTTTTTTAGAAAGGAAGTGGTGGTGTGTGTATTCGGGGAAAGCAGGTATTAAGGTGATTTATGCATCTGTGTTTTTGTTGGAATGGCAGTGAGTTGTGGGTCATGCACCTGTTTCTAAATGTGAGGTGTTTTAATGATATCTGTGGTGAAAGGGGTTTTAATGAGTGTGCATCTTTCCATGTATGTGCCTCAGCAAGAGGTGTTCACGTCTCTGTGGCTGGGTGGCATATGTGCATAAAAATCTCTTTGAACTTCCCCAAGATTGAGTGGAACCAGAAATACCCTGATTACAAAAATGTAACATTCTTAACCCTAAATGACACAGGTACAACCACCCACATACACACATAACCATTCAAGCTAATTAGAGTCATATAGCTATAAGAATAGGGCATTGTAATCCACTGGTATATTAACCTATTTAAGATGGTTGGGCTTTTTATACAAAATATCCTGAAGTAGTCCTGAAGAATATTTGTATTGAAACAGGTGAGAAATATTGGTTGAGGCCCACTGCTATTTTGTGTTTCACTAATATTAATGCAGAGACCATTAGGAGCAGCAAACTAGCTGAGCTGAATAAAGATAGCCAATTTCAAAGAAAATCATATTTTATATAATACAGGACCTTTTAGATCACATCAGGTTAACTCTTTTGGAAAGCACATGTGTAAGCCATGCAGTTCACAAGACATGACATGGATCATCCACATTCCGCATGGCTTGTGAGACCTCTGTTTGGCAGCAGAAGACCCTCAACACTGGCTCCCACAAAAGAGATTCCTGCAGTCCAATATTGGGATTAGAAAATTGTAGTAAACTATGGTGAAAGCAATTTTGAAGACAGATGCCTTCTCTTTGTTTCCAGAAAAAAGAGTAATGAAAATATAAGTTTAAAAGTCCTTTCCCATGAAATCCTATTTGTTTTGCTTTGTGAGCATACCCTATAGAAGAAAATAGAATTCTGACTGTGAGAGGAAATCTGGACCTCCAGTGATTGTTATAGAAGAATAGGAAATGTTGACACCAAGGGTATGCTATTAAATACTTAGCATAGGACTGCCTACTTCTTTGAGAGAAGGCTCTGTGGTAAATAGAAAATGCTGGTAAAATCTTTTCTTTTGGTTTCATGAAGCCTAGAGTTTCATTTGATGTTTGAGATCCACTGTGCTTTGAAATATAATCTTCTTAGCATCCCTGCCATAGGTTTTTATGAAAGGTGATTTAGCGTACTGTGGTGGGCTAACATCCATTTCTTCTTTTTATGGGAAACATTTTTTACTAAAAAAAATAAAAATGGTCAATACTCTTTAATAGGGAATTTTATTCATCATTGAGTGGAGGCTTTCTTAAAATGCTTTTATTCAAACACATCTTTTTTTTAGAGAGAGAGACAGAGAGAGAGAGAGACAGAGAGAGATTTTTAATATTTTTTTTTAGTTTTTGGTGGATACATCTTTATTTGTACATGGTGCTGAGGATCGAACTCAGGGCCGTGCACATGCCAGGTGAGCACACTACTGCTTGAGACATATCCCCAGCCCCCTCAAACACACCTTTTATTTAAAATATAAAAATGACTGGCTTTACAAAGCCAGTTATGTAAAAAAAAATTCAGACACTTTAAAATAAACATATCACTCACATTATATTTTCTACAAAAATATTTTATTTACCATTAAATTTAGAAAAATATAAAAGAATCAAATTATTTCACATACATATAAAAGTTAACCTTAGATAAAACATATATAAATTTATACATAGTGTTCTATAGTGCACATAAACATACATATTCTAAAATATATATTAGATTTCATCGACTTGGAGAAAAATTTCAGGAAGTATCTAGTATTGATATTGTTTAATAAACTTTCATGAATAAGTAATTACAAAATCGTGTCTAAACTTGTGAGAAATAGTTTCATATGTTATCTTTATCTCAAGAAAGTAAGTTTTCAGAGATTTATCAGAGGATACATAATCTGTCATTCCTCACTGTCTTATCATGCATTCACTAGTTTTCTTATTTTTAGCATGGATTCTCTAGTGCATTAAGACTTCTTTCTTCATTTGTATATTTAGTTTTCCACTTCTACCTATTTTGTTTTACTTTCATAATCACTCTTTGTATTCTGTCTTTCTGTATCTCAAAGAATAGATTTAAATGAGACAATATATTATTTTTTAATAAATGAATATATTTTAGTTGCTTAAAAAGTATTTGCTTTTTTTTCATAATATGTTACAGTTATTCTTGAGTATTACAAACTCCACAATGGAATATATACAACATTTCAACATATATAAACATGCTTTTTTATTTTTGTATTTAAATATTTGATTTCCTCTGAATTTGCTCACAATCTTTTATGACATAATTTTTAGATTTTAATCTAATTTATTATAAAAGACAGTAGAATGCATTGTAATTCATATTATCCAAATAGAGGACAATTTTTCATATCTCTTGTACACAACAGAGTCACACCATTCATGTCTTCATACATGTACTTAGGATAATGACATCCATCTCATTCCATCACTTTCCTATCCCCATGCTCCCTTTCTTCCCCTTCCTCCACGCTGCCTTATCTATAGTTTTTTCTGTTCCTCCAATGCTTCTCCATCCTTTCCATTACGTATCAGAAATTTTATGTCACAGAAAACATTCAGCATTTGGTTTTGGGGGATTAGCTTACTTCACTTAGCATAATATTCTTCAGCTCCATTCATTTACTTGCATATGCCATGATTTCATTCTCTTAAATGATGAGCATTATCCCATTTTGTATAAAAAGGACATTTTCTTCATGAATTCATATTCTGAAGGGCATCACAGCATACTAAAAGAATGCAGCTACAACAATGTTTATACTACCACAATTTAAAAAATGATTTTAACTATCAGATTATAAATGCTTTTTCTAAAAATCTGATATAAAGGTATAAAAACTCTACATGGTTTCTATTGAACATTGTGGATGTTGAAGGTGTTGAATATTTTCTTATATATTTATCATCAAAAACACTATTATTTCTACTAATAGAATGTTTCTAAAATGAAAATATTGAATGGAGAAGCCAATAAAGTAATAGCCTTGCCTCATAATGTATTAGGTTTAAGAATTTGTAAATATTATAGTATTTTTTAGGTGTAAAACCTTAACTAGATTTTATTTGAATCTTAGCTTTTCGCACTTAGTAACTTTATAAACTATGATATATCACTTAACTCGGGGATTCTCAGTTTGCTTATCTGTCAATCATTAATAATTGCTCTCAGATTTTCTGGGAAATTTGAACATGCCCAACATTGTTTTCTTTTTTTCTTTTTTAAAAATATTTATTTATTTATTTATTTTTTAAAGAGAGAGAGAGAATTTTAATTTTAATTTTTAAATTTTTTTTATTTTTTTTTTTTTTTTAGTTTTTGGTGGACACAACATCTTTCTTTGTATGTGGTGCTGAGAATCAAACCCAGGCCACACACACTCCAGGCAAGTGCACTACCTCTTGAGCCACATCCCCAGCCCTGTTTTTTTTTTTACTTATATGTTATGAAAGAAATTTTCAGAGTTCTTTAAAGTAAAGTAGCCCTGAAAAAAAGCAAGCGCTCTTTACAATGTAGACATGCAGTGGTCATAACTTTTGAGATCAGAACTACATGAAGCTTGGTTTTGTATACTCCATCATTTCAAGTTTTGTAAACAAGGGATAAGACAATGTTTCTATACCATGAAGAAGACCTCATAGCAGTACAGGTACACACTGCAGTCACTTATCCCCATGAAGTCCCAATATCACATCCACTTATCACATCCAGCACATTTGCAAAAAACATCTCATTACATCAAAACTGGTATATGAAATGTAACCTCACTAAAAGTCTCACAAGTACAAAAAAATTTGGACACCATACATGGGAGGGAGGAAGCCAGGATCAGATCAAACAGAAACTGCTTGCATTAAGACCTGTAGCCACCTTGGTGATGTAGCTGAACACAAAGAAATATCAAAGCATGAGTATTGGGTTTTATAGATAAGTGTGCAAAAAGCTTATTTTTTCTAAGGCAAGGAAGCAATGTAAACCATAATTGTAACTACACACTTATAAATCACAATTTTAAACAAAAGGACAGAAAAACAGGCAGAAGAATCAAATTAAAGAACAGGATAGAGTTTTTAACTCATAACAGAAGACTTGACAATCCTTACCAAAGGGGTGATGATGTCCAGAAATTTTCCTTTATGAAGGTCATTTGTGGAAGGAGTGAGTTTTTCGTTTCTGAAGAAAATTTTGGCAGAAAGTATAGAATAAGAGAAGGAATAGCAAAAGCACAAAAGTCACAGAAGGAAGCTAGAGTCTAGTAAGATGTTCAGTTTAAGGGTTGGGGATATAACTCAGTTGGTAGAGTGCTGGCCTCACATTCACAGGGCCCTGGGTTTAATCCCCAGTACCAAAAAGAAGTTCAGTTACAAATTTTTATTGTGTTTATCATGATGTCATTTAGAACTATTATTAGTATTATTATTTAAATCAGGAATTGAACCCACAGGTGCTAAACTACTGAGCCAAACCCCAGCTCTTTCTTTTCTTTTTTCTTTCTTTCTTTTTTTTTTGACTTAATCTTGCAGAATTTCTGAGACTGGCTTTGAGCTTGCAATTCTCATGTCTTAGTCTCTAGAGCCAACCAAGATTACAGGCATTCACCACCATGCCCAACTTGGAATTTTTTAAACTTATTTTATTTTTATATATCAGGACTTCATCTGACAATGATTGTATTTTCTTTTGCTAATGTTTTGAATACAATCTGTACCTTATACCACAAATAACCTAAAAACTCACTCTTTATGTAAATATGATATTGTCTTAGCGTGAGTGGAATGACTCTACAGTTCTTTAAGTGACTCCCTAAGTATCATCAAGCATAATGTCAAATCTTTGATATTGTTCCATAAGAAATTTGTAAAAGAATGTGGCACATTAAATGTATATTCTAATAAAATTAAAAAGCCTTGAAAAATATGTCCCAGATACTTGTGCTTTAATCCATTATGAGTAATGTTTTAGACTGTAAAGTTGAAAAAATAAATGTTGTTTAGTTCCCCACATCTCAGTCATTTATTTAATCAATGTTTATTTCCCACTGTAAAAGGTCTAAAGTGAACAAAATCTAATGGTCAGGCAGGTATACTGTGTGGCTTACATCTGAGATAGTTTTCAGAACTCTGGGGTTCCTGCATTTCATGGGTTTTATGAATCATTTTTCCTCTACAATTTGTTAGTATCACAAGAGTACGTGTTTCCATAAAAAATATCCACCTTAGTCTCCCAGACTTTAGAAATCTTCACTTTGTGATGGTGTGCTGTGGGAGAGGCATTAGCTTTCAGAATCAGTTTCAGCCTTCAGCACACTTGTTTGTGCTACTTGCCATCTTGAAGTATTTTTTCAAGCAAAAAGTATGCTTAGAGAGTTATTTTGCGTATGGATATAAACTTGAATTTTAACTTGCCTCTTGGCTGATTCATGTCTCTTAACCTGTGATAAATTTCTATTAATAATTTTACATGAATAATAAATGTAAAGGCATATTTAATAGGATAAAATTATAAGTAAAAATAGAATGAGCCATTTTGCCTTCATTAGGATTGCCAAATGAGAAAGAAATTTAATGTATTTTAAATATTTGTAATTTAACATTATTATACTTAAAATATTATAGCAATACCTTTAAAATGTTTCTTTATCTTAAAATATATGATTGAAACTTAATAACTTAAAGATTATTTTTTCAAACCTGAACTCAATGAATCACATCTCACCAGGTGCAAAACTCAAAAATGAAGGCAGAGAATTTGTATATTAAGAACAAGATTAATTTTTTTAAAAAAAAATAGATGGCTATTATAAAATCTGAAAGATAATGTTGAAAAGATCCTTCAGAATGAAAACAGAAGATTAGACAAGGAGATTATTTTTTCCTAACATAATTCTAAAATTAGAGAAATGAGATATGGAAAAGGGGAGACAGAACATGAAAAAATAAAATTCCCTACTGCTGAGTGAGAATGTGAATCTTCAAAGAGTTTTAAGTCTTTCCACAAAGTAAAAAGTGATCATGAATAAAGGTGCCAAACCCACAGTTGTCTCTGTGTTACCACCAGTCTCCCTGTCTAAAGACACAGGAGAAGTTGTTTCATGTTTTTTGAGATAAGGTTTAAAACTAAACATACAAGCCAGTCAACCTTTCTTTAAACTATGAGCTAAACATAAAGACCATGGTGTCAACACAGACTTTATATCCTGTGATATTACTGTGTCTGTGTTTTAAACAATTTCATCTGTTGCTTTATGAATTTTTAAAAATGACTGAATTCTGTAATGGAGTCCTTTGTAAATTACCTGATAAATGTTGAATAAGAAAAAGTTATCTACCATATCTAGAAAGGCATTAAAATTAATTAATCTATAGAACTAGAAGTAAAAGTGTCCCAGAAATGAATGTAAATTTGCTAGTTTACATTTAACTTCTGGATTCTTACCATGTATCCATTAAATTATAAGATTCGAAGAAAGATATTTTAAGACAGTTTGTACTAGTTATTTGTCTTGGCTAAGGGAAGTCAGACCTCTTAAGACCAACTCCTTTCCTCTTTGATATACCCCTAAATGCTGTGTGGTCCTGCACTGTCTTTGGCCTTGTTTTTCAGTTCCTACTGTTCTGTAGCACTTTTTGTTCTGACATTATTTAAACAGTGCTCTCATTCTGGGTGGTTCTACACATTCTGTATTATCAGCAACAAGCACAGGGTAATCATTAATTATTGAAGAAATACGAAGGCAAATTACTTCTAAAAAATAGATAAAGAGAGCTAATTATTTTCTTTAACTTTTTTAAGACCTAAATATGGTTACTCAAAAACTTGTTCTTCATTTTTTTTGATGTCACACTGGAAAGACATAAGAGAGACACATAGACAGACACAGGGGATGTATAAAATTTTCTGAGGTTAAACTTTGTTGTGCACACCCATTTCTCATGTATTTGCTTAAAATTCTGACTTCTCATCTCTAATATATTTATCTCTAATATATCATTAAGATTTGGTAAATTAGAATGCTTATTAGTTTTGACTTTACATCAAAATTGATTGATATTTTCTTGCCAAGAATTTATTTATTTCATGATCCTCAGATTTTTTAGGCTTACTTAATATTCTAATCATCTTTCTCTTATGCTTGCATTACTCAGAGACAGAATTGCTGTATTCTTTCATATGTATTTCTTAAAAGCAAAAACTTCAGAGTATTTGTTTGGGTATCAAAGGTATTTTAAATTAATCTCATGGAAAAACAACTCTAAATACTCCTTTCTATGTTTTACATTTTCAAATTGAGGTTTTCTTCAGAGCATATTTTACTGAATATTTGTGTTTCACAATAACAGACTCAGAAATTTCAGTCACTTAAAGCCATTTATTTACTGATATATGTACAATTTGGATTTTTAATTTTGTGCAGCTACAATCATATTTGATAATAATATTTTTGATGCTTTCATGAACAAAAGTATATTACAAAAATAGATGTATTTCACTATACCTTAATAAAAATGGACATATATATGTATCATTATTTAAATGTTTATTTTCACCTCTGGGTATATTTTACCAATATTATTATAAAATAAATCATATAACATTTATTAATTTATGTTTATTTGTTTGTACCATATTTATTTATTATGTTATTGTTGTATACATATTGCTGGTTAATACATTCTGTTTTTTTAAAGAGAGAGAGAGAACATTTTAATATTTATTTTTTAGTTTTCGGCGGACACAACATCTTTGTTTGTATGTTGTGCTGAGGATCGAACCTGGGCTGCATGCATGCCAGGCAAATGCGCTACTGCTTGAGCCACATCCCCAGCCCCAGGTTAATACATTTTTAAAAAGGAAATGCTATTTAATAACCATAGCAATGGTATATTAAAGAGCTTTTTAAACTACTCTTTTAATACATATTTTCTTTTATCTTTCTAAAACCTTCTAGAATGTGTAAATTTATAAATATACACATTGAGAAACAAGAGATCCTATGGCAATAAGTAATATATCAAAGTGTCAAAACCTGATAAATTCAGTGCTAGAATTAACAGTTTTCCTGAATTTCAGGTCAACGATGTCTCTAATGTAGACAGTAAGCAAAACATTAAAATAACTAAATAACTGCAATTGAAATGATTCAGCAAACTATTTGGCATGGCCATATATGTCATCAATTTTAATCAAATATATATTAGATTTATTTATAATATATAGGTTAATCTATTCCTTTATGATCACTATCTCTTCTTTGAGAAATGACCTCTAGTAAACAGCCTCATTTGGCCTCAGGATGTGTGTACAGTAAGAAAAAAAGTCTCAAGAGTTCTATTATATTCATAATATATTCACATATTCCCAAGGCCTTTCACATACTGGTCAGTCACACACAGCAAGCAATTTGAAAGTTCATGAAGTTTTGTAATATAACATTGTTATCCTTCCAAGCCATTTCTAAGAATTCTGTGTGACTTATTGAAAACATCAAGGAAAATGAATATGTCTTTTTAAACCCAGAACTTGAAATGACACTGGACTCAAGAGATCAAGTTTATGAAGACAGGAGTTATGTGTTATGGCTTCTGTTTATCTGCAGAAGAGCTGTCAAGGTGAAAGGGGTTGTGTGAGAATGGCCTTAGGCCTGAGCCTAAGCAACTCCTCTAATGCCAGATTCATGGGACCCCAATAGACCTCCAGGAGCTGAATCTGATGCAGTCACACAAGAGTGTTTATTGTAAGCTCAAGCCTGGACTCACAACCATTTCAGATACAGTGGTCCCAAAGAGTGAGTCTTGACCCTTAATTCATTGAGGATTAATAGATTTTGTGGGATATTGTATGCATCACAACATCACACAGTCAATCATTTCACATCACAGAAAAGTCAAACAACAACTCTTAACATTGATTAGCACATTCATTGGCAGAAACAAGTTGTGTAAGGGTGATTGGTTAGTTCAAGTTGTGGATACATTTGAACCGATTGGTTTAGGCCATGAGAGGTTGCAAGAGTGTATATGATAAACTTGCCTAATCATGTTACCAATCAACAAAACTACTGGGAAGGTCACCTGGTGTTTCAGGTATTTTCTGTGTCTCATAATTTTTGTGGTAGCTAGGGGGTTGCTGTGGGTCCTAACCTAGTGTAACTGAGTCAGGATCACTTGGCATGGAGGATCTCTCCAGTTATTTACAGACAAACAACTCAGCAGGGTTGGTATATGCCTAGGAGCACTCTGAGTTTTTCCATGGACAAGGGTAATTCCCCCCTTTGGACAGGCTTTGCTCTGAGGTGGCTGGTTTCTCAAAAAGGGAGTCACATCAGTTTCTCACTCCATTTAAATAACTCCATTTTGAAACCTGAGGTCATTAATAGAGGTCACTTTTTACCAGGTACACCCACAGAGCCCTCTAATATGGCCTCAGAAAAATTACTTGCCCTCACCCTGATAAGCTTAATAAAGCCTCTGGCAGGCTTTCCTCTCCTCATAAGGGTGAAAGGTGATAATATCAGGATGGAGACCACCAGACCAGATATTTCTGACCTCAGGGTAAATGAGAAATCTGGTGGCACCTGATAATTACAAGGTGTGGTAAAAAATAAAAAATAAAAACAAAATTTAGTATAAAAAAATAGAGCTAAAAACAGGGATTTAGCCAGCCTAAACGAGTATGTACTCCAGCCAAAGAGCCTGATGAGGACCTACACTGACATCCCATCTCTTGCCATCATTTTCCTATTCTCTGTGTGATCCTCACTGCTCTCAAACTCTACCGCCTTGTCTGGACCTTTGTGAGAGCTGCAACTTCTCCCTGTGACCCTCTCCTCAACTGGTCGTCCACTCCCCACCAGAAAAAGCCTGTTTTGGTTTAGGACTTGATCACTGCTGTCTGAGTGAGTGTGAATCTGCAGGACATAAAGCCTAAGGCTTGAGAGTTTTGAACTTAGCATTCAGAGGAAATGTCTGTCACTAGCCTGTCATGATTAAATCTGTTTTGCAATGTTCAGAATTAATCTAATATTGTTTTCTGGGAATTAATTAATCTAGAATTGCTTGGTGTTATTTGATTATCTCCACTGCAGGGCCTATCATTAAGGATTGTTGTTTTCTTCATTAGGAACCTATAGAGTAAAGTTGTAATAAGAATTTGAGTGAATAAAGAATTGAAAGGGGCAGAAATGCATAGACATTCTTTATTTCTCCCCTTGACTGCAATGTCACAAATTTGCTCCCTGGCAAAATGTTGTTATTATTTTTAAAGTATTAAATTATGGAATTCTTATCACTAAAGATTATTATTATCTTCAATTCTAAATGTTGACTTTACTTTTGGCATTATCTCTGTCCTTTGACTGTTATTGTTACGGCTATTTACTGGTAATGAGGCCTTGCTTTCCCAATGCTGAAGTATAACGCCAGAGAAGCACATCAAGGCAAGTTTAGAGTGGAAAGTTGAAGCCTTATTAAAGGACAACAGAAAAGACTTCTCCCTGAAGGAAGAGGGGACCCAATGAAGTGGTACTCCTTTCTCCACAGAAAAGTCCACTTCACCATGGCTGATTTGGGGACTGTTAGCCAAAGAGTCTCTGCAAAAGAGTTCAATGTAGATAAACTTTCTATTTTTGTGTTGCCCTGTTTACTTGGCCACTGGCCAAGGTGCTGGACAGATCCTTACTATTTTCACAAATATATCCAATATAGTACTTTGAAGAAATTGCAAACAAGGCCTCTGGCCTTGAGCTAGGCTTCACAGAGATGTCTACATTTTTAAGATAAGTTACAAATTGGCTCCATGGTAACAGCTGGCAGAGGGAGGAAGAAAGGGAAGAAGAAGTTCTCCTCTTCTCAAGTATTGTCATTGAAGGGTTAACTTGCCCAGAACAGTGTAAGAAAAAGCTGCTTTTATGTGAACTTATGCAGGCTGTAAACTTCTGAGCCCCTCTACTTACATGCTGGGTATAAAACTCTGAAACTCCCTGAACTTGGAGGGATTGATTGATAACAACAAAAGCTGTGCTTTCTGAACTTGGATGCAGCCAAATGAAACTGTTTCTTTCTATCTTCAGTGCCTTTCTTCATTTGTCCCTACAACAAACTGGGACACAGCACTGGAGGGAGTACTGTCACATGTGATGAATCAGGTTTTGCAAGAGAAAACACCAACTGGGCTGCTATCCCGTACATCTTTCCCACTTAGAGTAGCAATCTGACTCTGAATATCACCCCCAAACCTCTCCCCACAACAAGAGGCCTTTACATATAAGGTCTACTGACTGTCCATTGTCAGTCACATGTTATTTGGAAGCCAATGACAGATCCACATGGCTCCACCACAGATGTTTTATCAGACACCTGCACTCCACTGCTCCAAGGCCAGTTCCCAGCAGGCTCCAACTCAATTGCATCTCTGTTCTACACCATTTTCATGAATTCCAGTCAATAAAGAAACTATCTGGTTCAGTCATGATGAGCAACAGGAGATCGGATGGATCTCCAGTTCAGAAATTCCTGGTCATGAGAATTTCAAATATTTCACTGTATTGGTCTAGACATCATTCAAGGATGAAGTAGGTGGCACAGTGGGTCTCAATTCTTTCAGGAACCATTAGGTGTGAGAAAACTCCATTCAAAGAATAATATATATGAGAGAAGAGAGAGAGAGAGAGAGAGAGAGAGAGAGAGAGAGAGAGAGAGAGAGAGAATATATATATTAAATACATGTAAAAGGAGCAATAGATATGCAAATTCAAATTCTTAATGGAACATATATCATTCAAAGATCACAAAAATATTTATTTGACTTTACATAGGGTTATGTATAAACTTGTTCAAATATGGAGCTCACCATTGGTTGAACTTTCAGTTCCCCTGGGGTTTGGTGGGAGTGATCTGTTCATGGAATTTGTATTTGCCAAAGTCAGAATACTCACATGGATGTACCTGTGATAGCATGAAGGGCAATCTATATGTATATAACAATACATGTTCTGACCCAACCTGCAGAGAAAGGGAATCCATAAGTTATATATTTGTTACATTTGACGATCCATGGAGAAGTATAAGAATAAAAATGTGACTAGTGATATAACACATACCCTTGATAAAGCAAAAGGAAAATCAAAATACACAATTTCTCCTATGAACTTTCTGCATTTCTCTATTTTAGGTTTGCTTTTATGCATATGTTAGGATTATTACTCAGAGTCTAGTAGGGTATGGGTTAGGGTCAGAGATTCAATACTTCAAAGGGAAAAAATTAAAATCAATCCAATGTGTATATGAACATGTGCTACACAAGATCACCTCCCACTGTCATCCAGAACAATGCCTTGACATTACCATCACCCCAAGTTATACACAATTAGAGGGAGAAGAAGAAGAATATCTGTGAATACATACTGGAATGGAAAATGCTCAGCAGTTCACAACCTTGTAGGTGGCAGAGGAGATTACAGTGACTGAGCCTTTAATCTCTCCTACTCTTTGTTGCACCCTTCCAAAACCTGATCTCAGGTAGTATTTTACTGAGTCTCTGGAAACAAAGAATTGAGAAACAGAATGCATTAGTGGAAAGCTTTCCAGCACTCATCCTGGTGAATATATGAATAGACTGCTGCTTGCTTTGCAGATGGGCAAGACCTACTATGTTCCTAAGTTCCTGTATTTTTCGTGAATTTTTCCCCAATCTCCAGAAGGGGCTTGTGATTTTGTGTCCAAGATATGTACCAGCTCCAAGCTCTGTGAAATGGCCATTTCCTGGATTGTTGAAAGGAAGGTCAAGCATCTTAGAAAACTCAGAAATCAGTGTGACCGGTAAGGGTCTCAGTGGAGAAACCCTGCTTGGCTAGATAGCAACTCAAGTAGCATCATCAGGAGCTGTCAGTGCCATAGTGTACATCTTGTACAGAAGTCTGTCCCCCGGCTGTGTTCTTACCTATTGTTCAATTCCCCTGCATGTCAGGAAGGTCTTTGCCTCAGGCCACACCTTTGTGAAGCCTCAAGAAAACAGTTTCAAAATGGAAATTAAGGGACCTCACCTGTGGCTTTTTGGTAAAGTGCTTTGTGAAGGGATGTGTCTGAATCAACCTCTTGGCACTGGGTGAGGCTGTGGCTTAGATTCTTAGCACCCCATGAAACTAAATAAAGATCCCATATGTCCATCCAAAACTAAAATTACAGAAAAGAACAGTAATTTTGGATTAAGTCTTTCACCTATTTCTGGTAAGGCTCCTGACCTCCATTTAGTTCGAAAAGGGATTTATTGGTCAAATGAGGTGTTCCAAGCCCTGAAGTAGCTAGCATATAAGTGGTTGTGTTTTCTGCCTTGGACTTTGAATAGCTGGGATAACAGGTATACACCATATCATTACACATAAAGAATCAACCCCCAGCAGTCAGTAGGCTTCTAATTTGAGAAGTAGGGCAGTATTAAACAAATTCTTCTACTTAATCTCATCTAAAATTAGTCAAGTTCCCAATGAAGCTACAGAAACAAAATTTCTATCAACATTCTCTATTGATAGAAATTTTTATTTGCCAAAGTCAGTTGTAGTCATATCCTATGGAGTGATAGTCATATCCTATCACTAACTTTAGCATCCCAGATCTGGTCTCTTTATTTGTCAAAGCCAGCTCCCCAGTTCCTTCTCTGCCTCAAGGCGTCCCATTCCCATGGGTGAGCCCACTGCCCCTTGTCTAAGGCAGTGTACTCTCACTTCAGTAACTCCTCATGCTCTGTCTACTGAGTGTCTCCTTCAATTACCTGTTCACAAAAAGAACCTTGAACTACAAACCTTGTCATTGCATTCATCTTGCAAGAAAATCTTTCATGATTAGAAGTTGAAAACAACTAGAAATAGAAGAAAGAAAAACAGCTGGATGATATAGTGTATACCTGTGATCCCAGCTATTCAAAGTCCAAGTCAGAAAACACATAAGTTCTAAACCACCCTGAACCCCTTGACCAGATTCTGTCTCAACATTTTTAAAAGGGTCAGGATTTAATTCTGTTGTTGGGAGTATGCATGTCTAGCATATGTGAGACCATGAAAGCAATTCTTGATACTGAAAAAACTAAAAAATGCAAACAACAACAAAATAAAGATCACACATGAGAAATTATCTTCTAATACATTAACTAATCAAAAAAACAAAATATTTTCTTCCCACAAAATATTTTCTTTCCACTAATGCATTCTGTTTCTCAATTCTTCGTTTCCAGAGACTCAGTAAAATACTACCTGATGGAAATGGAAAGAAAACAATTTTACATGCTTTCACTTGTTCTTTTTAACATATTAGAAATCCTGGTCAGATCAATCTGCAAGAAGTACAGGCAGAGGGCATGCCAAATGGAAAGGTAGAAGTATAAAAACCTCTGTTTATCAGTGAGATAAAGTTATATCTGGAGAATCTCAAGATTCCAAGAAAATAATCACCACAATGAATAAATTCAGCAAAGGTGCCAATACAAAAACCTCACACACACAAACTGTGTTTATATACACTAATAATAAGTATTTATATATATGGAAAGAAAATCAAGAAAACAATTTCATCTGACAAGTAAAATAAAATGTAATACTACACCCAATGTATTACTACCCAATCAAGTAGATCAAACGTGAAGACATTAAAACAAGCAATGAAACTTAGAATAACAACAAAAATTGAAAGATATTAAATGATCATGGGCAGGAACACTTAAACTTGTTAACATATCAACACTATCCAAAGAAATCTACAGTTTCTGTTCCATCCCTAAAAAAATTCCTAACTTCTTTTTTTCATGAATACCATTTTTATTTCATGTTTTTATTTACTCATTCGTTTTACATGAGAGTAGAGAATATTTTGATGTAGTCATAAAAACATGAAATGGATCTTATTCTAATTAGGATCCCAGGCTTTTTGTACGTGATGCAGAAATTATTCATTGCAAAAATTTAAAATTCCATCCTAAAATGATAGGGAATGTGAAAACAACCAACTTCAGGAACATTTTGAACAAGAACAAAATTGGTAGTCTAACCTGTCATAATTTCAAAACTCCATGCTATAAATTTACCAGTCATACAAATACATAATATAGAAATGTTGATTAATAAAACAGGGTAAGAAATTCAGAAATGAAAGAAAATAAGTTCTCAAGTGATTTCTGTCAATAGCATTCCATGGAAATTGACAGTATTTTCCACAAATACTGTTGAGAAGACTGAAATGATAGCAACACATGAAACAAGGAAGTTGGGCCCTGATCTGACACCATAGACTTAAATTAACTCAACATAAATAGGGGACCTAAATGTAAGATCTGAAATATAAAACTCATAACACACAATAGAAAAAGCCCATGACAAGGGATTTTGACAGAGACTTTTTGAACAGCACATCAAAAGCACAGGCACCAAGAAGAAGAAACAAACTGAACTACATCAACCCGAAAACTTTGATTCATCCATGGACACATTCATTAGTGAAAAGATGACTCACTAAATGCAAGAAAGCATTTGAAAATTATATTTGTGATTAGAATTTAAGATCTCTGATATAAAGAGCCCTTATACCTCAATAAGAAGAAAACAGCAAATCAATATTAAAATGGGAAAAGGACTTGCACAGATATTTCTCCAAAGAAGATATGCAAATGGCTTAGAAGCACATGGGAAGATGTTCAATATCAATACTAAGTGGAGAAATCAAAATCAAAATCAAAATCAAAATGAGATCCAGCTTCAAACACATGATGAAACAGAAAGAAACAGAAAACAGAAAAATCCCTGATAGGCTCCCATTCTACAGTTCAGGAACAAAGAGGCACATCCACCCACCACCACAACTAAAACAGAAAACACCAGTGCTGCTGAGAATGTGATGGAGTCAGAACCTTAGTGGGTTAGAATGCAAAGTAGTGCAGGCTCTATGGGAAACTGATTGGTGGTTCCCCATATTATCAAAAGGATCATTCAAATGACCCTTCAATTCTACTTCTTTTGAAGAGATATTTATATGCTTGTAATTACTACAGGGTTATTTATTATACTCAAGGGTACATTGAGGAAGAATCTTTTTTATTTTTAGCTGTGCATTATAGTTATACAAAAGCATGGAATATAGTTTGTTCCAAGTCAGTCTCGAGAACTTGCCCTTTCCCTCCCTTCCTCCCTGACCCAGTTTCCTTTCTTCTTCTATACTGGTCTTCCATCCATGTATTTATAATTTTCTTAACTCGTGCTTTACAGATATACATAAAGATAAAACTCACTGTGGTCTCTTCATATATGTATATAGGATAGTATGGTCAATTTCATTCTACAATTTTGCCTTTTTCCTATCCCAAGGAAGAATTTTTTTTTTTTTTACATGTAGCACATGATGAAGTATTATTTGGTCTAAAAAACAAAGAAAATCCTGACCGATAGTAGAGTAGGGATGGACCTTGAGAATACATACTGTATGATCCTACTTATATGAAGTACAGTACACAGAATAATTAAAATAATACAGAAAGGAGAATGGTGACTTCTTAGAGCATGAGGGAAATTGATGATTACTGTCTAACAAATGAGCTTCAATTTTGCAAGATGAGAAAAGTTTTGTGGCTGCATGCTGGTTTCCAAAAATGGAAAAAATAAGTGTAATGAACACCACTGATGTGCCTTCCCAAATAGCTGACATGGCAAAACTTTGCTGTGAATATTTGAAAATGTATATAAAATTAAACTCATTTGGCTTATTTCCACACACAAAAAAAAAACCAAGTAAATTCTCCACTAGTAGAAACTTATTAAAAGGAAGTTCTCTATGAGTAGAAATGTGAAAGGATCATTCAGGTTGAAAGGATGAATCACTCACTTGGTCATGCAAAGAAAAAAAGAGTACAATGAGGGTAGCTCCACAGGAAAATTTAAAATAAGTATCATTGTACAATCAGTTCTTAACTCCTCTCCTAATCTGACTGAGGTGCAGTGGTGTAATAATTATAGAGCTTGTAATGTTGCCAGAGATGCACACCATGAGGCCATTCATGTGCACATATGGGCCTAGGACACCACCAAGCTGGGAGGGCCAGTGGAGACTTTTGCTTAGGGTCTCTGTCTTTGTCTTGGCAGAGGGAAAAATGCAAGGGAGGATGCAACATGTGGACAAACAAACAACTCTCTCAACAATTGTCCTTGGATCTGTGAAACTCATGGAAGTTTTCTTCCAGAGTCAGTCCCTTTGAATCACAATGGCAATACCTTACATCTTGGAGGAAAAGGTCCCCCCACCACTCCTGAGGGACCATCCCTGATCATTTCCCATCCACCAGCCCAGGATCCAAGAGACACATCCACCCACCACCACAACTAATGTAGACAGATGTCAGATAAGAATGAGAATGCAGAAATCACTGTTGGAGCTCCAGATCAACAGGAACAAGCATCAGTGCTCTTGGGAAAGGCTTGCCATAACCAATGTGTTTCTGCCATCCCTTACGGCCACAAATGCACCCATGCAACCCAGCCACAGAGATCTGTGAACACCTCTTGCTGAGGCGCATACATGTAAAAATGCACACTCATTAAAACCCCTTCCACCACAGATATGATTAAAACACCTCACATTTAGAAACAGGTGCATGACCCACAACTCACTGCCATCCCAACAAAAACACAGATGCATAAATCACCTTTATCCCTGCTTTCCCCGAATACACACACCACCACTTCCTTTCTAAAAAAATACACTCATACTCACAAATACACATGCCTGTTATCACCCAGGTACTGACAGACATGTAATTATAATGCATACTTTTCCAAATGCAGGCTTATACATTCCTATATACTCTACACTTCCTGAAAGCATGCACATGATATAACCAAACACATGCACACAGAAATACAACATACAACCCCCCTACACACACACACACACACACACACACACACACACACACACACTAAACCCTATTTGTTACCAGAAGTCACATAAACAAAACCCTAAGTACTCTGGAAATTCTCACAGACATGATCCTCTCATCAGAAATACAATATACACAAAAATCTCTTTGAACTTCCCCAAGATTGAGTGGAACCAGAAATACCCTGATTACAAAAATGTAACATTCTTAACCCTAAATGACACATGTACAACCACCCACATACACACATAAACATGAGTCCATATTCCCAGAATCACTTGATACGCAAACACCAACTCTGAAAAACACAAAGTTTCCCAACCCTCTCCAAATGTACACAACAATGATGTCACCTTCAATCTACTCATTGTCATTTCCCAAATACATACATAACACATGTGTTGCCTTAATACACATATTTTACCCAGCACTCTAATGTCACACCCTTCCCTAAACAAAAAATAAAATAAAATTAAAAAATCAATATTTTGTGAATATCAAAAAGTATTCACCAAAATACTCCATTCAAACACTCTTCTTAATAATTATTCACAAGTCCCACCATGTCATAATAACCCATATACACTGTCAGTACCCAATACTCCTAACTTGTATTCCCATATAAATATAACTTCTATATTATCTCAGTGGAAACACACACTACCCATCTACTGTTTGAGAATGAATACTCAGCCATCATACTTCCTAAATACATTCATAGTCCTAGATTATACAAGTCTGGGAACACACGTGTCCATCTGAATCTACAAATCCACAGTACTCACAAAGACCCAAAGTACATGCAGCCAGTCTCTCACTATTAAAGGGCACAGAACTCACTATTAATGTACAAAACTGCTCATTCTTTCTGATATACTCAGTTAAGAGCACACAACACTGTGGAGCTCTGAAAATCCTCAATAGCATAAACATCCTATCTTTCAGATGCCTGACTGTAAACCCAGAGTTCCTCATGCCCAAATTAAAACAAATGCACAGCAAAACCAAAACAATTCCAATCAAAAACCTTACTTACAAACTCTCACAGATATTCCAATCGCCTCCAAGAAACACTTAAAATAGACATGAAGTAGGACTGAAGAGGCTGGATACCACAGGAATTTTCAGAAAGCAGGTTTATTGGCTGGTGCCAACCAGTCCAGAGTGTGGCTCATGCCTGAAACATTCTAGGGACAGATAATTTCAAAATATTTTGAATTTATGTCCCATGGGGGAAAAGGGCTTGAAGATTCACTTGACAAGTGTTTTTCATTCCATTCTCTAGGCCAGACAGAGGTTTCACACGTATTTACCAAAAACAAAACAAAACAAAACAAAAATCTGGCATTTACAAGAAAGAGGAAGCTACCAACCACAGTAATCTTTGCATACTTGCTGCTGATCTGACAAGAGAAGAAGCTTAATTATGGCAAGGGTCTTTTGGTTGAGAGTATCTGGTGTGCTTCAGATACACATATCTTCAGACCACACATCAATCAGTATCACCCAAAAAGCAATCACACAAACACTCCCTCAGTAACTGAACGGAGCAAACAAATTACTTATTAACAGGACAACAATTTGTATTCTCAAAAGAAAACATTTACAATCACCTCTATGTTGCAGACATGCACATACACAGAATGCCTCAGAATATGAAGTTCAACAACAAATCTCAGATTACAGACACTGCTAACTCCTCCTACATACTCATAAAAGACACCCCTCCATTCCCAAGAATAACATGATCATCTCAAAGCCCTAAACAAGAAAATACGCAGCAGTCCACTTGGGACATTATCAACAGAATCTATACACATCTATGTGCCACATATACATAATTCCAAACACCCCAACATACCCCATGATTCCATTCTCTCCAAATCTCTGAACACCAAAGATTATGTCCCAAAATTCTGACCTAGACATCATGAACATACACATACATTCTAAAATCTGAAAATGCACAGATCCAACACATAATAGTAAGACAACATCCTAACTCCTCTCAAATGCATTCACAATAGTCCACAATGCAAACAACACCTACAGATGCACCACTGAAACCCTAAACACATGTCCTGCCGGAAAGGTACTCAGCCAACAATGACCAAAGAAATCACTCAGAAAATATTTACACACGACAACCAAACAGTCCCACACAGGAGAAATTATTGTGTCTTGCTTCATATGCTTTCCATACCTATACACATGAAACACATGAAAGCACAAAGTCCTGGTGCTAGAGGGACAAGTTCTTGTGTTCTTTCTCTCTCTCTGTCTCTCTCTCTGTCTCTCTCTCTCTCTGTCTCTCTCTCTCTCTCTCTCTCTCTCTCTCTCTCTCTCTGTCACACACACACACACACACAAACAAACACACACACACATACAGAACATTACATAAATAATCTGAACACTGAAACACCCAGTTCAAGGATTTATCTTGTGGGCCCTGCACACAGAGGTAGAGGGGTGAAGATGCAGATTCAGGCACATACCTTGCTGTTGAAAATGTAAGAAAATATAAAAGTGCAAAGGAAAGAGCACATTCCCTCCTATAAAGCAGAAAGGTACTTGCCAGCCACTCAATAACTCCTCAATATAGAGAAAACTCTTCAAATAATAAGAGAGTACTCTCAGATAATGCTTCTGGAGATGAAGGTACTCTGAGACATTTAAGGGGTTTCTAAAAGAGAGAATCACCCCAAATAGATTCTTTTGAGTATCCACCATCAGCCCAGATGAATGTCTTCTAGCTGGAAAGCCAGACCACTGTGAAATATGTTTTCCAATGACAGGGCTGGGCTTGTTCACCTGGGCTACCCCAAAGCCACATCAGCTCCAATTTCTGAATGGGGTCTGCAGTGTTCTCACACAAGAGACCTATGGCATCATTACATGCCCAAATTATAACCTGAAGATATTACTGGCATGTTTGTTTGTCAAAAAATTAGTGAGTAAATTGTCAGCCTTTCTGTGTTACATTCAGACAGAAGAGGTGTATCTGGTTAGAGGAAGGTATGGGGCCTCTTATATTTTGGACAGCAGCTGTCCTAATCACTTTCCAAACCTGTGATAATATACCTGAGATCACCACATTCAAAGGAGCAGAGATTTATTTTGGCTTATGGTTTCAGAGATTAGAGTCCATGGTCACTTGGCCCTCTTACCTCTGGACCTATAGCAAAGCAGAACATCTGGCCTAGAGTGTATGGAATAGGAAAACTGACCACCTCATGGCTGCTGGGAGGCAGAGAGAGACAGAGACAGAAGTGCATTAGGGTCCCAGTACCCCATCAGTGGCACATCCTCAATGAGGTAATTTTCATCAAATGGGCCCCAATTTCCACAAGCTTCCAATACCTCCCAATAATGACTTCAGGTTGGAACCATATGTTTAAGAGGTGAGCTTTTGAGAAACACCAAATGTTAATGCCAGAATATCTATCCCTTGTCCCCAAAAGTTCATGTCTGTCTCACAGCAATAAATAATTAAAAATAAATAAATAAACAAGCATTTGGACTCCAAGAGTCCACAAATATCAACAGTGCATTCTCAATAGTTTTTGCCCAAAGTCTCTTCTGAGACTCGAGGGAACACAGTGACACTGAACCCTGAATTGAACGTGTTTTTTTTTTCTGCCATTCTCTTCTTTTTAATTCATGAGTATAGCTTTCTTTTCTCCCCACACCCTCAACCCTATCTTAATGACTAACCATAGAGTCAGTTAAAAGCACGAAACTCAGTTAAAAGGGCCCTTGCACTGGGCACTTCACCTTACTATGTCACAGGAAATGTCCAAATTAAAAGGTATTGGCAGAAGTGAACAGAAGACATTGACTAGGAGGGAAACCAGACACACACACCTTCAGAATTGCAAGCATATAAAAAATCACATTATCTTAGATTCACAGGTCTGGGATGTGTCAGGGTCCACTGGACCCTGATATAACCCACAGAATCCCAACTTCTCTAAATAACAGTTTTTTAAGAGAGAGAGAGAGAGAGAGAGAGAGAGAGAGAGAGAGAGAGAGAGAGAGAGAGAGAATTTTCTAATATTTATTTATTAGTGTTGGGCAGACACAACATCTTTATTTTTATGTGGTGCTGACGATCAAACCTAGCACTGCACACATGCCAGGCGAGTGTGCTACCACTTGAGCCACATCACCAGCTCCTTAGTGACATCTATTTTTTGTTGTCTATCAATATTTATTGATTTATATATGGTTCTAAGAATTGACCCCTGTGCCTCACACATGCCAGGCAAGTTCTCTACCACTGAGCAATGACTCCAGACCCCTCTGAAAGACAGTCTATCAACACTAGTAACCTGTGCTCGTGTCCACCTGCCCAAGACTGCGAGAACAATTCCACATTACACACTGTATACACTTTCACTCAGCAGTACTAAGCAAGATGAAACCAGGAGCTAGCCATTCATCTCTGAAATGCTGAATTGTTGCCAATAAAGCCTTTTCCTCTCCCACCTCTCTGCCTCTTCAGTTACTGACTTTCATGAGTGGAAGCAAAGCAGCAGAATCAAACCTTTTGTAGCTGCATTGGCTGCAATCCTCATTAATAATAAAAAAAAGTTAACACATTTCAAAGATACATCTACGCAGGGGAAACACAACTAACCCCAAAGGGAAGAAGAAGACAGCAGTAAGGAGAAGACTGAAAAAGCACAGCAGGGCACACGTTAAGTATAGTGCTCCATTAAGTCTAGTGCTCCAGGTGTGAAACTAGGGCACCTGATGGTGTAATATGGGTGCCCTAGAACTTGAGCATCCTTACCCCTTCAGCTTGGTCTGATGTGGGACCACTCCCTAGAGCTTCTGTGCTCACTGACTTTCACTTACCTGAGCAGGTGTTCATAGGCCTGCCACTGCTAAACTCCACCACAACACTGGCTCCACTCTTATAGTTTGATAAATCACTGTTTCTGGGGTTACTGGGTTGCACTCTGAATGTGATATGCACATCCTGGTCACCAGCGTTTCCTCTGAAGCATGAATGCAAACCCCTTCACAACCCCTCAACTCTTCACTCTGTAAGCCTGATAACCAGCATCACATGGACAATAACAAGGTCAGCTGAGAATGAAGACAGTAGCCAGACCCACCTAGACCATGGCCTCTGTGAGCCCATATGATGTTAGTTACACAGCAAAATGAATCTGGACATAAAATTCTGAGGCTGCCTTTTGCACGCAGGGCACCCTGATAATATCTCCACAAGTCATTGAGCCTGCTAAGGGTGGTGTCCTTCCCATTCCTGAGATGCCGGAAGGTGGCTTCTGTGTAATGGAACTAATCACTTTACCAACCACACCATCCTTGGCCCCAACATTACAAAGTTTTCATTTCTGGAAAACCTGCAAGTATTTTAAATCTTTCTACCCTGGCTTTTGCTCCTGATCCCCATGGTATATCAGGCTGAAAGCAGATAAATATACCCAGGCCATATCTCAAATGCTGTACTGCCTTTAATATTCCCTGCTGGATAAATTAGTCTGTGTTTTAGTTGCCTTTTACATCACTGTGACCAAAAAAATCTAACAACAACAATTAGAGCAGGACAAGTTTATGTAGCTCATAGTTTCAGGTCTCACTCCACTGACCACCAACTGCATAGCTCTGGGGCCAAGGTGAGGCAGAACATACTGGGGGAAGTGTAGGGAGTGGGAAAGCAGCTCAGCATATGCCAATGAAGAAGCAGAGAGAGAACTCTGCTCACCAGGGACAAACTATGAACCCTGGATCCGTTTCCTCCACTTGATCCTCCTCTTTGTCCTCAGCCTGGGTGGGCTTATCTATCTGCCTGTGGTTGACTGGGAAGGCGAGAATAGGCCGATGGTGTGGCTTAACCTTTGTATTAGACCGCCTTGGGCCAGCTTGGGTTGACTCTGTGCCTAAGGCTAATGAGTGGAGCTCAGAGTCAAGGGATCTTAATTCTTTTAAAAGTTGGATCTGTTCCCATCTATGTTGGAGAGACTTGTGCAAGGGAGCCAGGTTAGGCAAGGGAAGTGGAGAAAAAATATCTGATGGGGCAGTTGGCCCCTGATGGGCCAGAGCACAAAAGGCAGGAGGGATATAGGAGGGAGGTGGATGGGTAAGTCCTATAGGCTGTGGCAGGGTCCTGAGAGGTGGCGGGTCTTCTGAATGGTAGCGAGCTGCTTCCTTCTCCAAGGTAGCCTCTTCCCCAGGTGTCAATGTGTCTCTGGGATTTAAAACTGGATAAAGGCGGTTGGTAGCTGTTGGAGCCTTATTCATTAGGGTGGGATTTTGAGTGCATCCAGGAAGGTTCCCAGGGTCCTGGGGAGACTGAGAAGGATCTATGTCTATACTAACTGAAGGGCATGCCTAGGGGAGAGGAGAGGAATGAGAGGTCTTTTGCATAGCCTCTTCCCCAATCCTGTCAAGTTTTAAGGTACCATTGTCAAAGGGTGAACTTTTAAGAATTTCATTAAGTTCCAGTAAGAAAAGGTGGGAACAGGCACCTTTTCTTGGTCAAAGGATTCATAATAATCTTTTAAACAGTCTCCTACTCTAAGCCATCTTTTACCATCAATGGTCCCTTCAAGGGGAAACCACGGACACAATTCTCCTATGTGTGAAAAGAATAATTTTAAGTCCTTTTTCTTAACACGTGCCACTCGTGTCTTGAGGGCCTCCTTGAGGCCTGACAAAAACAAATCATGTGACAAAACTGCTTGTCCCATGGTGGGTCACTCACTGTGCGTCGTCCCCACTCTCCTCCTGGATCTGTTTCTGGGTCTTGTTTGCCAAGGCGATCGCGAGCTCCGCTTGGCCAAGTCTCCCCCGAGGACGGCGTTCCTTCTCAGTCAAAGGCTCGAGCCCCAATCTTTGGGCGCCAAATGTTCTGACCAGCAGGACACATCAACGTGGGCGGTGAACCTAGGTGGGGAGGAATGAAGGGACAAGAGACAGGAAGGATGACAGCAAGACAGGAGTTCTGATCAAGCTGCAAACTTTTATTTTTCACACAGGGGTATTTATATGCTGGGGATGGGGAAGCTCTCTAAAGAGCAATTGCTAGATGTGGGTGGTAAAACTGACAGCTGCAAGATGTCTGCTGATCCTGATAACCACAGGATGTTCCAGGGGGATAGGTAGCTGCAGGATGTGTCCCAGGCAGGATGTCTCCCAGGGCACTGTTTCTTGTAAATGTCAGGCTATTCTTTGAAGGAGAATTTCCTTCTAGCCCCGGACACTGTACCTCCCACAAAAAAGAAAATGAATTAACAGACAAGAGTTCACACTGATCCTTCCTAAATTCCCCACCCCACTCCATCCACACATCCAAAAATGGCCTTAATAGTCATTGCAGCCACGTTGATGCAGCACCTCCTATGTGCTAGGGACTACTCTGCTAAAAAAAAAAAAAAAAAAAAAAAACAGAAGACACACCAGTGTCTCCATTTAAGAAAAAAACTGAGGCAAAGAGAGATTTATTAACTTACCAATGATCACACAGCTCAAAAGAGGCCCATAGGGGTTTTAAACCCGGGCCATTTGGTTTTACTCCAGGCCCCTCAGACCAAAGATGCAGTAAGTGGGAGGAGAACATCAGACATATGATCCACCTATGGCAGGAGGAGACTAGGGTGAGTGGAGCGTTCTGTGACACAGACAGTGTCCCCTCTCGGGGGATGCCTCACCTTGTCCTGAGAGGCCCACTCAGCCTGGGGGAGAAGAGAGCCCCCTGCCAGCCTTTTGGTTTAAGAGAATGTTCACTTACCTGAGGTGCAATGTCTCCACTGCTCTGAGGAGGTGGGGCCACGTCCTGTCAGAGATCCTTAAAGGTGACCTCATTTTAAGGAAACAAGCCTGTGGCCAATTGTCCGAGATTGATTAAGTCAGGGGCCAGCACAGGCAGCCAGCAGAGGGGACACCATTGAAGATATGAGCCGGAGCACGGTCCAGGGGCCTGGGGCACGGCCTGGGCACGGCCCAGTGGCTCCCAGCTGACATCCTCCCTGCCCGGGAGATCCTGGAAACTGCCTTCATGGTGATTTTCAGGTGCATGCGTGGGAGGTCCTGCTTGCTCCAGCCTCAGGGTAGGACAGGGAAGATTTCAGGCCTCATCAGATTATGGGAATGAGCAGGATGGTGGCCAGCAGGGGAAGACATCAAGGGCCTCCATCTCACAGCAGTTTATGCATTGTTTGTTGAGCCCCTAGGATGCATCATATGGATGTAGATGGAAAGTGGATTTTTAGCATGTGTAAAGGACCTGAGGCAGCAGTGGGCTTGGTACATTTGAGGCTGTGTGGGGAGTTGAGGATGGCCTGAGCCAGGATGTGCCTGGGGATAGCTGCACCAGATGAGGCAGTTTGGGAACTGATTGACTTCTTTCCCTTGTGCTCCACCTTTCCAACAAGCAAGGCACAGAGATGAAGATCTTTCACATGACAGATGAAGAGTCTGAAGGTCAGAGTGGTAAAGGCATTTTCAGGTCCCGAAGGTAACACATGGCGGAGTTGGAATTCTCACCCAGATCTGCCTCTAGAGCAGTTTATGTGTCCCTTCTAGCATGACTTTCTGACAAGTCCAGACGCACCCAAACTCAACCTCCTGTATCTGGTTTGGAGAGTCTCAGGTACATGAGTCATATAAGGCCCTGATAAGTCCTTCTGCAAAGGAAGTTTCTAATATTTCTTTAACCCAGCACTTGCAACGTTCATTTGAACATAAGATCCTTATAAATGTGACTAGAATGAAGACATTTCAGAAGTGACCTTGGGAGACACTGGTCTTGGTAACCCACAGAAGTCTCAATTGGTCTTCCTGATCTTGGGGAAGAGAATTCTGGGTATATTTTGGAGACTCAGTAAGATGGTGAAGGGATGGAGAGAGATTCAAAGGACTAATGGGGGTATTTCAGAGCGGGAAGGGATCCCTAGGAGGACCCTAAGTGGGACTCTGGAGATATTTCCTCCCTCGCTTCAGAGAACAGTACCAGGGCCCATGAGGGTAGGATAGGAGTTGGAGACTGTACCTGAGGTGGGCCATCTTGGTCGGGAGTGAGCTCCCCACCACCAGCAGTGTGCAATTAGAAACTGTTGCATTACACTGCTGAAGGTCACTTCCTCTAGGATTCTGGGCTTCGGGGTAAAGAAAGCTACCCCACCTGGGCCATGCTCAGTTCCCCCCTTCTCTCCAGAGTGGGCACAAAGAAGCCAGGCATGGCACATTCATGACATTAGGAAAATCCTTATAAATAAAATAGTTACTATGAAAGCTGATGAGCTCTCCACAGTCCATCTCCTCTCAACAGGAATAATGCCAAGCCCGTGACTCCAGTGTCACCTCCTGCCATCGACTAGAGGAAACCCTCATTTTAAGAAGTATAACAAGAAAAGTGAGTGACAGTCTATTGACATTTTAAAAAGTGTGTGAGCAGTGGGGGCATGACTGGCTGGAGACACCCAGAGACAGGAGGAGAGACGAGCCACACCAGTCCCTTCCATCTCCGCTCACCTCTGTCGCCCAATTGCTGAAGCTCGGTGTTTTCTTCACCAAGAAGGAGGTCGAGGTGGGAAGGGGTGGGTGCGGGCCAGGGCCTTGAGCCTGCTTTGCCCCAACTCCTAGGTCAGGGTCCCCCCTGGAGAAGCTCTGGTGGCTCTGGCGGACTGTCCTGGAAGGGAAGGCAGGGAATCTGGCCAATGGAGACCAGGGATCAGGTCCCCTCAGCTTTCCATCCAGGCTGCGGCTCAGGGACACACACGGACCTGCCTCGTGGCGGCACCACTGCCACCTGCCCCCACCAACACCTGCACCTCTGGAGTGAGCGCAGCCCGGGGTGGGGTGCAGAGGCATGGGATGGATGTCCACTGAGACCGTTCTAGGGAGGTCATGGGGCCACCTCTACTCCCTTTCCAAGGTGAGGGGCGAAGGTGATCGGCCTGGGGACTCGCTGGGCACCGACAGGGACAATGCCCTGGGGATTCGTGGGCTCCAGGACTAAAGCCAGCCTCGGGCCTCCACTGTGTCGGCCTGTCACACTGCGCTCCTAGTGCAGCACATATACACACATGCATGCGTGTGGGCCAGCGCACGCTCACTAGCGTGGATGTCACACCCTTGCACCAGCATCACTGCCCAAGCAGAAGGGACTGGCAGGGTCGGTCCACCTGCACATGCACAGACCATGCGCACCCACCCCATGATGCATGCACCGATCCCCCCACGCCCGTTCTGTCTTACTCATGAGCCCACTTACGTGCACACAGGGGGACAGACCCTCGTTCTGTCCTGCGTCCCACACTCCCAGCAGGTGCCCGTCCAGCACAGGCCAAACACACGGGGCATAGCGCACCCAGTCACGGTGGCCTCCCCACCTCCCAGCACCCAACCTCGTGGTGCCCCACTCCCTGATCAGTGTTTGAACAGCTGTCCTGTGTCTCCTGAGTGCTGGGGGAGCAGGCCACGGATGGCCTCAAGGGAGAATGTCACCCTCTCCAGCCCCTCCTGCCCCCAGCCCGCCTTTGTCAACCAGGACAGCGCTCAGGGGGACCCTGCTGTGCTGCCCTCCTAGCTGGCTTCCCCGCCAGGGCCCTGGGCAATGAATGAGCCTCGGGCATCCCTCCTGACCCCATTGTCCTTGCCCACGCCTTATCAGTGGGCACGGGTAGAGAGGACAGGGGCTGCCACTCGGGGAGGCCTGTTCTAGAAGCATCTACCCATCCCTCCCCTTCCTCTCCACCCGCCCAGCCCCTCACATCCGCTGGTGGCCCCACCACTCAGCCATTGTCCAGGCTGTTCCCCGCCCCCAACTCGCCCCTTAGCAAGGACCCCTAACCTCCCTCTCCAGGAAGCCCTCTGGGTTCCCTTCCCTCTTGGCCTCGAGGCGCCTGCACCTCACCCCTCCCACACCAAGATGTCCATTTCTTGCTCCCTGTACATGACCATGGGATGGGGAAGCGTGGAGTTGTGGGGAAGGTGGACAGCTGGGTTCCCATCATCCTGGCACCCCCAGAAGTGGGGGGGGAGCCCTGGCCAAGGGCAAGACCTCTGCAGTAGGAGGGTGGACGGGAGGGAGAAACCCAGGGAGTGCGGTGCCTCTATTCTCGGGCCTCCAGGAGTGAATCAGGTCCCTGGCCTTTATTCAAGAGTAAAGGATGCCACCACACACATGAGGAAGTTAGTAAATTCCCTCCCCTATCACTCCCCACCCAGAGGTCTGCCAACTTCTAGATGGTAATGGTGTGTGGGATAGTGAAATCAGCATATCCATCAACACACTCCCTGCTCATCATGTACAGGGAAGGGCCAGTGGCTCCAGTTCCACATCAACAGCCTCTGGAGGCTCCCTGGGCACCGGCTCCCAAATACCCAGAGGGAGGGACATCCCCCCAGTCCCCTCCTAGCTGCCACTAGGCAGCCCCCAGGAGCTCTGAGGGACCATCATGAAGGGGACTCCTTACTACACAGACTGCCTTTGATTTGGGGGACAGTGAGTGGGACCTGTTGGTTGAACTTGGTGTGACAAGGGTGGGCATCCTGGGTCCACCCCCATAGCCGGAGGCCTGCTTAGGAGCCTCCCCAGTGTTCCTCCCACTTGTCAAGTGAGCATGTCCAGACATGGGGAAGTAGGATGTGCTCCTAAAAGCATGTCTGAGGAGGTGAGGCTAAAGTGCAGGGCCCTCTGCTCATAGGAAGGGACAGACAGCACATGGCTTAAGAACTGGGGATTAGACTCAGGGGCACTCAATCATTGAGCCACATTCCTAGCTCTTCTTATATTTTATTTAGAGATAGGGTCTGGCTAAGTTGCTTAGCATCTTGCTAAGTTGCTGAGGCTGGCTTTGAACGTGCAATCGTACTGCCTTAGCCTCCAAAGCTGCTGGGATTATAGGCCTGAAGGACATAGCCTTTTTGTTGGGAAAACCTGGGTTCTATTCCCTGCCCTGCCACTTGCTACCTTGGAGATCCTGGACATGTGGCTTGGCTCTTCTGAGTCTCACTCTACCTATCTGCAAAATGGGGGTAATATCTGTAGCCCCTCTTTCAAGACTCTGTAAAGATTCACATGGATTTTATGTGGTGACTATATCCCACATGGCAAGCACTGGACTAATGCATGCCTTTTCATAAAAGTATTTCAGATTCAAAAACACACATTCCTGGTAATCCCAGTGAATCAGGAGGCTGAGGTAGCAGGAACAAAAGCTTCAGGTGAGCTTGGGCAACTTAGTGAGATCCTCAAAATAAAAAATAAAAATAAAAAAGTAAAAAGGGCCAGGGTTATAAGGCTCAGTGATAAAGACACCTGTGGGTTTGATCCCCAATTCCACAAAATAAAAAAAATGATTTCATGAAATGTCAGGCATATTGCAGAGATGCAGTAAATATTCTTTAGATTGATGCTTGGCTTTCAGCAAGAGTCAAGTTGCAGCTGCCTTTAGTCTGAGTATTTTGTAGGTGCTCCGTGGTAGCCTAAGGTTTACCATGTTTCCTGGGCCCTGGCAGCCTGGACACCCTTTGCCTCTTCACTGGAGGGTCACCAGGGGTTTTTGAAATGACCCTGTGGATGGGGTAAAGGGAGCAGGTTCTGTCCAGGGTGAGGTCCCTGGGAAGCTTTTAGCACGGGTGTGTTAATGCAGGCTGGGAGGTCAGGAGCCCCATGCCAGCCAATGAGACCTGAAAGCTTAGTCCCAGCCTGGAAGAAGGCTAAGGGCAATGTGCCAACATGAGGCTGACCTGAGCTTAGTTCAGATGTTGCCATTTACTGGCTGCGTGGCTACAGGCTTCTCTCTGGTCTGTGAAATCGGGCTCATGTTGTCTTCTGTGCTCATCAACCAGGTTGGGGTTGAGGGTGCAATGATATAGAAAGAATGTATAGATACAATGGAGTGTGGGACACAAGTGTCCTGGGAAATCAAATGAGAACTTCGAACATCATTTACAGAAGGCAGCAGAGTAAAGAGGAAACCTTGAACAGGGCCTCAAATCTTGGTTCTGTAACTTTGGGGCTGTGTGACCTTAGGTAATTTACAGAAGTTACAGAACATCTCTGAATCCTCATGAATTCCTCATGTGAATGCGTACTCTATTATCATGAAGGCATAATACTCTTTCCCACGCTATTGCCCACCTGGGACTCGCTGTGCTCCAGGAGAAAACTTCTCTGGCCAGAGCCTGCCACCACAGAACATGGTCTGTCCTTCTCTGACCCCAATCCACAATGTCACTTGAAGCAGATGGAATGAGAGGGGCAAGCTAGGGACGAGCTGTGGAAGCTTGGTTGGATGCCAGGGAGCAGTGACAGTAAAGTGAGGTCCTGCCTGCCCTCCTGGTGGTCGGGCTCTGGCAGAGGGGTGCATGTTGGAACATACGCTAGAAAGAGCAAACAGGCACGGGAGAGGATAGGTGTGGCAGGAGGCTGTTCTGGTTTGGATGTGAGGGGTCCCCAAAAAACTTAGCTGTGAGACAATGCAAGAGGGTTCGAAGGACAAGTGATGGGGTTGTAAGAGTCTTAACCCCTCAGTGAATTAATCCCCTGATAGTGATTGACTGAGTGGTGACTGAAGTGGTGGGGTGTGGCTGGGGAGGAGGGTCATGGGCCAATTATTTGGGATATATATTTGTATTTGGCAAGTGGAGCCTCCCTCTGCTTCCTGATCATCATGTGAGCCCCTTCCCTCTACCACACTCTTCCGCCATGAGGTTCAGCTCACCTCAAACCTTGAGGAATGGAGCCTGCTGTCTGTGCATTGAGACCTCTAAAACCCTGAGCCCCAAATGCAACTTTTTCCTCTCTATAATTCTTCTGGTTGGGTCCTTCCATAGTGCAGCAAAAAAGCTGACTAAAACAGAGACTATTTTCAATCAGGTGGCAAGGAAATCTTCCCATTTGGTGGCACAGGATACAGAGGAACAGACTGACCCAAGGTCAGCCAGCAAGGTTCTGAAATATTCCAGAGGTCTGGCCCTCCTCTCTGCTCCACGCTGTGTCCAGGGTCCACTCACACTTTCTCCATGGCCTTGTTCTACTCGTGCCCACACCTCTGAAGGGACAGCCCAGCTGGCTAGCCCTTTCTTCTCTCAGGCAGCCGAAGCTGATGGGAGGATCTGAACTCCAGCCAGCCACGGCGCTCTCGGGTCCGTCCCTGCCCAGTCGTGGGGAGGAGGCTCAGGACCCTCTCCTCAGGGGGGGCATGTTGGGGGCCAGGAACTTACAAAGGCAAATAATGTCTGGGTAAACATTGGCTGCTGATAGCTCCAGCTGTGGGTGCCAATGATGTCCCCTTGGTCCAGATGTTGGCCTCACCCACCTCCCTCCTGTGGCAGTACATTTGAGGAGAACCTTGTAGGCCAGCGGAGAGCAACACAGAATGCGGGGTGGGGAGGGGGCTGGCAGGGCCACCCAGCACAATCCATGCACAGCTAGCCAGCATAGTCCTCCACCTCCAGGGTTGTCCGGACAGCAGGGGTCACTCCTGGGCTGAGAGTGTACCAGGGAAGATGGGGCCACAGCCTCCCCTGTCCAATGTCCCAGATTTCCTGGCTGGGAATGAAAACTGAATCCAGAGGTGGAACCAATGCCAGGACCCTATGCTCTCCCAGGATAGAGTGAGCTTCTTGTCCCTGGAGGTTTGTCAGCAGGGTCTGCACCTTCAGAGCTGGCGAGAAGCAGGCTACTCAGGGCATTGGAGAGGGTTGGGACTAGAGCCTTCTCTTGGATTCTTTTTTTTTTTTTTTTGCTAAGCATAAATTTCTCTTTAATTAACTATATTTCCTAATAAAGTAGTATGTGTAAAGAAAGTTATTTTCTTCCAAGTAAAAATACCTCATATTTTTTAGTATATTTAAATAATATATAGGCACACACTAAAAATGTTTTTATTTTATGTACAAATGGGCAGATGTTATACTCATAAATTCTATATTCCATAACAATTAAGAACCTGTTTTTAAAAAGAAAGAAAACTCCGCAACAAATTTTAAGACACTAGGATTTCTTTGCTTCTACATCAGGGGAGGGGGGAGGGAGCTTGCTCTACCAGGAATCACAAATTAGAACTGAGTATTCTCTAAAGCAGAAATAATATAGTGCCATTTCAAATAAAGATTAGTCAGCTCTCCTCACAAACACTCACAACTACCTGCCAACAACAGGTAAACCAGGTCAAAACAGCTTAGCATAACTAGGCTTCATGGTATTTGGCCATTATGCTCCTTTAGGCTAATAAATCAAAACAGAAAATACTAAAATAAATGATTTTGAGATTGCCATACATTTTGAGATTGTTGTATCCTCCCTTCTATAACATAATAAAGGGAACATTTTACTGCAAAGAAAATTTGATTTTACCTATCACTGGCCATAAATTTTTGTAATTACTTATTAAATAAATGCTGCCTATTGCCATTATCCAAAAGGCATGACCATTCTGTCCACAATCCACTTGTGCATTTATAAAGAGAATTTTCATGATTTACATAAGCATGTCTATCAATGAAGACATTACAATGAGGTGCAATCTAACATCCATAATCTGATGCTTTGCAGATAGCAATGTAGAACAGTATTTGTAATCACCTTTCACTTCAGTGACCTTATATAAAAATTAATTATTTAGAATTAAATTCTAAGTCTCCAAAGGAGATTTTCAAATGTACACATAGAAATGATTATAGAGTAAGATTTTTAAGAAACATCCTCCATGTCCACATCCTGTTGTAACTGCTGTACCATTTTTTCTTCCAGCTGCTTTCCTTTGCCTGCAAGAGGGGCTCTGATAAGATGGATGTTTTGCTTGACTTCTTTAATGTCCTGAACTTTCTGTAGCTCTTTATTTTTCTTCAATCTGTTCACTATAAATTTAGCTTGGCGTTTCTGTTTGATCTCTTCAACTCTCTTCATTGCATCAATAGTTTTATTCCATAGTTCTTGCTGGTATTGGACAGGTACATTTCTACGTTTTTCAAATTCAAATGAGTTATCCACTGTAAGCTCTTTGCCAGCTGCTTTCCAGAATGCTTTAGTCCACCTGAACTTGCGAGGATTACGCTTCTTTTTAAAGTTCTTATGACATTTGGATTTACAGAATCTGAATACCTTGCAATCATTGCGGACGAACATCATGCCGTGGCCGGGGTAGATGGGCCCTGAACAGAAATAACACTTCTCCATACGCATGTTGAGGCCGCGTGGGTCCCCACTGACCTTCTCTTGGATTCTTGTCAATTGCCCCACCCCTGATCCTGAAGCCAACAGGGTGCCCAGTCCACCCTCCCCTCCAGCACCAGGAGAGTCTAGAACTTGCTTCTTCAAATCTCCCTTCCCTGAGTGGGTCAATGTCTTGATGGGACCCTCCCCCGCCCCAGGTGCACACCGACACTTCTCCTAATGCATCCTGGCTGGCCGGCTGGGAGCCACAGACGACATGTCACATGAGGGGACATAAGGGGGCTCTCACATTTCCCACGCCTGGGCTCCTGGGCCAACAGCATTCATGATGGCTGATTTCAACATGAAAGGGCCCCTTGAGAAGGAGAGCCTCCCTCCCTTTTCCCCTCGCCTCTGCTAAGCCCCACTCTACAGCTAAACACTGTCTGAGCCTCCCTCCCTCTGGAGCACCCTCTCACTCACCTGCCAAGCCTTCCCCAGACTGCTGCAGCCTCACCTCGCAGCCTCTGCCAGCCAGGATGAGAATCCCAACGTGGGGTGGGGGGCTCAGGGCTCCATACTGCAGAGGAGAAAGGGGGGTCAGTCTGACCTAAAGGTATAAGCCATTTGGCCAACCATAGGCCAGAATGACTGAATAAATCTCCGTGGGTGCTTTAATGCTCTGAGGACAGGAGGTCTCCCAATCTCAAATCCAAAGACAGGCAGAGCAGTGAAATTTCCCATGAGGCCTTCCAGGCATCTGCCCTAAATTTTCGAAGTGGCATTTTTTTAAACCTTTTATTTTGACCTAATTTTAGATTTACAGAAAAGTTGCCAAAAATAGAACAGATAGCTTCAGTACACCCCTCACCTAGCCTTCCCTAATATTCACATCTTACATAACCCTAGTAAATGATCAAGCCTGAGAACTTATCCTTAGTTCAGTACAATCACCTGAACTTCACATCTTATTGGATGCTGGGTACAGTGGTGCATGTCTGTATTCCCAGCAGCTCAGGAGGCTGAGACAGGAGGATAGGGAATTCGAGGCCTGCCTCAGCAAATTAACAAGGCCCTAAGCAATTTAATGAGACCCAGTCTCAAAATTTTAAAAAAAATGAAAATAAAAAAGGGCTGTGGATGTAGCTCAATGGTAAAGCAGTCCTGAGTTAGATCCCCAGTACCTAAAACAAAACAAAACAACTCTTATTGGAATTTCCCGTTTTTCTACTAAGATCTTTTCCTGCTTCCATCACCCCATTGTGGACACCACACTGCATTTAGTTGTTATTTTTCTTTTGTGTCCCTGATCAATTGGTTGCCGCAGTACTGCTGCAGCAAAATAACCAGGGGATGACGAACAACTTGTGTAGATTGATACAGCAGGAGTGGGAGCCATTTATTGTAGGACAGGAGGGGTATATATACATTCCACACAGATTATCTTAATTAACATATACTAGATACAGCAGTCAACGAATCACAGTTAATGGCTTGCTGGTACCATCTCACAAACCACTCCCTCTGGCAAAATGCCAGGCGCCATCCTGACTTGTTTACAGACCTTAACATTGGTGACATTCCCTCAGTCTATACTCATCTTTCATGATCTTGACAGCACTGAGGAATAAGTGTTTTGTAGAACTGTGGGTTTCCTTGTGTTTTCTCAAGATCAGAGGGAGGCTCTGCAGTTTTGGCAATACCACAGAAATGGTGGTGGTTCCTTCTCAGCTCACCATATCAAGAGGCTCATGTCTCCAACATGTTTGATTACTGGTGGTGATGACCTTGATCACTTAGTTAAGTTGATGTCTAAAGGGTCTATCCACTATAAAGTTACTATATTTTTCTTTTGAATTAATACATATCTTGGGGAAAATACTTTGATATATATGTGCAACTATTCATAACTTTATAATTTAATTTACACATATATCTTTTTTAATTTCTTTGTTTAGTTGTAGATAATTGTTATACCTTTATTTATTTTATGTGTTGCTGAGGATTGCACACAGTGCCTTACACATGCAAGGAAAGTGCTTATCACTGAGTCACCACTCCAGTCTGACACAAGTATATCTTTATCATACAATATAGTAATTTGACACATATATTGATAATAATGGTGTAATTATCATTTTGCCTCCTCAAATACTTATCATTTCTCATTTTGTTGATCACATTTATTTTCTTCTAGTAATTTTGAATCATATCATATATTGTTGTATATATAGAATAGAACACAAGAACTACTTAATCCTACCAGTGTTTGTGCCCATTTCAAAATTTGCCTACATCTAAAGATTCCAAATGTTCGGCACGTTTTTTTAAATATTCATAAAATGTCAAATTATTTAAACATAATGAAAATGATGCCTGTAATCCCATAAGCTTGGGAGGCTGAGGCAGGAGGATCATAATTCAAATCCAGCCTCAGCCACTCAGAAATGTCCTAAGAAAATTAGGAAGATTCTGTCTCAAAATAAAATAGATAAAAGGGCTATTGATGTGGCTCAGTGATTAAGTGTCGCTGGGTTTCATTACAGGTGCAAAGAAAATAAATAAGTAGAATAAATAAAATAAGTAAACTGCTTATCCACAGAAAAACTTGGAAGAATCAAAACACTCTTTTAAACAAAAACGTAGACATCAAAGTGTATATCACGAGAGACTGGGATTTTGCCTCAGAGGTAGAGTGAGCAACTAGCACATGTGAGGCACTGGGTTAAAACCTCAGTGTCACATATAAATTAAATAAAGATATTGTGTCCACCTACATCTAGAAAATAAACATTTAGAAAATAAATACTTTTAAAAGTGTATATCATTATTTTTTTCAGTTAAAATGTTTCATTAGTGATTAAATAAATACTTTGATCAAAATCAAACCAAAGTTGCATATGGTCAATGCAGTTGAAAATTGTACTAGATTTTTTTTTCATTAGTGAATATGACTCTCATGGTGAGGGTGTTGAATCCTGCAGAAGAGCAACAGTTACTGGTTTGGTTTGGTCTCAAATAAATTATGGGATGATCCCCTGGTTTATGTTGTAGCTAGTGCATCCATGGTTACTTTGCAAAATTCTGTGGTGAATAGATGCCTTGGAGGACCTAAAATTCTCTGTGGAGAGTGAATTTAGGCTAAAATATTACAAGCTTAGTGAGTTTAAACTGAATTTATTTTCTCCCAATAATCTGAGGCAACAACTCAGTTGTTACAACCTCCATGGAAGATGTAGGCAGGCCTACCTAATATCAATTTATTGGTATTTTTTTCTCACTCAGCATAGCTCCATCAGTTGACTTGTAGGTATGATGTGAAAAGCAGCATGAAGAAAAGTAAAACCTTCTGCATAGATTAAAAGAAAAAAAAGGGACTCATGGACAAGCTGAATCCTGCTTAAAATAGTATGAAGGAACTGTCATTCGTAGAAAATGGCAGGATACAGAAAGTTCTTTTCATTATCTCCAACCTAATAAATGCTTAAGAAAAAGAAAAGATCACCCAGTCATTTCTAATGGAAGAATAACCTTCTCTGGAACAAAGACTAAGTGAGTAAATATCCAAATATCGATGATGTGGTGATGGAAATGCAAACATACTGACATTCATTAGAGGTCAGGAGAGTTACATTACAAGGATTTTTTTTGATTCTTCAAAAAAAGACAAATGCTGTGTACTGATGTTTATGTGGGCTCTTTCTCGTCCAGCAAGGGGTTTCACGGAAAATTGTAGAAGAGACTGTGTCTGTGAAGTCACTAATAAAGACCTCTGGACATCAAGCAGGAAACAGGTCCCATTTTATTGTGAAGTTACTATGTATATATACTCAGGCAGTAGCTTAGCAGATTACAGGCAGCCACCAATGCAATTTCTGCAGTGACCAATCAAGGAGTGAGCAATGGAGCAAGAGCAGGGAATTCAACACATAGCCTCATGCGCAGGGCTGTGCCAAAGGGGTAAGTATTTTGCTCTTCACAAGACCTAGCATGGGATAGTGTGTTGCCACCCAGGCACTCTTAATGTATGCCATGAAGGCAGTATTCCATGAACTTGACTCTAAGACATCATTGTGGCCTCGCCTCTCTAAGATTTTTTGAGGTTCAAAGTTTTGCCATACTTCTGGTCTCTTTCAGATGAGATCATTGTGGTCAGGTGATATAGGGGTGCATCCACCTCATTACAGGAGTTTTGCTACCTTTACATGGGGACACAGCACCAAGTCTGCTTATAAATAATTGATGCTTGAAGTCTCCTTGGACTTGCATTGTTTAACAGAGATCATTAAGTTATCACTTTCTGGCAGTAAAATCTCATCTATCAGCAATAAGATAAATATGGTGTACTAAAGATTAAACACTTTCATTCAAAATTAAATTTAATCAAACTATGTTAAAGATAGCATTTTGTAATTATTAGTTTTATTAGATGTATTATTTGGTAATTTATGGTATATATTCCCCCATTGTGACAGAACAGCTAGTTCAATGACCTTTTGGGCCTTCTTTGCCTCAAGAGAATCCAAGTTATGTGCAGCTCTGACTTGAGAGCATGTCAGCAGGAGGAAATCTCCTGTCTGTTCTTGAGGTCTGTGAAGGGTCTTTGCCACAGCTTCAGTAGAATTTTATGTTATAATCGAGCAAAAAAGTGCTCACATTCTGTACTGTTCCCAAGTGGGTTGTTCTTTACTTCCTCAAAAAATATTTCTGAAAATATTCTTTTAAAAAACTGTTTATCATTGAGGGGTTTATTGGCAGAAGCCATATGGAGATGTGATAATTTTTAAAAATTCAAGGTCTTTTTTAGAGAAAAATCCCCACATAAATGTAGAGGGCTTTATGTTATTGTTATTGTTGTTGGTGGTGGTGGTTTGTGTCTTATTTCAGCAGCATCCCCAGCTTATAACTAAGTGGGCTTGAGTCATGTTCTACTAGGACCTGTTATGAAAACACCCCTATGTCCCAGATGTTGGAGTCTGCTGGAGCAGTGTTTTTCTAACTGTGGTACCAATGCCAGCAGCTTCATACTCATAGGATGGCTATGAATTCCCATGCACAAGAATTATCTGGAGTGGCCGGGGTAGTGGTTTCTTGATTGGCTAGTTTCCTCGTTAGCCTAGAAGGTAAGAGGGATTCTGAAAAATGACACCATAAGAGTCAAAGGCCTTTACCAGAATGGGAGGGGGCCTTCCAGGGAGGTGCTTGAAATCCTGTGATTGGAAGAGGCCAGGTAAAACCTGGTGGATGCTCTAAAACAGAATTCATTAATGTAGCACCTGATAGCTGTATCCACACCACTCTATTTTATTTATTTCTTTATTTATTCTTTTTTAACAAAAAATTTATATTGGAACACAGTTAGCAAGGTATTTGTTGAAAGGTACTAGATTTGAACTCTCAATAGGTCATATTATCCATAATATTTGCTCCTGGTGATTTATAGAACATCATCATTCAATAATTTTCACGATTATGGAAATGTTCTGTGTCGATCGTGCCTAATTCAGTAGCTTCAAGCACATGATATTTTGGCATATAGATCCTGTGACAAAAAAGCTGAGTTTGTCAATTTGATGGATTACATGGACAATGGCCACAAGATTGGGGAGCACCATTCTAGGACACCAAGGCAGAAAGTGGAAGCATTTCCTCTAAAAACTGGAATAAGACAGGGATGCCCATTTCCACAACTTCTATTTAACATAATTCTTGAAACACTGGCCAGACCAATTAGACAAATAAAATTAATTAAAGTCATATGGATAAGTAAGGAAGAACTCAAATTAGCACTATTTGATGACAATATAATTCTATACCTAAAAGACTCGACACATTCCACCAGAAAAGTGCTAGAACTAGTAAATGAAGTCAGTAAAGTACCAGGATACAATATCAACACCCATAAATCAAAGGCATTTTTGAATATCAATAAAAAATCTTCTGCAAAGAAAATGAGAAAAACTACTAACTTTGAATAGTATAAAAATTATAAAATCCTTGGGAATCAACATAACAATAGCTGAAAGAACTCTACAATGAAATCTACAGAACCCTATGGAAAAAAGATCAAAGATGACATGAGAATATGGAAAGATCTATTTTTTCTTGAATAGGCAGAGTTAATATTGTCAAAATGACCACACTACCAAAAGCACTATACAGATTTAATGTAATTTCAATCAAAATCCCAATGACATTCCTCAGAGAAATAGAAAAAGCAGTCATGAAATTTATCTGACAAAATAAGAGACCCAGGATAGCTAAATCAATTTTTAGCAAGAAGAGTGAATTAGGTGGCATCTCTATACTAGACCTTAAACTATGCTACAGATCAATAATAACAAAAAACAGTATGGTATTGGCAACAAGATAGACTTGTAGACTAATGGTATAGAATAGATAACACAGAGACCAATGCCCATAATTAGAGCTCTCTTATATTTGACAAAAAGCATAAAAAAAATGTACATTGGAGAAAACGATATCCTCTTCAAAAAATAATGATGGGAAAATTGGAAATTTATATACAATAAAATAAAATTAAACCCCTATCTCTCACCATGCAAAATACTCAACCCAAATTGAATCAAGGACCTAAATATTGAACCAGAGACATTGTGTATATTAACAGAAAAATAGGCCCAAATCTATCTGGTTAGTGCCTGACTTTCTTAATAAGACTTCAGAGCACTATGATTTATATTAAGCAACAATAAATACTATGGATCTAAATTAAAAAGGTTCTTTTCATCAAAAGAAACAATTGGTTAAGTAAATAGGGAGCCTACTAATGGGGAACAAATTCTTACCACATGCACATCAGATATAGAACTAAGTTATAGAATATATAAAGAACTCAAAAATCTGCAAACCAAAACAACAATAACCCAATCAACATATGAGCCAAATAACTGAACAGACAATTCTCAAAAGATGATATGCAATCAATTGACACACATATAAAAAATTGCTCAACATGTCTAGCAATTTGATAAATGCAAATCAAAACTACTCTGATTTCATCTTACTCCAGTCATTTAAGAAAAAAAACAACAATAATTGTTGGTGAGGGTGTGGTAAAAGGCACACTCATACAATGCTGGTGGGACTTCAAATTGGTGCAGCCAATCTGGAAAGCAGTGTGGAGATTCCTTGAAAAAACTGGAATGGAACCATTTGACAGAGCAATCCCACTCCTTGTTCTTACACAAAAGACTTAAAAACAGCATACTACAGGGACACTGTCACATCAATATTTATAGCAGCACATTTCACAATAGCTAAACTGTGTAGCCATAATAGATGCCCTTCAGTAGATAAATGGAAAAAGATGTAGTATATGTACACAATGGAATATTACTCGCCATTAAAGGGAAAAAAATTATGACTTTTGCAGAAAAAATTGATGGAGCTGAAGAATATAATGCTAAGTAAAATTTACAAATCACCCTAAAACAAACACCAAATGATTTCTCAGTAAGGATGCTAATTCATAGCATTATGTGTTAGGGAACAGAATGGAAAGATTACATTAACTTCAGATAAGGAAAAGGATAAAAGGGGAGAGAAGGGAAGGAAGGGGGCATGGAGGTAAAAAGGACAGTGGAATGTAATTGTTATCATTACCCTAAGAACATGTATGAAGCGACACAAGATATAAATCTACTTTGTGTACAACCAGAGATATGAAAAATTGTGTTCAATACATGTAATAAATGAAGGAAGTTGAGTTGATATTCTACTTTTGCTAAAATTTAGAAGATGCAGAACATGAAGTGGATAATGATAGGTGCTTAGTCCATGTTGACTGGGTGACAGATGAGGTAATGGGTTTGTTTTGCTTAAGAGTTCAGCTTATTGCAATAAGAATGTATGCATGCTGAGAGGCTGGCACAGTATCATTCTGAGAATATGTGTTTTGCTAGTTTGAAAAAAAGGGGAAAAAGAGGTTATATAGAGCATAAGGCAAGCATAAATACATGTAACATGAATTGTAATGCATTATGTTATCATATTTAAAAAATAATTTAAAAAATGAATACATAAAAAAATAATAACATAGATATTAGGTCATTAAGTGGTGTCATAAATTAAGCAATCCCCAACATCTTATTAATACATAAAGGTATACTGAAAAATTTAATAATTCATTTAAAAAAAAATTAAAACACTACCTTCAAAGATAATAACATTTGACAGAAGTAGATTTTGGTGGTTGACCTTTTGTTTTGCATTGATAATATGACTGACTTTGAACATTCAAGTGTTGTATAGTGATAGCACTGAGCCTTTACAGGTACTCTCTGTTTGTTAAGAAGTTATTGATAGTGAGTGGGGGATAGGTAGAAACTATGGTGTTTGCAGTGAACTGGTCTTGATGGATGGCACCCCTACTATCTCAGGGCAGACTGTAATTAAAGAATGATGGAAGATTCATAAAGGGAGGTGTGATTAGTGTAGGAATATGCACTGGCATTTATACCATAGAAGGTGTAGTATTGGTTTGCAGGTGGAGTCAAGAGAGAGCCAGTTAACTAAGGGCAATATGGAAAAGTACAGGTACCGAGGCTAGCAATTTTTAGGTGGCTTGGTCTTCTACAGAAAAACCTCCCCAGTTGTAACTTTGTGGATTAGTCTCTGTGTCCTCTATTCTGTACCATTGGTCCACCCGCCTGTTTTGGTACAAGTACGATGCTGTTTTTGTTACTATTGCTCTGTAGTATAGTTTGAAAGGTGGTATCGCTATACCACCTGATTCACACTTCCTGCTTAGAGTTTCTTTTGCTATTCTGGGTCTTTTATTTTTCCATATGAATTTCATGATTGCTTTATCTATTTCTAGAAAAAATGCCGTTGGGATTTTGATTGGCATTGCATTGAACATATAGAGAACTTTGGGTAATATCGCCATTTTGATGATGTTAGTTCTGCCTATCCATGAAGAGGGTATATTTTTCCACCTTCTAAGATCTTCTTCTATTTCTCTCTTTAGGGTTTTGTAGTTTTCATTGTATAAATCTTTCACCTCAATAAACTTAAAGATGAGGACCATATGATCATCTAGATGTGGGTTCATTTTTGTGTCTTGTATTTTTTTGTTATTGTTCCACATGTGTCCTTTGGTACCAACACAATGCTGTTTTTGTTACGATTGATCCATAGTATAGTTTAAATTCTGGTATTGTGTTGCCTTCTGCTTCATTCTTCTTGCTGAGGATTGTTTTGTCTATTCTAGGCCTCTTATTTTTACAAATGAAATTTGTGGTTTGTTTTTCTAGTTATATGAAGACTATCATTCATTGGTAGAGATATAATGCTAATCAAAAGTACTCTAAGATTCTCACTCCCATCAGAATGGCAGCCATCAAGATTACAAACAACACTAAGAGTTGTCCAGGATGTAGGGGAAAAGGCACACTCACACATTGCTTGTGGGACTGTAATTTGGTGTAGCCAATCTAGAAGTCAGTATGGAGAGTTCATGGAAACTTACAACATAACCACCATTTGACCATGATATCCCACTCCTTGGCTTAGATGTAAAGGACTGAAAAACAGCTTACTACAGGAACACAGACACATCAATGTTTATTGCAGCACAATTTATAATAGCTAAATTGTGGAACAAAACCAGATGCCCTTCAGTAGATGAATACACAGTGAAACTTTTATATATATGCACAATGGAATATTACTCAGAACTAAAAGAGAATAAAATAATAGCATTTACAAGTAAATGGTTGGAGTAGGAGAATATAATTCTAAGTGAAGTAAGCCAATCGAAAAATATCAAAGGCCAAATGCTTTATTTGACATGAGGATGCTAATTCATAATGATGATAGCAGGGCATGGGAGAAATGGAAGAACTTTAGGTAGGGCAAAGGGAAAGGAGGGGAATGGAGAGGGCATGGGGGTACAAATGATGGTGGAATGAGTTAGACATCATTACCCTAAGTACATATATGAAGACACGAATGGTGTAAAAATACTTTTTGTACAACCAGAGACTTGAAAAATAGTGCTCTCTACATCTAATATGAAATGAATTGCATTCTGCCATCACATATAACAAATTAAAATAAATAAATATTTTAATAGAAAAGTGAATAAGTAAACAAGGGGAGGACATCCACCTTGTTTTCATGAAATTATGAAATAAAGGCCGCAAGAGCCATAAGAGTGGAATTTGGCGAGAATGCCAGTGGCTTTCTCCACAAGGAGGTGGTCCGATTCATTAATAATGAAGCTCTCCTGAACAGTGGTGGCCCCGAGTTCTACATGGACTTTCGCTCTTGTGCCTGGAACAAGGTAGAGGAGTGGATTCGCACTGTGGTGGTGGACTTTCAGGTGCCTCGAGACCTCAAGAGGAAATGCACCTGAAGTGCCCTTGCCCTGGGCATGCGAGTGGTGGCAAGGCAGCGGGAGCAGCAGGGGCATCGTGCCTGTCTGCTGCAGGACCAACTGGAGGAGGGTGAGGCGGCTTGCTGGGCTTTGGCCTCTGAGCTGCAGTGGCTGTGTGAGGACAGTGATGATGCTACTACTCAGCTGCACTTCACTTAGATTGTCTTTCAACAGGCAATGGATGAGTGTGAAGTGCTACGTGAGAGGCTACCTCAGGCTGAGAGGTCAGCCTTCGCAGATCCATTGCCCCCAAAGGTTGTACCTGTTATGGGAGCCCAACAGCATGGTGCTGTGGCATGATCCCTGGAAGGAGAGGATCAGGCAGAGGTGGTAGCACCTGGAACACAGGGCATACCACATTTGGAGGCCCAGATGCCAGCCCCAGCTCCTTTGCTTTATGTGCCAGGACACCCAGGTCCTTAGCTCCAGGCACTGCAACCCCATGTGAAAATGTCTGTGCCCCATTCAGTGCCAATGCCAGTTGGATTCCCATACTAAACATCTCTACAAGCCCCTGTAGTAAAGAAATCAGAATCAGCAGGAACAACAGCCACAGCAGTGACAGCAATTGCACCCCAGGTGCCTCCTCTTGTCAGCTATCCACCTGGCTTGTGGGCTCCAGTGGGGTGCCAGGAGGAAATGGCTCTTCAATGTGTCCAGAGTTACCTGTGTGTCCAGAGTTCCCAAAGTTGCCTTGTCCTGAGTTGCCTGAGTTGCTGGGGCCAGGATGAATATCCTGAGAACCTTCCATGCAGGTGCAAGCTGGGAGATAGAAAAAGCCCCAAGCAAAAAGAAGGTCCTGAAGGTCCACATGGAATGACTTCCCTGAGGGAAAGCATAAGCCAAAGCCAAAAAGAGGGTCAGGAGAGACCCAAAGGGAAATACCCCATGTGGCAGAGCATTAGCCTTTGCCTGGTGTTTTTAATTAAAAAACAAGAATGTCATTGGGATTTTAATAGGAATTGCATTAAATCTTTGTAAACGTTTTGGTAGGATGGACATTTTTGGCTATATTAATTCTGCCTATCCAAGAGCATGAGAAATCTTTCCATCTTCTAAGATCTTTTTCAATTTTCTTTCTTAATGTTCTATAGTTTTCATTGTAGAGGTCTTGCACCTCTTTTTTTAGATTAATTCCCAAGTGTTCTATTTATTTGAGGCTAGAGTCAATGGGGAGGTTTTCCTACTTTCTCTTTGCTGTGGATTCATCGCTTATATATAGAAATGCATTTGATTCATGGGTATTGATTTTATATCCTAATTTGCTGAATGTATTTATTGGTTCTAGAAGCTTTCTGGAGGAATATTTTGGATCTTCTAAATATAGAACTATGTCTTCAGCAAGGGGTGATAATTTGAGTTCTTATTCTATGCAAATCACTTTAATTTCATTCATCTGTCTGATTACTCTGACTAGAGTTTCAAAGAGGGAATCCCTGTCTTGTTTCTGTCCTTAGAGGGAATGCTTTCTCCTTTTCTCATTTAGTAATAATGTTGGCCTTGGGTTTAGCATAGGTAGCTTTCACAATGTGAAGACTTTGCATACATTGTTTGTATAGACCTCACCATGTGCATGTTGAACCATGAGTGTTTGTGGTATGAGATGACAGGTTAGGATGAGAAGCAAAAGAATGGATTCCACAGCAGCAGTCATGGAAGAGGAAGATTAATTCAAATGATTGGATTAAATCCTACTAAATAGAAAATAGTTTTGTTTTCAAATTTAAAATAAGGGGGATATGATCTTAAAATTTCTCCTTCCTGAAAATTTCCTCAACCCTTAAAAGATAATACTTTGTATACATTTTCATTCTGAATCAAAAAGACATTTTAATTTTCTCTATCTACAAATGTTTGGAGGTTCAGAAAGATTGAGACATGTGTTGGTTTAGAATTACAAACCAGAAATGGAATCTTCTTTGATTCTCAAAACTATAGCTATGCATCCCTTTCATCCCATGATTTTTTGATCAATGAAATAATTTTGGGAGTAAATCCTTTTTTTCTAATTTAACTTATTTTTATTAACAACAAATATTAATATATAGTTCTAGGTTTCAGTTTTTGAAGCAATACACAAACTATTCAACAACACACTTGGACATGAAAATACACTTTCTAAGAGTAGCAGCTCAGAATGTGGCATGTGCTCACAATGAAAGTTCCATGTTGACCAGTCACCATGGTAATGTGGAATGCACATCTTACCTTCCATTTCCACTCAGTTGGTGTGGTGAGTGAGTTGGTGTAAGTTAAAGTTGGAGAAGAGTAGAGAGGTTTTGAGTTCCTGGTTGGCCATGGGAAATCTTAACTGCTGTGGGAAAGGTATGTTGTCAGTGATATTTTTAAGTGTGTTTCTTCAAAAGGCAGTTAATGTTTGCTGAATATATTTTCCTCTTGATTTTTTCATCTTCAACACTGAATCTTCTCTCCTGAGATTTAAATATTTGGTGATATTGTTTTATCACTCAATTCATATATTTGCTTGTTCTATTGACCTGGTTACTGAAAATGTTTTTCTAAATTTAGATAAATGAACCATTCCTAATGCCAATAACGTGTGTGCCTTTAAAGTGAATTACAGGAGCAGGACACCCACCTTGCTTTCATGAAATGAAAAAATAAAGTGAGACATAGTATATGGATGCTAAGTAAGGCGATATATATACCATGAAAGGGCAATTAGAAACCAAACCCATCTCAATGTATATGAATATTTAAAAATAATGTTAGAGAAGTCTAAATCAAGACTTTTGTAAAAGAAAAGAGGACTGAAATTTCAGAAAACGTTTCCAATTGGTTGATAACTACCGGATCCCAGGTGTTTGGGGGCTACTGGGAAGAAGGCAAAAAGGACAGTGCCTTGAGGTCAGTGGAGTGGATGTCTGATAATGGAGGAAATGAGGGCCTCAGTGGAATTATGGAGGATTTATTCGTTGAGGTTCACAGGTTATAGTTAGTGGTGGTTCCATCTAGGCAGGTAAGTCTCTGGCCCCTGGCCATGCAGGGTCTAGGGAGAGGCTTGGAAATCCAGGAGCAGGAATATGCCTGATCAGAGCTGGTGCATATGGAGAAATGATATTTCAACCAGGCCTTGTCTGACTGCTCAGATAATGGCTCAGAATATTAGACTGCAGACATGGGGCAGGCCAGCTTCTGACAATGAAACATCAAACCATCAGCCCAGAGTATCTGTTTCCCTGATTAATCCCCACTAACAGGCCATCCAGGAGGGAGAAGCTCAAGGAAACTTCATTCTTGGCACAGCCATCAAGTGGCAGTTGGTTTAGAATGTCCCAAGTTCTGAAACAGTTGTTGAGCCCCAGAGAACTCTGATGATTTAGATGGTCAACTGCTCGTCAGGAAGGATCACTTGGAGACAGCTGGAAGTGAGAAGACCCTGGGGGAGGATGGCTCCAAGTGTGGACTCTACCCTTTGTGAAGGTCGGGCGAGCGTCGGAGGAAGAGACCACCAAGAGACTGTCTCATGCAACAGCAAAGGGTTTATTGGGGGGTCCATAATGCTGGGGCTCAGAGCTCACTTGAATAGAGCAGAGAGCCCCGGAAACAGCTTAAGCAGAGCTTATATACATTCCTTGGAGAGGGCATTGACTTCACATACAGCATAGCCAATCATTGCATGGATTCTGGGAGGGGGGTTGTTTTTGTAGAGCAACCAGATGATCACGGGAGATTTCAACATACATTTAGTGGGCATTTCCGGGAGTTGTTTTCAACTTCTACATGAGTTTCAGGTTCTAGGAAAACAGAACTCAATTCTTACATTCTTAACCTTTTCACCTTGACCTTCAGATAGGCTTCATTTACATGAAATGATCATTTTTAAGTCAGTAATTGCAATGAAGAGACAGGAGCCCGGGGTTATAACTTGAACATTTCTCATGGTGTCTGCTACTGAAACCTCATGCCAAAGAGGCCTGAAAGAAGGAGTATTCAAAAAGCACTGAGAAGAGTTCTGGTTTCCTGGTTCTAAGATATCCACTAGAGGACTCAGTGCTCAGGGATTTCTGGTCCCAGGTAAATAGCTACATTCCTGTCCCATTTCCACCGCTCATCATTCTTGTGAATCTGGGCAAAACACATAAAATCTCCAAATTACAAATACCTAAACTCTAAATTGTGGTGGACAGACTCTGCTTCACCCATCCCTTTAGGCTGATATGGAGTCATAGGAGGTCACAGATATTCTCCATGAGCTTTACAAATATCCATCTGTAAAGAATGAGGAATAGAGTTTCTTTACCCATTGCTCTGGAGGATGACCTCTGTTTGACACCTCTCTGTTCAAACACTGTCAACGATTGAACTTATTTTTCCACACATTTAATGAAGTGTACTATTTAATGTCAGGACACATTAGCACCCATATGAAGCACCAGTCCGCTTAAGAATGCATGGATGTGATCATTGTCAGCCTTATACCATTACGTGGATCAGATGCCACACTTTTTGCAACAATTGAGAAGGGGTTTATTTAACTGAACAGGTATTTAATTTTTGAGGTAGGATTTGAACGAAAGCCACATAACCACAGCCTCTGCTTATGGTCACTGTTTTCTCTGATTTCTATGATTCCGCCTCAGTAATTCTTTTTGACCACACAATATTGTGTTGGGTTGTAGACCTCACACATTGCATTGTTATCCTAAAGATCAATCTGACTCAGGTGCTTTGCTGCCCCAATGGTGAAAAATAAACTCAGTAGTGTGAAATCTAATAACATTCACATCCCTCCTTCAAAATTTATTAAACATCGATTTTGTTATTTTTAAAAATTTTTATTAGTTATTCATGGACCTTTATTTATTTATTTATATAAATGTGGTGCTGGGAATCAAACCCCATGCCTCAGACATGCAAGGCTAGCATTCTCCAAATGAGCCACATCTCAAGACCCAGATTTTACTGTTTTTAACTCTGTTAACAGACTGCAAAAATACATCAGAACTTTTTTTCTAATATTCAATTGTAGCATTGTCTCCCCTGCTCTGCTAACTAATTCTCTACTCTCACCTTCTATGATCAATTTTTCAGTTTCCACGAAAGAGTGATTTTATGCAGCATTTATCTTTGCGTCCCAGACCTATTTCTGATAAGATAATTATCACCTCTTGTTGTTGAAAATGACAGAAAAAAAAAACCATACAAGAAATATTTAAGTTTCTGGGCATGCTATTAGTGTATAAATACATACTTGAATTCAAAGCTCAAGTTATACCCCCAGATATTTACAATGATCAGTTATCAATTAAAACTGGTTGAACTGTTATTTGAATTACTATTGATGACCCTATGTTTTCTTGCCAGCACATTGTCAACAGCTAACTCTGTTTTATCACATTTCCCAGGCTGTTGCCTCTGGCCTTGGTCCAGAGGTGACCTCTGGCCACCAAACAGTGCTGTTCCAAATGAGAATTCCAACGAAGGTACTGTGGAAATCCTGTCATTGTGTCCATTCTGCAATAAGGATTCTAGTTGATTCAGATTTCCAATTCTTCTTTTATTTAACATGTACAAATTTACGTGCTTTGAGTCATTCAGCAGTGCTATAGCTCTAGAAGTAAAGATCCAGTTACCTTTTAATTCTGTGCACTTGATTATTTCAACTGCTGGTGGACATCTGGGTTGATCATACAATGTATTTATGGTGAATGCTAGAAACATTGAAGTGATTGTATCACTATAGTATGCTGACTTATAGTTTTATAGAATAAGCAGGGAGGAATGTAATAGCTGAGTCCTATGAGTTCCACTCTTGGGCTTGTCAGGAATCTGCACATTGCTTTCTAGAGTTGTCATAATAATTTACAAACCCACCAACATTGTGTCAGTGTACCTTCTTTCTCTCATCCTTCCTGGTATTTCTATGCTTATCCAGTTTCCACAGCACCATTTGTTTAAACCATAATGTCCTCTTTAACATGTATATTGGTGCTGTTGTCCAGTATCAGGTGAATGTAAGTATCAGGTAGGTTTTCTCTGTGTGGTATATTCAATTCAAGAATCTTCATATCTATTTTCAGTTCAATAAGATACTGTTTTTGCTACTCATCTCTGTAGTAAAATATAAAATTGGTCATTGTGCTGGCTTTCACCTTAATTTTTCATGCTCAGAATTGCTTTGCAAAATAATAATAATAATAATAATAATAATAATAATAATAGTATTTATAAATATTATTATTTAATAAATATAATAATTAATATAATATTATATTATAATAATTATTATTATTACTATTATTATCATCATCATCATCTCAAATGAATTTCAGCGTTAGTTTTTCAATACTGTAAGGAATATCATTTGTAGTTTGAAGGGGATTGTATAGAATTCATTGAACCTGGATATTGTTGATATTATGGCCACTTTGACAATATTAATTCTGCCTATCAAAGAACACAGAACTATTTTGCCCCTTCTGAGGTCTTCTTCCATTTCTTTTTCAGTGTTCTATAGTTTTTGTTGTAGAGATCTTACATCCTATTTGGTAGATTTATCCTCAGGGGCTTTTTTACATTATTATAAAAGAAATTATTTTCTTGAATTCTAAATCAGTGCCATCAATGTTGGAGTATAGTGACAATATTGATTTATTTGTGTTGATCTTTTATCCTGCTACATTGCTAAATTTATTACTTCTAGAATTCTTCTGGTGAAAATTTTTGGGCCTTCTAAATATAGAATCATGTCACCAGGTAATGTGGACAATTTGAATTTTTCTTATGGTATCCTATTAATTTCCTACATTTGCCTGATTGTTCTGACATTTTTTCAGAAAAATATATTGAATAAAATTGGCAAAAGTAGACATTCTTTTCTTGTTCTTGATATTTGAAGAAGACAGTTTATTTTTATCTCTGTTCAGTGTGATGTTGTCTTTGAATGTCTCATATATGGCTTTTATAATATTGAAACTAAGTTCCTTTTTTTCCAGGTCTCTCCTTTATTTTGGAAATGAATTGTTTCTCCTTTTTTATCAAGAGCTTTTCTACATCTATTGCGGTGATATTCTGAATCTTGTCCTTAATTCCAACTATGGATGTGCTAGTCAGCTTCTCCCCACACACTCTGCTGCCTGTGGAGCGACCTTTACATGCTTCCTGGGCTTATGGTCTGGGCATCTATTCCCAGCAGCCCATTTTTACACCTGCTCCTTCAAATTCTCAATCCCTTTCAGCTGGTCCTGGGAGGCACCAGACTCAAGGAGGAAAGGACCAGAGCTTTCCTGCACATCTCTGACTTGAGTTCCCCTGGGGAGAATTCTCTCCATGCCTTTTGCTCTAGCTCAGCCAGGCAAAACCTAGGTGCTGTGGCAGGTGCCTTTCAGGTCCATGTGTGCCTACCTGCTCAGATCTCCCAGCTCCTGGCTCCTGCAGTGGCAGCATCAGCTTGGCTGTGTCAAGGTGGCTCCTGCCTTGCTCTCTGGGGACAGCATGAATCACAGATCTTTCTTCATTTACAGTGTGCAGTGCAAAGAAGCCTCTTTTCAGCCAAGAAAACGTTGCCTCTCTGATCTCAGGATTTTCACACTGAATCTTTCTATTTTGTTTCTGTCCATTTCCTTCTTTAGGTGATCTAGCAGTGCCACTAATCCTGCTGCTGCTACTGCTGCTTCTGCCACCATCAGCTTGGATCTAATGTACTTTCTTTTTTGTCTTTGTTTAATGTAGCCAAGTTTCTGATTCTCTAAGACTCCCTGAGTGTCCACTATTGAGTTTTCGTGAAACCCCTCTTTTGCACACCTGAGAGGAAGGACTATTCACACTGTTTGCATTACAGGTTGTGGAGCTGCAAGAAATAAAGGTTCTCTCTATCTTAAATTTGCTTCTGTCTTGTATTATTTCTTTTGCTTGAGTTTTTGACTTTATATTCCTCTATAATTTTTTCCATTCACTATTAAGTTTGGGTGACTTCCTTTAGTTCCCCTCTCACTGAGAAGCAGTCTTCTTGCCTTCTAAGTCTGGCACTGAAGAACTGTCGTGGGTGCATCCTTCCTCCATTTGCCAACTTCTCTTCTCCTGACAGCAAATTTGCACAATTTCTCAACATGCCAAGGAACGTTTTGGGCCAAAATATATTTTATCTTGATGAATACCTCATGTTAACTTGAAAACAAATTTTATTCTCTCACTGTCGTATGAAGTATTTGTACAAATGCCAAATAGATCTATGTGATTGATAATGGTTTTGGTAAATTCCTAGGGTTGCCATAACTAAGTACCAGCTTTCTTGGGTTGAAGTAATGTAAGTGTACTATCTTAGAGCTCTATTTCCTAGGAATCCCACATTGACCTGTTAGCAGAAACATGTTACTTCTGAAAACTTTAAGGAAGGATTTTTCCTGCCCATTCTTAACTGTTACTGGTTTGGTGGCCATCCTTGATCTGCTTGGTTTTCAACTGCAGCACTTTCCTCTCTGCTTGCATCATCACATGGCATTAGTCTCTCATGAATGTGCCCCATCTTCATGAGAACAGATGCCCTATTTGGAGAATGGGTCCACCCTGTTCAAAGAGTATACTTTTAATTGCTAAGATCACAATGACTCTCATTTAAAACCCAGTAAAATTTGGAGGTACGGTTTAAGTTCTAACTTAACCATGTTTAGAATTTAAACATGTATTTGTGTGGAAGTAATTTGACCCATTACAGAAATGATTGATTCAAAAGTATACTTTTTCTTTACTTCCTGATGGATCTGTCAAGTGTTATAAAGAAATGCTGAAACCTTCTAGTGTAACAGTAGAATATTTAATTTCTCATTGTAGTTCCTTCCATTTTTTGTCTATTTTGAATTTTTGTTTCCTGATCTGCTCCTTCTCTTGCCATTCAGAAACAATCATGTTCCAGCACTACTTGAGCCTGTGTGTGTTAAACAACCGTCTCCATACACTCTAGACCCATGTCCACAGTTAAGAAGCCCCTGGAGTGTTTCTTCAGCAAACCAATATACTGACAGTTACTCTATATTTCCCTAGATTGCTATCAAGTTTTAATAGAGGTGGTACCCATTGTGGCAGAAGACCAAAAAAATTACATTGCTAAGGTAATGTGACCCTTCTTTGTCTTAGATATAAGTGTTGTTTTCTTCCTTTTAATTCAAATTCCTTCATGAAAATATGACAGTGTTCATTATAGGTGACTCACAGGTGATGGAATTACAACTGCACATCTATTCCCTGTGAGAATGATTCAAGATGACATTCACATATGAGAACAACCATTGTCAAATAATTGTAGTGAGGATTTTCTTCAGTGGCTCTTCTGCTTGATAGAAAAAGAATTTTTTGCATGTCATCAAATTGTACCTGAGAAATCCCTCATGCAAAGCTCATGTATTTTCACAAGTGCCTTCTCTGCCTTACTTTGTGATCTTTGCCCCAACTGCTGTTTCCCATCTAGTTATCTAATGTCATCACAGACAACTGTAGACTTGTGCAAATGATCTCCTGCTCACGCTGTCTTCCTTTCTGTAACTACAGGTAGCCTCTGCAACAAATGAGCTAAGTAAGTATTCTCAACTCCCTAACGTGCTGAGCAAAACCTCTGTACTTAGATAGGTCACACATTCCTTCCTGTTTCTATGTAAAAAGTTATCCTGGATTTAGATTTTGTTTGGAAATGAGGATAGGCATATGGTGACAAAGTGATAATCCAGTGAAGAATTGTGGCCCACTACCATGATCCTGAAATAGCTGTCTTTTGTGTGGTGTGCATTTATGTGAATGAGCATGGGGTGGTATCTCTGAGCATGTCCATGTGTAATAATTGTGTATGTGTTTGTGAGGCTATGGGAGCTTCTTCAGAAATTCTCTTCTAACATGCCCAGAACAAGCATCCATTTTCTAAAAATAAAAACCCACACTAATGCATGATTTGCTTGATATAATTTTTTCCCACTTCATGACACCCAAATGTAGTTTTGGTTAGTAGGCCCTCTCTGTAGACAGAGATGTTGCTGAGCCAAAAGATCCAGGTTCTTCACTCTGTAAGTGAAAGAAGCATTAAGAGTTCAGGAAATTTTCCTGATGGTGATGCTTTGGGTTAGGGAACTGTGTACATCACGTAGTGATATAACACAATCCAGGTTATTACAATATATTAGTAACAACTAATCTCCTACAGAGATGTGAAATATTTTGCATATTTTAAAGTGGCCTCAGTGGTCATCTCTAGAGAAAAACATACTCCTAAAGGTACAAAATACAAAAAAAATATATCACACCTGGTTCCAATCTACTGGAAACCCAAAGCTGTGCTTCCCATTCATTCTTGTTCTTTTTTATTGGTTAATCAAAATATTACAAAGCTCTTGACATATCCTATTTCATACATTAGATTCAAGTGGGTTATGAACTCCCATTTTAACCCCAAATACAGATTGCAGAATCACATCAGTTACACATCCATATTTTTACATTATGCCATATTAGTAACTGTTGTATTCTGCTACCTTTCCTATCCTCTACTATCCTCCCTCCCCTCCCCTCTCATCTTCTCTCTCTACCCCATCTGTTGTAATTTAATTCTTTCTCTGGATTTTTTTCCCTTCCCCCTAAAATTATCTTTTATTTTATTGTTGGTTGTTCAAAACATTACATAGTTCTTGATATATCATATTCCACACTTTGATTCAAGTGGGATAGTAAGGATAGGAAAGGCAGCAGAATACAACAGACACCAGAATGACAATATATAAATCAACAGAAGTGTAACTGATGTGATTCTGCAATCTGTGTACGGGGTAAAAATGGGAGTTCATAATTTAAATTATCTTATATGTAATTTTGTATATCAATGAAGATCTCTTTCCATTTCCATGCAATTTCCCTTTTCTCTCCCTTTCCCTCCCACCTCATGTCTCTGTATAAAGTTGATCTTTTCCTCCTGCTCTTCCTGCCTGCTCTGTTCATAGTTGTTCTCATTATAACAAAGAAGACATTTGGCCTTTGATTTTTTAGGGATTGGCTAGCTTCACTTAGCATAATCTGCTCTAATGCCATCCATTTCCCGGCCAATTCCATGAATTTGTCATTTTTAGTGCTGCATAATACTCCATTGTGTATAAATCTCACTTTTTTTAATCCATTCATCTATTGAAGGGCATCTGGGTTGGTTCCACAGTCTAGCTATTGTGAATTGTGCTGCTATGAGCATCGTTGTGGCAGTATCCCTGTAGTATGCTCTTTTAAGGTCCTCAGGGAACAGTCCGAGAAGGGCAATAGCTGGGTCAAATGGTGTTCCATTCCCAGCTTTCTCAGGAATCTCCATACTGCTTTCCAAATTGGCCGCACCAATTTGCAGTCCTACGAGCAATGTACAAGAGTACCCTTTTCCCCACAACCTCTCCAGCACTTGTTGTTGTTTGCATTCAGAGTGGCTGCTCATCTTACTGGAGTGAGATGGTATCTTAGGGTGGTTTTGATTTGCATTTCTCTGAATGTTAGAGATGGTGAGCATTTTTTCATGTACATGTTGATTGATTGTATGTCCTCCTCTGAGAAGTGTCTGTTCAGGTCTTTGACCCATTTGTTGATTGGGTTATTTGTTATCTTATTGTTTAATTTTTTGAGTTCTTTGTATACTCTGGGTATTAGGGCTCTATCTGAAGTGTGAGGAGTAAAAATTTGTTACCAGGATGTAGGCTCCCTATTTACTTCTCTTATTGTTTCTCTTGCTGAGAAAAAACTTTTTAGTTTAAATAAGTCCCATTTGTTGATCCTAGTTATTAACTCTGTGCTATGGGTGTCCTATTAAGGAATTTGGAGCCCGATCCCACAATATGTAGATTGTAACCAACTTTTTCACTTTAAGGCACGGAGTCTCTGATTTGATATCAAGGTCTTTGATCCATTTTGAGTTAACTTTTATGCATGGCGAGAGAAAGGGATTCAGTTTCATTTTTTTGCATATGGATTTCCTGTTTTCCCAGCACCATTTGTTGAAGATGCTATCCCTCCTCCATTGCATGCTTTTATTCCCTTTATTAAATATAAGATAGTTGTAATTTTGTGGATTCGTCTCTGTGTCCTCTAATCTGTACCATTGGTCCACCTGCCTGTTATGGTACCAGTAAAATGCTGGTTTTGTTAATATTGCTCTGCAGTGCAGTTTGAAATCTGGTATCACTATACCTCCTGATTCACACTTCCTGCTTAGAATTGCTTTTGCTATTCTGGGTCTTTTATTTTTCCATATGAATTTCATGATTGCTTTATCTATTTCTACAAGAAATGCTGTTGGGATTTTGATTGGCATTGCATTAAACGTATAGAGAACTTTTAGTAGTATCGCCATTTTGATGATGTTAGATCTTCCTATCCATGAACAGGGTATGTTTTTCCATTTTTTAATGTCTTCTTCCATTTCTCTCTTTAGGTTTCTGTAGTATTCATTGTATAAATCTTTCACCTCTTTTGTTAGATTGATTCCCAAGTATTTTATTTTTATTGAGGATATTGTGAATGCAGTGGTTGTCCTCATTTCCATTGCAGAAGATTTGTCACTGATATACAGGAATGCCTTTGATTTATGAGTGTTCATTTTATATCCTGCCAAATTGCTAAATTCACTTATTAGCTCTAGTCGTTTCTTTGTACAACCTTATTGGTCTGTTAGATATCTTATTATATCATCTGAATATGTGATAATTTAAGTTCTTCTTTTCCTATTTTTTAGCCATTAATTTCTTTTGTCTGTCTAATTGCTCTGGCTAGTATTTCGAGGACTAAATTGAAGAGAAGTGGTGAGGGAGGGCATCCCTGTCTTGTTCCAGATTTTAGTGGGAATGCCTTCAGTTTTTCTCCATTCAGAATGATGCTAGACTGAGGCTTAGCATATATAGCTTTTACAATGTTGAGGTAAGTTCCTGTTATCCCTAGTTTTTCTAGTGTTTTGAATATAAACGGATGCTGAACTTTGTCGAATGCTTTTTCTGCATCTATTGAGATGATCATGTGGTTCTTATGGTTAAATTTATTTATGTGGTGAATAACATTTATTGATATCTGTATATTGAACCAGCCTTGCGTCCCGGGGAGGAATCCTACTTGATCATGGTGCATAATTTTTTTGATATGCTTTTGTATTCGATTCACAAGATTTTTTTTGAGGATTTTTGCATCTGAGTTTATTAGAGATATTGGCTTTGTAGTTTTCTTTTTTTTGAAGTGTCTTTGTATTGTTTCAGGATCAGTGATGTTGGCCTCATAGAATGAATTTGGAAGAGCTCCTTCTTTTTGTATTTCTTGAAATAACTTGAATAGAATTGGTATTAATTCTTCTTTGAAGGTTTTGTAAAACTCTGCTGTATATCCATGTCGTCCAGGGCTTTTCGTGGTTGGTAGTCTTTTGATGGCTTCTTCAATTTCCTCTTTTGTTATTGGTCTGTTTAAATTGTGTGTATCTTCCTGACAATCTGGGCAAATCATATGACTAAGAAATTTACCAATATCTTTGCTATCTTCTATTTTATTGGAATATAAGTTTTCAAAATAATTTCTAATTATCTTCTGTATTTTTGTAGTGTCCATTGTGATATTGCCTTTTTCATCCCGTATGTTAGTAATTTGAGCTCTCTCTGTTCTTCTCTTCCTTAGCTTGGCTAAGGGTCTGTCGATCTTATTTATTTTTTCAAAGAACCAACTTTTTGTTTTATCAATTTTTTAATGTTTTTTTTTGTTTCAATTTTATTGATTTCTGCTCTAATTTTAATTATTTCTTGCCTTCTACTACATTTGCTGTTGTTTTCCTCTTCCTTTTCTAGGGCTTTGAGATGAAGTGTGAGCTCATTTATTTGTTGGTTTTTTCATTTTTTGAGGAATTACCTCCAGGAAATTAATTTCCCTTCTTTAAGCTGCTTTCATTGTGTCCCATAGATTCCAATATATTGTGTCTGTATTTCCATTCATCTCCAAGAATTTTTTGATTTACTCCTTTATGTCTTTTATAACCCATTGATCATTCAGTAACATATTGTTCATTTTTCATAAGATGTATGATTTTTCCATCCTTCTTTTATCATTGATATCCAGTTTCATTCCACTGCAATCAGATAAGTTGCATGGTATTATCTCCACACCTTTATATTTACTAATAGTTGTCCTATGGCATAATATATGGTCTATCTTTGAGAAGAATCCATGTGCTGTTGAGAAGAATGTGTATCCACTTCGTGATGGTTGATATATTCTATATATGTCGGTTAAGTCTAGGTTATTGATTGTGTTATTGAGTTCTATAGTTTCTTTATTCAGCTTTTGTCTGGAGGATCTGTCCAATGGAGAGAGCGGTGTGTTGAAGTCACCCATAATTATTGTGTTGTGGTCTATTTGTCTCTTGAACTTGAGGAGAGTTTGTTTTATGAATGTTTCAGCACCATTGTTTGGTGCATATATATTGATAATTGTTATGTCATGTTGGTGGATGGTACCTTTTAATAGTATGTAGTGTCCTTCTTTATCCCTTTTGATTAACTTAGGTTTGAAGTTCATTTCATTTGATATGACTATGGCCCCTCCTGCTTGCTTCGGCGAACCATGTGAGTGGTATGATTCATCCCAACCTTTCACCTTCAGTCTGTGTATGTCTTTTCCTATCAGATGAGTCTCCTGAAGGCAGCATACTGTTGGATTTGTTTTTTTAATCCAGGTTATTAGCCTATGTCTCTTAATTGGGGAATTTAAGCCATTAACGTTTAAGGTTACTATTGAAATATGGTTAGTACTACCGGTTATGCTTGTTTATTTATTTATTTTAATATGGATAGTTTTTCCTTTTTGGTTATTTTTTTTCCTTCCCTTTCCTGAGTTACCTCCCACTGTTAGTTTGGGGTGCTGTTTTTCAATCCCTCTTCTTGTAGTGTTTTGCTCAAGATGCCATGCAGTGCTGGTTTTCTGGATGTGAATTCTTTTAACATTTATTTATCATGAAATGTTTTAATTTCATTGTCAAATCTGAAGCTTAATATTGCTGGATACAGTATTCTTGGTTGAAATCCAATATTTTTCATCGTTGGAAATACGTTGTTCCAGGATCTTCTCGCTTTCAACGTCTGTGATGAAAAATCAGCCGTTAACCTAATTGGTTTACCTCTGAATGAAATCTTCCTCCTTTCTCTAGTAGCTTTTAATATTTTTTTTTGTTCTGTATGTTGGATATCTTCATAATTATGTGACTTGGAGTTGGTCTATTATGGTTTTGAATGTTTGGGGTCCTGTAGGCTTCCAGGACTTGGCAATCCATTCCACCTTTCATATTTGGGAAGTTTTCTAAGATTATTTCATTCAATAAATTGTTCATTTTTTTGGTTTGATGCTCTATGCCTTCTTCTATTCCAATGACTCTCAGGGTTGGTTTTTTTATGACATCCCATGTCTCTTGAATAGATTTCTCGTGCCTTCTAAGCATCCTTTCTGTGTTGACAATATTCTTTTCAAGTTGATAAACTTTGTCTTCATTATCTGATGTTCAGGCTTCTACTTGATCTAGTCTATTTGTAATATTCTCGTTTGTTATACTCTGGTTTCTCTTCAGATCATATAAATCTTTTGCCTTTTAATATTTTCGTTTGAGTTTTTAATTTGGTTTATGGTTTCCTGCTTTTCTAAAATTACTGTTTGTTTTATTTTCTAAATCTCTATTTCGTGATAGAGCTCGTTCTTTGACATTTGAATTTGCTTATTTAATTCGTTTTCAAAAATACGTTCATTGTTTGAACTTGCTGTCTAAAGTCTTCTCTAAGATTCCATTCCATCTGAGTTAGGTATGCCTTAACTTCTTTCTCTGTCCATTTTTCTGGTGCCTCTAGGTTCTCCTTTGTATTTAAGTTGCCCTGCATTTTTTGTGCTCCTTTTTCCTTTTTTTTTTTTTTTTTTCATGGTGCTCAAGTTACTTCCCAACTCTGTTTGACTGCTGTGTTTCTGTTTTCTCTGTTAAATTTGTTTTGGTTTTAATATTTCCACTATCTCTCCTTTGTGTTAGGAGACAATGTTTCGAGATGTTGGATTTAATTGTGATATAAGGTAAATTCATTGGTTTCATTAAAGGCCTTCAGATTTTGATGGCATATAGAGAACTAAGGTTTGGACTTAAGATTTTATGTAAAGATCGGTTGATTTGATTGTATGGAGGTTAGGATATGTTAGCTTCCTTGGGGGGTTACTCAAATACAGTCGGATATTAACAAGAGAATAGACAGGAGTACTTGGTGGTAGTTAAGGGCTTGGGTGGACTATACACCTATTCGTAGTATTCATCTATTTGCATTTAGTAAGTTATATGTAGTCTGGTTGTTCATGCTGTTTTATTGTAGCAATCTGTCATAACCTGGCGATGGTGACGTCAGTTTTACAAGATGTTGGCCGCTGGCTTCATTGGTGGACTTTAAGTTGTGTGGGATAGAACTGGACCAATTCCTTCCTTATTCTCAAACCCCGAACTCATCCCAGAGCTCAGAGAGGGCACAGCCAGCAGGACTCCACAGAATCCGTAGTGCCGTTTCTCTCTGCTTGCTGGTCGCTTCTCGGCGGCACCTCGCCATCTGTAGCCACGGGGCGGGCCGCAGGGCGGGCGGCGGATCAGTTAGCCTGGATCTCTGGTCGCACCGTTGGCTCGCATTTGAGACTCAGTAACCGGTCCTCGGTGATGGAAATCCTTCCTCTAGGTTTCGGTGCACCCTAATTTAGCTGGAAATTCCTAACAAGATAGCTTTTTGTTGTTCTAACCTGTATTCACCTGTGCAGTGATGTGTTACACGGGGTGTGATGCACTCTATTTGCGGCCATCACTCATTCTTGTTCTTATATTTGCTGTATATTTTTACTGAGGTCCATATCAAGAAATGCTCTGAACTATTCATAAGCCTTAAATCAGTATACTAATCATTATTCTGCATCCTCCTAGTTCACCCAAATGACATGGTGGGGTTCATTCCTGGAGAAAGCATGGATCAAGAGGCCCCATCAGAAGCCATGGTAAGGTTGCTTATCTTCCTCTGAAATTCAAGTGTTGCTCTTTAGTATCTCTTTCTCTTGTAATATGATATGGTTTCCTGGAGATGACATACACAATTTCCTGAGTGTGCAGATTCTCATTAGGGTGTCTGTTGCCAAATGAGACCTCACTGAAGGCAATATAACAAGAAACAGTATAAACTACACACCGTATAATAACAAGCTTTGTGCCTGGATATGATTTTCCATCCTGGTCATCAAATTCCTTAATTATCACCTAATATAGACCTGTGACACAAATACCCTAGAAAAGCTTGTGTCATTTGGTGAGAGTACATTTGCTATCTCTTCCCTTGATTTGCACACATTCTCATTGAATATTTGAATGTCACCAATAAACAAAAGACTTGTGCACACAGGTCAAATCATGGCTTGATGTTCATAGTGACTCCTTTTCTGTATTCACAGGATGATTCAAAAGGATCCATAATTGGTATGTATCCTGGGCTCACTCTCTTCCTTTTGAAAATGTAGATGATGCATAGGGTCAGAGAGTCTTCCTTCTTTTTGAGTGCAGAGTCTCAGTGATTCCACTACTTCCTTGAGAATGAGAAGTGAGGGGTTTGTTGTCTAAATTGATTTAAAAATATCTATGGTCATTCTGCATATTTCCTTTAAGCACCTATGTGAGTTGAGCAACGTGGTTAGGTCAATGAAAGTTTTATACATGTGTCTCTGTGTGCATTCATGCAACATGATTCTGAGTGTGACTTTTTGTTCGTTTTTGCACATTTGTTTGCTTCTTTAGATATATACATGCCAAGATGCCAATGTCCACATGTTTAAACAAAAAAAGCCATCTCCATTAGATCATGATTTTGTATATGTGTAAATAGATCAAACTGTAAACTTTCCTGCGTGCAGATCATTCCACACCAATACCTTTATTAACATGCAAAACATATCCCATCAAAACCCAGAAAATTTTCACGACACTCTATAAAGAAAAAGCTCCACTTTATTCCTGTCACTGCACCAGTAGCAACTTCATTTAATAGCAAACCTCACCTGTCAGTAGGTCCTATATTTAATCAGTGCATGTGATTATTCACAACACTTCACTCATGAAAAATTTTCACGTTCATATACATTTTTTGTGAGAGGTGTCAGAATTAATCTTCCAATCCCCATTCTAGGCAAAAGTTTCTGGACAGGGTCAATCCTTAACAGTGCCCCTCAGGTTCACCAATGCACTATGCTCACTCATGGTGGGCATCTGTGTCAGAGGAGATGCACAGGCTAGATATTACTGTAACTAAGGAAGGTCTTACTTTGCATGTTCCAACTGGCAATGAAAGCTACATTTTTGTGTGTTTTTGTAGACACTACTTTGTAGAAACATGTTTTAACTGGATGGGTTTTCATGGGGCCAGATCAGCACAATTTCAATTCATCTAGTTACAGAGCAAAAGTTGGGCTGTAGTGAAGATCCAGCTCAGCACAGCAGTGGTGTCTGATTCCTAGTTTTGGTCTGTGCTGCCTCTTTTGTGGCCTGCAGGATATCACATTGACAATATATATGATAGGTCTTTCTACTGTCAGTCTCATATGCTGTTTGGGTCCCTCTATTAATACATACATGGATAATGACACTCACTGGTCACTGTGAGGGTAGAAGAACTGTGGTCATCATTCCTTCTCATCCCTGAACTCCTCCCTGGGCAGAGTCTCTTCATCTTAGTCCATGACATCATTTGGTAAATACAACAATGTGCTAAGATCTCACTTGTTCAGCATGTGGGGCTCTACAGTGAACCAGGTATCCACCTGGGATCTGACCAGGACCAGTCAGAATCAGTTGGGACGTTAAGAAGATAGCATTGTGTCCATGCTTTTCACACACATTTCTCATGATCTCTATGTGGGAAGTGCTTGACTTTGAGAGGAGCCATCAGGATCGTTTTTTTTTTTTTATTGGTTGTTCAAAATATTACAAAGCTCTTGACATATCCTATTTCATACATTAGATTCAAGTTGGTTATGAACTCCCAATTTTACCCCAAATACAGACTGGAGAATCACATCAGTTACACATCCACATTTTTACATAATGCCCTATTAGTAACTGTTGTATTCTGCAACCTTTCTTATCCTCTACTATCCCCCCTCCACTCTCCTCCCATCTTCGCTCTCTACCCCATCTACTATAATTCATTTCTCTCCTTGTTTATTTTTCCATTACCCTCACAACCTCTTATATGTAATTTTGAACAACAAGGAGGCTCTTCCTCCATTACCATGCAATTTCTCTTTTCTCTCCCTTTCCCTCCCACTCATGTATATGTTTAATATTCATCTTTACTTCCTGCTCTTCCTCCCTGCTGTATTTCTAGTTGCTCTCATTATTTCAAAGAAGACATTTAGTATTGGTTTTTAAGGAATTGGGTAGCTTCACTAAGCCTAATCTGCTCTAGTGCCATCCATTTCCCTGCGAATTCCATGATTTTGTCATTTTTTTGTGCTGTGTAATACTCCATGTGCTGTGTAATACTCCACATTTTTTTGTCCATTCATCTATTGAAGGGCATCTGGGTTGGTTCTACAGTCTAGCAATTCTGAATTGTGCTGCTATGAACATCGATGTTGTAGTATCCCTGTAGTACGCTCTTTTAAGGTCTTCAGGGAATAGACCAAGAAGGGCAATAGCTGGGTCAAATGGTGGTTCCATTCCCGGCTTTCCCAGGAATCTCCATACTGCTTTCCAAATTGGCCGCACCAGATTGCAATGCCACCAGCAATTTTCAAGAGTACCCTTTTCCCCACATCCTCTCCAGCACTTGTTGTTGTTTGACTTCAGAATGGCTGCCAATCTTACAGGAGTGTGATGATATCTTAGGGTGGTTTTGATCTGAATTTCTCTGAATGTTAGAGATGATGAACAATTTTTCATGTACTTGTTGATTGATTGTATGTCCTCCTCTGAGAAGTGTCTGTTCAGGTCTTTGGCCCATTTGTTGATTGGGTTATTGTTTTCTTATTGTTTAATTTTTTGAGTTCTTTGTATACTCTGTATATTAGGGCTCAATCTGAAGTGTGAGGAGTAAAAAGTTGTTCCCATGATGTAGGCTCACTATTTACCACTCTTATTGTGTCTTTTGCTGAGAAAAAACTTTTCATTTTAAGTAAGTCCAATTTGTTGATTCTTGTTAATAACTTTTGTGCTATGGGTGTCCTATTAAGGAATTTGGAGCCCGACCCCACAATATGTAGATGGGAGCCAATTTTTTTTCTATCAGACGCAGAGTCTCTGATTTGATATCTAGCTTCTTGATCCACTTTGAGTTAATTTTTGTGCATGGCGAGAGGAGGGTATTCAATTTCATTTTGTTGCATATGTATTTCCAGTTTTCCCAGCACCATTTGTTGAAGATGCTATCCTTCCTCCATTGCATGCTTTTTTCCCCTTTATCAAATATAAGATAGTTATAATTTTGTGGATTTGTCTCTGTGTCCTGTAATCTGGCTATTGGTCCACCCGCCTGATTTGGAACCAGTACCATGCTGTTTTTATTACTATTGCTCTGTAGTACACTTTGAAATCTTGTATCACTATACCTCCTGATTCGCACTTCCTGCTTAGAATTGCTTTTGCTATTCTGGGTCTTTTGTTTTTCCATATGAATTTCATGATTACTTTATCTATTTCTACAAGAAATACGATTGGGAGTTAGATTGGCATTGTTTTTAACCTATAGAGAACTTTGGGTAATATCGCCATTTTGATGATGTTAGTTCTTCCTTTCCATGAACAGGGTATATTTTTCCACCTTCTAAGGTCTTCTTCTATTTCTCTCTTTAGGGTTCTGTAGTTTTCATCGTATAAATCTTTCACCTCTTTTGTTAGGTTGATTCTCAAGTATTTTATTTTATTTTATTTTTTTTTGAAAAAATTGTGAATGGGGTGGTTGTCCTCATTTCCATTTCAGAAGATTTGTCACTGATATAAAGGAATGCCTTTTATTTGCGTGTTGATTTTATATTCTGCCATTTTGCTCAATTAACTTATTAGCTCTAGTAGCTTCTTTGTACAACCATTTTGGTCTGTTAGATATGTTATCATGTCATCCGTATATGGTGATAATTTAAGTTCTTCTTTTCCTATTTTTGTGCCATTAATTTCTTTTGTCTGTCTAATTTCTCTGGTTAGTATTTTGAGGACAAAATTGAATAGAAGTGTAGAAAGAGGGCATCCCTGTCATGTTCCAAATTTTAGAGGGAATGCCTTCAGTTTTCCTCCATTCAGAATGATGCTAGCCTGAGGCTTAGCATATACAGCTTTTACAATGTTGATATAACTTCCTGTTATCCCCAGTTTTTCTAGTGTTTTGAACATAAAGGGATGCTGAACTTTGTTGAATGCTTTTTCTGCATCTATAGATATGATCATGTGGTTCTTATGGTTAAATCTATTGATGTGGTGAATAACATTTATTGATTTCTATATATTGAACCAGCCTTGCATCCCGGGGATCAATTCTACTTGATTATGGTGCACAATTTTTTTGATATGCTTTTGTATTTGATTCGCCAGAAATTTATTGAGCATTTTTGCATCTAAGTTTATTAGAGATATTGATCTGTAAATTTCTTTCTTTGATGCGTCTTTGTCTGGTTTTGGGATCAGGGTGATGTTGGCCTCATCAAATGAATTTGGAAGAGCTCCTTCTTTTTCTATTTTTTGAAATAACTTGAAAAATATTGGTATTATTTCTTTTTTGAAGGTTTTGTAAAACTCTGCTGTATAACCATCTGGTCCAGGGCTTTTCTTGGTTGGTAGTCCTGTGATGGCTTCTTCAATTTCCTCCTTTGTTATTGGTCTATTTATAATGTGTGTATCTTCCTGACTCAATCTGGGAAAATCATATAACTTAAGAAATTTATCAGTAACTTCGCTATCTTCTATTTTATTGGAATATAGGGTTTCAAAATAATTTCTAATTATCTTCAGTATTGCTGTAGTGTCTGTTGTGATATTGCCTTTTTCATCTCATATGTTAGTAATTTGAGCTCGCTCTCTTCTTCTCTTCATTAGCATGGCTAAGGGTCTGTCAATCATATTTATTTTTTCAAAGAACCAACTTTTTGTTTTATCAATTTTTAATGGGTTTTTTTTTGTTTGTTTCAATTTGGTTGACTTCCGCTCCAATTTTAATTATTTCTTGCCTTGTACAATATTTGCTGTTGTTTTGCTCTTCCTTTTCTATGGCTTTGAGATGAAGTGTGAGGTCATTTATTTGTTAGTTTTTTCATTTTTTGAGGAATGACCTCCAGGAAATGAATTTCCCTTTTAAAACTGCTTTCATTGTGTCCCACCGATTTCACTATGTTGTGTCTGTATTTCCATTCATCTCCAAGAATTTTTTGATTTTCTTCTTTATGTCTTTTGTAACCCATTTATCATTCAGTAACATATTATTCATTTTCCATGAGATGTATGATTTTTCCTTTCTTCTTTTATCATTGATATCCAGTTTCATTCCACTGTAATCAGATAAGATGCTTGGTATTATCTCCGCACCTTTATATTTTCTAAATGTTGTCCTATGGCATAATATATGGTCTATCTTTGAGAAGGATTCATGTGCTGCTGAGAAGAACGTGTAACCTCTTGATGATGGTTGATATATTCTATATATTTCGGTTAAGTCTAGGTTATTGAATGGGTCATTGAGATCTATAGTTTCTATTCAGCTTTTGTCTGGAGTATCTGTCCAATGGAAAGAGCCATGTGTTGAAATCACCCATAATTATTCTGTTGTGGTCTATTTGACTATTGAACTTGAGTAAAGTTTGTTTTATGAATGTTACAGCACCATTGTTTGATGAATACATATTGATAATTGTTATGTCTTGTATGTGGATGGTTCCTTTTAATAGTATGTAGTGTCCTTCTTTACCCCTTTTGATTAACTTAGGTTTGAAGTTGATTTTATTCGATTTGACTATGGCCACTCCTGCTTGCTTCGGGGCACCATGTGAGTGGTATGATTTTTCCCAACCTTTTCACCTATGTCTTTTCCTATCAGATGAGTCTCCTGAAGGCAGCATATTGTTGGTTTTTTTTTTTTTTTTTTTTTCATCCAGGTTATTAGCCTATGTCTCTTAATTGGGGAATTTAAGCCATTAACGTTTAAGTTTACTATTGACATATGCTTAGTTCTAACCTTATGCTTGTTTATTTATTTATTTTAATATGGCTAGTTTTTCCTTTTTGTTTATTTTTTCCCTTCCCTTTACTGAGTTACCTCCCACTGTTAGTTTGGGGTGCTGTTTTTTAATTCCTCTTCTTTTAGTGTTTTGCTAAGGATGCCATGCTGTACTGGTTTTATGGCTGTGAATTCTTTTAAGTTTTTTTTTATCATGAAATATTTTAGTTTCATTGTCAAGTCTGAAGCTAAATTTTGCTGGATACAGTATTCTTGGTTGGAATCCATTATTTTTTAGCAGTTGAAATACGTTGCTCCAGGATCTTCTCGCTTTCAACGTCTGTGATGAAATATCAGCCATTAACCTAATTTGTTTACCCCTGAATGTAGTATGCCTCCTTTCTCTCGTAGCTTTTAATATTCTCTCCTTCTTCTGTATGTTGAATATCTTCATAATAATGTGTCTTGGAGTTTGTCTATTACGGTTTTGAAGGTTTGGTGTCCTGTAGGCTTCCAGGATTTGGCAATCCATTCCATCCTTCATATCTGGAAAATTTTCTAGGATTATTTCATTCAATAGATTGTTCATTCCTTTGGTTTGAACCTCTATTCCTTCTTCTATCCCAATGACTCTCACGTTTGGTTTTTTAATGACATCCCATTTCTCTTGGATAGATTGCTCGTGTCTTTTAAGCATCATTTCTGTGTTGACTATATTCTTTTCAAGTTGATAAACTTTGTCTTCATTATCTGATGTTCTGGCTTCTGCTTGATCTAGTCAATTTGTAATATTCTCTTTTGAATTTTTAATTTGCTTTATCGTTTCCTGCATTTCTAGGATTACTGTTTGTTTTTTTTTTTTTTTTTGAAATCTCTATTTCGTGATAGAGCTCGTTCTTTGACATTTGAATTTGCTTATTTAATTCATTTTCAAAATATACTTTCATTGTTTGAACATGCTGTATAAACTCTTCTCTGATATTCCATTCCATCTTAATTAGGTATGCCTTGACTTCTTTCTCCATCCAATTTTCTGGTGCCTCTAGCTTGTCTTTTGTATTTAAGTTGTCATGCATTGTTTGTACTCTTTTTTTTCCCTTGTTTTTTTATGGTGCTCAAGTTACTTTCCAACTCTCTTTGCCTGCTGTGTTTTTGTTTTCTCCTTTAAATTTGTTTTGGTTTTTATAGTTCCACTATCTCTCCTTTGTGTTAGGAGATGATGTTTAGAGATTTGGATTCAATTGTGTTTTAAGGTAAATTCATTGGTTTTATTAAATCCTTCAGATTTTGATGGCATATAGAGAACTGAGGTTTGGACTTAGGATTTTATGTTAAGGTTGGGTGATTTGCTTGTATGGAGGTTAGTATATGTTAGCTTCTTTGGGGTGTTACGCAAATGCACGTGGATATAAACAAAAGAATAGACAGGAGTACTTGGGGGTAGTTAAGGGCTTAGGTGGAGTATAAACCTGTTCGTAGAATTCATCTATTTGCATTTGATAAGTTATATGTAGTCTGGTTGTTCATGCTGTTTTATTGTTGCAATCTGTCGGTACCTGGCGATGGTGAAGTCAGCTCTTCAAGATGGTGTCCTCTGGCTTCCTTGGTGGATTTTCCATTGTTGGGGTTAGAACTGGACTGCTTCCTTTCCCAATCTCAAACCCCAAACTCAGCCCAGAGCTCAGTGAGGGCACAGCCGGGAGGACTCCACAGAATCCATAGCGCCGTTTCTCTCTGGCTCCTGGTTGCTTCTCGGCAGCACCCACTGTCTGTAGCCGTGGGTGGGCCGCAGGGCGGGCGGCGAATCAGTCAGCCTGGATCTCTGGTCGCACTGTTGGCTCACGTTTGAGACTCAGTAACCGGTCCTCGATGATGGAAATCCTTCCCCTAAGTTTTGGTGCACCGCAATTTTGCTAGAAATTTCTAACAAGATAGCTTTTTGTCGTTCTAACCCTGTATTCATCTGTGCAGTGATGCGGTACACTGGGTGTGATACACTCTATTCGCAGCCATCTCTCATTCTTGTTCTTATCTTTGCTGTATTTTCACTGATGTCCATATCAAGAAATGCCCTGAACTATTCATAAGCCTTAAATTAGTATACTAATCATTATTCTGCATCCTCCTAGTTCACCCAAATGACATGGTCGAGTTCATTCCTGGAGAAAGCATGAGTCGAGAGACCCCATCAAAAGCCATGGTAAGGTTGCTTATCTTCCTCTGAAATTCAGTGTTGCTCTTTAGTTTCTCTTTCTCTTGTAATATGATATGGTTTCCTGGAGATGACATACACAATTTCCTGACTGTGCAGATTCTCATTGGGGTGTCTGTTGCCAAATGAGACCTCACTGAAAGCAACATTAACAAGAAACAGTATAAACTACACACTGTATGATAACAAGCTTTGTGCCTGGCTATGGTTTTCCTTCCTGGCCATTGAATTTCTTAATTATCACCTAATATAGACCTGTGACACAAATCCCCTAGAAAAGCTTGTGTCATTTGGTGAGAGTACATTTGCTATCTGTTCCCTTGATTTGCCCACATTCTCATTGGATATTCGCATGTCACCAAGTAAACAAAAGACTTGTGCACACAGGTCAGAGCATGGCTTGATCTTCATAGTGACTCCTTTTCTGTATTCACAGGAAGATTCAAGAGGATCCATAATTGGTATGTATCTTGGCCCTCACTCTCTTTCTGTTTCAAAATATAGATGACGCCAAGGGTCAGAGAGTCTTCCTTCCTTTTGAGTGCAGAGACTCAGTGATTAAACTACCTCCTTGAGAATGAGAAGTGAGGGGTTTGTGGTCTAAATTGATTAAAATAAATCTATGGCCATTCTGCATATTTCCTTGAAGCCCCTTTGTGAGTTGATCAACGTGGTTAGGTCAATGAAAGTTTTATACATGTATCTCTGTGTGCATTTTGCAACATGATTCTGAGTGTGACTTTGTGTTCGTTTTTGCATATTTGTCTGTTTCTCTAGATATAACATGCCAAGATGCCAATGTCCACATGTTTAAACAAAAAAGCCATCTCCATTAGATCATGATTTTGTATATGTGTAAATAGATCAAACTGTAAACTTTCCATGTGTGCAGTTCATTTCACACCAATACCTCAATTAACATGCAAAACAAAGCCCATCAAAACCCAGAAAATTTTCATGACACTCTATAAATAAAAGCTCCACTTCATTTGTGTCTCTGCACCAGTAGCAACTTCATTTAATAGCAAACCTCACGTGTCAGTAGGTCCTAGATTTAATCAGTGCTTGTAATTTTTCAGAACACTTCACTCATGAAAAATTTTCATGTTCATATACATTTTTTTGTGCGAGGTGTCAGAATTCATCTTCCAATCCCCATTCTAGGCACAAGTTTCTGGACAGGGCCGATCCTTAACAGTGACTCTCAGGTCCACCAATGCACTATGCTCACTTATGGTGGACATCTGAGACAGAGGAGATTCAAAGACCAGAGATTACTTTAGCTAAGGAAGGGCTTACTTTGCATGTGCCAACTGACACTGAAAAATACCTTATAGGGTCTTTTTGTAGACACTACTTTGTTGAAACATGTTTTAACTGGATGGATTTTCATGGGGCCTGATCAGCACAATTGCAGCTCATCTACTTACAGAGCAAAAGGTGGGCTCTATTGAAAGTCCAGCTCAGCACAGCAGTGGTGTCTGATCCCTTGTTTGGGTCTGTGCTGCCCCCTGTGTGGCCTGCAGAATATCACAATGACAGTATATATGAAACGTCTTCATACTGTCAGTCTCAAGTACTGTCTAGGTCCTTCTATTCATACATACATGGATACTGACACTGACTGGTCACTGTGAGGGTAGAACCACTGTGGTCATCATTCCTTCTCATCCTAGAACTCCTCCCTGTGCAGACTGTCTTAATCTTAGTCCACGACATCATTTGATAAATGCAACTCTGTGCTAAAATCCCACTTGTTCAGCATGTGGGGCTCTACAATGAACCAGGTATCCACCAGAGATCTGACCAGGACCAGCCAGAATCAGTAGGGAAGTTAAGATAGCATTGTGTCCAAGCTTTTCACACACATTTCTTATGAGCTCTAGTTGGGATGTGCTTGAATTTGAGGGGAGCCATCTGAATCTTAATGTTGACTTTGTTTATGTCGATTCCTCAGGCCCTCAGAGAGTTCCTGGCACTTTTCACTTTTGCATGACACCGCAGTCTACTTATAAATGAGGAGTATGAGTAGTGAGAACATGCTAGCAAACTGACTCCACAGTCTACTTATAAATGAGGAGTATGAGTAGTGATAACATTCTAGCAAACTGACTCCACAGTCTACTTATAAATGAGGAGTATGAGGAGTGAGAACATGCTAGCAAACTGCTGTCCACAGAAACCTGGGGGAAGGAAATTCTTGTCTGCTTCATCTTTGAACTCCTGGTCTTGGCCATCCAAAATAACAGTATTTTTAATTTAATTTTAATTTTTATACAAAACTTTCAAAGTGGCCAGTAGACCCATGTGGATAAAGCAGAGGACATTCCCATTCTCTTCTGGACCACTGCTCTGATGATGGCACAGTGTATGTTCTGTGAGTTTATATTCCTGAAACTGTTGGCATCACAGTTTGCATGTCAGCTTGGTCTGTTTCAATTAGAAAGGGATAATGTCCCAATGGAAGAAAGTAGTTAAAATTTGACTTTTTGCAGCTCCACTCTCTCATTAGAAGGTATGCAATTGTTTGCAGCATCCTGTTTGAGGCCTCTGACTCCCCAGAACCCAGAGAGGGTCTGAGAACCCAGAACAGAGATGTAGATGATCCTGACTATTAATATTAGTATCACTATATTTTTCTTTCCAATAACGAAACCCAGAAACTGAATAAATTATATAGGTGGGTGTGTTTAGCTTACATTTCTGCAGGTACAAGAGCATGGCACTAGCAAACACTTTTCTTTAGTGAATACCCTCTTAGCTGCATTGCGTGATTGCTGGTGTCTGCAGGGATGCAGGTGCAGTAGAGAAACATCACATGGCAAGACACAAAGCCAGCAGGGATCAGTTAATTCATTTGCTCTTCTTATATAAAAGGATCTAACAAGGGTTTGAGAAATCTGTATTCTTACTTCTGACTCTCATATCGTCAAATGTCCTAACCACCTCCAAGCAGACCCTTCCTCACACAGATTTCACAAATCTCATTGTGGCCATACTGAGCACCAAGCCTCAATCACACAATCCAGTGTGGGATAAAAAACATCCAACCCTAGCAACCATCATAAGCTTAGTTGTGTAGAAGAAAGAATGAGTCAATCTTAAGTAACTCAGTTGATGATGTCTGTGTCTCTAAATGTTGGACATGGAGCAAAGATTATGATTCAAGCTGTGATGAGGGAGAGCCTGCAGGTAGGAACAGCATTTGGGGTATGACAAAATGGGAAAGGTTTCATCGTAAGATTTGAGTTTACCTCCTCATGTGGGAAATAAGGAATGGGAATAAAATTGAGAAAACAGAAATATGTATTATTTTCATAAAAAGAAGGGTTAGTAGACCTTCTGACATCCTGTTTATAAGAAGACAACTTTTGCTTTGAAAGGTAAACACAATCTTCCATGTTAAGTCCCATTCTGTCCTAAATTTGCCTCTAATAAACATCAAGTAGCCTGGCTTTCATTATTGATTATTTTTTGGCATTGTGCATGAAAGAAATAAGATCTGCACTTTAGGTTTGACCCACAAGGGAAAGAATCTAGTGGGACATACTTTCTTTGAAGCACTTTGCAAACCTGTAATTGAAGCTCTAACTAGTGATAAGTAGTGAGTAAGAAGTCACAATTCCCCTCTGAATTTTATCTTTTTAGAGCAGCACTTTCTCTTCTGTGTTTTGTCTATTTCTGGTCGAAAATGAACTCCCAAAAGTGGGCAACTTAAAGAAAATTGTTTCTGTGCACCCTGGACAGGCCACTGTGTTCTCCTGTAAAAGAGTGGGGTGAAGTTCCAAGAGAAGGTACAATTTGGTAAAAATCAGTGCAGGAAGCTCTCTGAGGAATGGCACTACAGAGGGTAGGGCTGGAGGAGCCAGGGTCCTTGCTCCACCCTGTGTCATCACAGATGCTGCTCTTCAGGATTCCAGATGTATGCTACTCAGCCTTTACACCCAGATGTCCTAGAGAACTCTTCCCATTGCCTCATGTTCACTCTCTAGGAAAGCAGCATCAGAAGGTTCTGAAGGTGAATATCCATGAGAATTTCCTTCTGAGGACATTCATAGACACTCTTCCCACAGACAACACCCTCAGCTTAGGGCAGCATACCAGTCTCAGTGCTCCCTGCCCAGACCCCAGGAAAGATCAGGGTCCAAGTTCATCTTGCATTTCCTGAGGACAATTGTGGTCCTGGCCACTCTCTGTGGCCAGCAACTCATCCCAAGTGACCTTTTTACCTTGTTCTGTTTTATAGACCCCTTGGACACCAGGGAGAGCAGAGACTTTGGCCCTGGAACACAGGAGAGATGATACCTGCAGTGCACAGCAGCTGAAATTAACCTGTAAGACTCGGAGCAGGAATTTGTTTTTCATTTCCAATGACATAACTGTCTATATCATATGGAATTTGCAGACTTATATGTTCTTTGTTTAATAATTTTAATATTAGTATTTCATGTCAAATTTTTCTATTAAATTATATTTAATGGTAACAGTTGCTTTTAAAATTCATTCTGTATAATAAAACACACTTGGGAAGAGAGGTGGGGGGGAAAGTGAGGGAGAAGTGGAATTTCACGGAAGATGGAAGGAGACCCTCATCGTTATACAGAATACATGTATGATGATGTGAGGGGAAAAAAAGAAGTGTGTCACATTAGATTGGGTAGAGAGAACTGATGGGAGGGGAAGGGAGGGTAAGGAGGGAAAGGAAGGTCAGCTGAATAAAACAGACATTAGTATAGCTGTATGCATATTCATGACCAATGTGATTCTGCAACCTGTACACTCAGAAAAATGAGAAATTATACCTCATCTTATTCAAAAATATGATATGTCAATATCATTGTACTGTCATGTTTAACTAATTAAAACAAATTTTAACAACACTTACACTAAAAGAGGAATATGTTCCTGAGGCAGATCTTGATGAATTACAAAGATTTTACCTGGTAACTTCTATCACCATTACTCCTCTCCTCCCATATCCCTCAGTTTGCTTTTTTGGTTGTTTTTTAGATTGGTATTATAACATTCACAAAATTATTGATGTGGGTGAATGGATGCAATAAAGAATCAAATAATTAAATTACAAGCTAAATTAAATCCCAACTAAATTTCATAAGTGTTTAATTAATTTATCCATTAATTAGATAACTGAATCTCAAGTCAAAACACCCAATATAAGAAAGGGCTGGGAAACAATTGGCAATTATCATTTATGAAAAATTGTGGTTTTACATTTTATATCCTTTTTTCAAATAAGAACAATATTTTTTGTAATGTATCACATACATATAAAACAAGTTGGAAAACATACATTACAAACTTGTAACAATGGCTTTAAATACATTAACTGACATGTTTCTCATTGGAAATAGGTTGCTTGCTGTATATATATATAGTGCATGAAAACTACTGATATAATAAAGTCTAGACAAAATATAATTGTCTGCTCTATGGTAACATATGAGCATCACTTTAATCTAACCATGCTAAAAGTTACATAATACTGTAAAAAAATGTATATATATATATATATATATATATATATATATATATATATATGAAAAAAGAATGATAATACTGAGAACCAAGGCATTCAGATTTCAAAATTCATGCTTCTTTTCAGGTGATCTGATATTTTGCCAACTAAGTTTTCAAAATTTGTTCTAAGCCAACATTACTCATATATGTTACACATCTATTATTTCATAAATTTACTTTCCTCATGAAAGACATTTGATAAACATCCAAAATATTTAGGTTATTTATATTTGAATTGGAGCTGAAAGAAATACTGGTATCAAATAAATATATTTGAAATGGAGCTCAAAGCAATACTGGTATGGTTTTTCACTGTGACCTCAAGTATTTAAGTATTACAAGTTATTCAACCAACACAACAATGTTAAAATCATAATAGCACAGCATGTATTGTAAATAAATCAAAACAACAGAATGTGTAACACAAAGACAGAGCAGTGGCACATTAAAGGAGAACTAGCTAAATACAAATAATTGACTACTGCAGAGCATAGAATTAAAACAGTTCAAGTGAGACAAGGTGATGGAGAGGTCACCATGAAGGTGAAAACTGATGATTCTGCTGTTCACTGTTGTCCAGAATGGAAATTAAAAAATCATATTTTTAAAAACTTTGATAGGTATACAATTATCTCCAGAATTAAAAAAATAAAGATTTCCAATGCATCTGCCTTCTCTGAATAGAATAAAGCTCTAAGTTTGTCTGTCAACTGGTGTTTTGGTCACACATAATTTTTACCTCTGAATTTTTTGGGTTGACATTGATGACTGTAACAACCAAAATTAGTCCATGATTACATGTTGTTAAAAACTTTTTAAAAACTTACTACTCAGATATTAGAACAGTTATCAATTTTTTTACAATATCAAATTTGTCAAATTTTCATTGAGGTCATGTGGAACACATCATTTAATTCAAAGCCACAACTCATTTGTCCCCGTGATATCTTCTTCACACACACACACACACACACACACACACACACACACACACACACAAACACATTTCTTCATCAGCAGTCTTGTATAGTAAAAGTGTCTAGTTTTTGTTCATTTTTTAATGTAATACACTTCTATCTACAATTTCATTACATGCATACAGCAAACAGGAAATTATGGGTTTTACATCCTTCATGATAATTTTATATACAGGGAGATTTAAAACAGTACTTCAACAGTTTGCCTAGTAATGTGACACAGAATGATTGTATCTTGTTCTCAAATTTTAATAAGGAGGTATTAAATACAGGTTCAATAATTTAAAATCAAGTATCCATCTTTTAAAATATAGTGTTTCAGCATTGTGTTTGTATTACTTTTAAAACTTTTTAAGTTTCTCTCTCATGGCACAATCTTCTAATACTTCGTATATGAGAGAAAACTTTTTAAAAAATTGCAACTTCTGCTCCTGGAAGGACTCTGTAGTGACTGAATGGCATATGAATTTTTATTGATTTTATATATTTACGTATACAACAGTGGAATGTATTCCAATTCTTATTACACATATAGAGCACAATTTTTCATACCTTTGTATATTAAGTATGTTCACACTAATTCATGCCTTAACACAAATACTTTCTGGGGTTTTTTTGCATTACAATTCTTATCCCACATATATACCACATTTTTTTCATCTCTCAGGTTGCATATTAAGTATGTTGACCCCCAATTCAAGTCTTCATACATGTACTTTGAATAATGATGTCCATCACATTCCACCATCGTTTCTAATCCCCTGTTCCTCCATTTACCTCCCACTCCTCTTTCCTATGTAGAATTCATCTAATCATCCCATGCTCCCCCTCCCTACCCCACTATGAGTCAGCCTCCTTGTATCAGATAAAACGTTTGGCATTTTTTTTGTGTGGATTGGCTAATTTCACTTAGCATTATCTTCTCCAACGCCATTCATTTACCTGCAAATGCCATGATTTTATTCTCTCTTATTGCTGAATAAAATTCTATTGTGTATATGTGCCACATTTTTAAATCCTTTCATCCACTGAAGAGCATCTAGGTTGGCTCCACTGTTTAGCTATTGTGAATTGTGCTGCTATAAACATTGATGTGGCTGTGTCCCTGTTGTATGCTGTTTTTAATTCCTTTGGGTATAGTCCAAGGAGAAGGGATACCTGAGTCAAATGGTGGTTCCATTCAGAGATTTCCAAATAATCTCCATACTGCTTTCCATATTGGCTGCACCAATTTGCACTCCAACCAGGCATGTACGAGTGTAGATTTTTCTCCACATCCTCGCCAACATTTTTGTTGTTTGTCTTCATAATAGCTGTCATTCTGACTGGAGTGAGATAATAACTTAGATTTGTTTTTTTAGAGAGAGGGAGAAAGAGAGAGAGAGAGAGAGAGAGAGAGAGAGAATGAGTATATATATATATATATATATATATATATATATATATATATATATATATATATATTTTAGTTTTCAGTGGACACAAAATCTTTTTTTGTTTGTGGTGCTGAGGATCGAATCCAGGCCACACACTTGCCAGGCGAGCGTGCTACTGCTTGAGCCACATCCCCAGCCCAAACTTAAAGTAGTTTTGATTTGCATTTCTCTAATTGCTATAGATGATGAGCATTTTTAAAATATATTTGTTAATTGATTGTATATCCTCTTCTGAGAAGTGTTTTTTCAATTCCTTGGCCCATGTGTTGATTGGGTTTTTTGAGGTATTTTATTTTGTTGTTGTTTTGTTTTTTGTACTTAGGTTTTTGAGTTCTTTATATATCCTAGAGATTAGTGCTCCATCTGATGTGTGAGGGGTATAAATTTGGTCCCAGGATGTAAGCTCTCTGTTCACCTCACAGATTGTTTCTTTTGCTTCAAGAAACTTTTTTATTTGATTCTATCCTATATATTGATTCTTGCTTTTAATTTTTGTGCTATAGGAGTCTTATTAAGGAAATTGGGCCTAATCCCACATGATGAAGATTAGGGCCTACCTTTTTATTCTATTAGGCACAGAGCTTCAGGTTTCATTCCTAGGTGCTTGATCCATTTTGAGTTTAGTCTTGTGCAGGTAAAAGATAAGGGTTTAATTTCATATTTTTGCATATGGGTTTCCAGTTTTCCTAGTACCATTTTTGAAGATGCTCTCTTTTCTCCAGTGCATGTTTTTGGCACCTTTTTTAATATAAGATAATTGTAATTTGGGGGGTTACTCTCTGTGTCCTCTATTCTCTATCATTGGTCTACAAGTCTGATTTGGTGTGAATAGCATGCTGTTTTTGATACTATTGCTCTGTAGTATAGTTTAAGGTCTGGTATAGTGATGCCACCTGCTTCACTTATCCTGCTAAGGATTACTTTAGCTATTCTGAGTCTCTTATTTTTCCATATGAATTTCATGATTGCTTTTTTTATTCTATGAGGAATGTCATTGGAATTTTGGTGAAAAATGCATTAAACATGTATAGTGCTTTGGGTAGTATAGTCATTTTGATAATATTAATTCTGCCTAACCAAGAACAAGGTAGATCTTTCCATCTTCTAAGGTCTTCTTTGATTTCTCTCTTTAGGCTTCTGTAGTTTTTATTATACAGATCTTTCACCTCTTTTGTTAAGTTGATTCCCAATTATCTTATTTTTTAGGTTATTGTGAATGGGGTAGTTTTCCTCATTTCCTTCTCAGAGGATTTGTCACTGATAATCAGAAATGCCTTTGATTTATGGGTTTTGATTTTATATACTGCTATTTGATGAATTCAATTATTAGTTATAGAAATTTTCTGGTGGAGTTTTGGGGGTCTTCAAGGTATAGAATCATATTGTCAGCAAATAGTGCTAATTTAAGTTCTTTTTTTTTCTATGTGTATTCCTTTAATTTCTTTCATCTGTCTAATTGCTCTGGCCAATGTTTCAAGACTATGTTGAATAGAAATGGTGAGAGAGGGCATTCCTGTCTTGTTCCAGATTTTAGAGGGAATGCATTCAATTTTTGTCTGTTTAGAATGATGTTGGCCTGAGGTTTAGCATAGATAGCCTTTAAAACGTTGAGATATGTTCCTGTTATCCCTAGTTTTTCTAGTGTTTTGAACTTAACTGGATGTTGCATTTAGTCAAATGCTTTTTCTGTGTCTATTGCGGTGATCATATGATTTTTACCTTTAAGTCTTTTTGCTGGGAGCCACAGCCAATTAATATGATGCATGGCATTTTTGATTGAAAGGTGATGCCAGCTAGCTGTTGAGATGATATGATTATGTTAAAAATTACATTGATATGGATACCGGACTCCTGCTGTTTACCTCGGCCTGCTGCGGGACTCCTGGAGAGTTCCCATTGGTTGGGAACGTGCAGTAGGAGGGAATTCCGGGGGAGGAGCTTGCGCTGGGGTTCCGGGAAGGGACCGGTGGAACGCCGCGTGGGTGGATCGGGAATCTTCCCGGGCACGAACGTGGTATTGGCGGTTATTTCAAATAAAGTTTGTTCCTGTTTGAGTGGCTCGTGATCTTGTGCCCAGCCAGACTGCGGCAACTGGTGGCCCTGTACGGGGAGCGCCTGAAGCTTGGAGGTGAGTAAAATTGCTCGCCCCTGAGGGAAGGCGACATAATGGGTGACCATTTCAAAAAACAATGTTTTCTTCTTTTGATTTATTTGGTTTTTGTTTCAAGCTGCCTATCCCTAGAATTTTCTCAGGCAAACTGGGAAAAATGGTTGGCTCAAGGCTTGAAGTTGTTTGGCGCTGAGAAAAAGAAAATTGATACAACTATTCTTTTCTCCGTTTTTGTTTCATTCTGTTTCGGTTTTGTTTTATGCTACCTTATTGGGTTGCGTTACCTTTATAGTAGATTAGAAACTACAAAAAACAAACCGAAAAACTGTTAAGTAAACTTTTAGAGGTCCAAACTGTGGTAGAAAACATGTCAGGTCAAGCAAAAGAGAAGGTCTCTCCAGCTAGTCAGACAGAGGAAAATTTGAAGAAAGAAAGCTTAGAGGAAAAACGACCATCAAGTGGGGAGTTACAACAGGAGGCTGCTGCTAACTCCGTTCTATCACCAGAGGGCGTAATTCAACCAACAGCTCCACCTACAGCTGAGCGGCCCTCAACTCCTGTAGTTGATGCACAAAATCCTGAGGCAGGATCCCAAAGATTAGCATGCCCTGTACTTGAGCAGGCAGGAGGGCAATGAATTCACCGTGCTTTAGATTTCAAAACAGTAAAGCAATTAAAGGAGGCTGTAACAACCTATGGCCCGCAAGCACCCTTCACCATAAGTATGCTCGAATCTATTCCCAACTTAGACATGACACCAGCAGATTGGGCTAACATGTGTCGATCTGTGCTAAATGGAGGACAATATCTGTTATGGAAGGTTGCCAATGAGGAATTCTGCACGGAGACAGCTAGGCGAAATGCAACAGCCGGTTACGCTCAAAGAAATCTGGAGATGTTGTTAGGAAAGGGACCTTATGAGGGTCAATGACAACAAATTGCATATGATCCTGGTGTATACGCACAAATTGCTGCAGATGCGGTTAGGGCATGGAAAACTTTACAGGGACATGGAGATTTACAAGGACAGTTATCTAAGGTAATACAAGGAACTAACGAACCTTACGCTGAATTTGTAGATAGGCTTATTCAGACAGCTTCTAGAATATTTGGAGATGTAGAACAGGCAATGCCATTTATAAAACAACTGGCTTATGACCAAGCAACTCGTTGCTGCAGAGAGGTCATTAGACCATGGAAACATGAAGATTTAAACACATATATTAAATTATGTAGAGACATTAATGAACAAGGACAAGTCTTAGCAGCAGTACAACAGGCTATAGATGCCAGGCCAAAAACATGCTACAATTGTGATCAAACAGGACATTTTAAAAGGAATTGCCCCATAGGAGGAGGGTTTAACAAAGCTAGGTATCAAAGGAATAGAATACCAGGTATTTGCCCACGATGCCGTAGAGGGAGACATTTGGCTAATGAATGCCGTTCTCAAACCACCATAGAGGGCACTCCGTTATCAAAAAACGGACAAGGACCAAGTGTTTACCCACGATATCGTGGAGAAAGACATCAGGCTCCATTGCCAAAAAACGGACTGGAGGGCCCAATGCTCCGGGGCCCAAAACCACAAATATACGGGACAATGGAGGAGCCCAGCAGCACCATCAAGGTAGTGCCCAGGACACATTATCCATTAAATCCCTCATCAGACAAACTAGTGGGAGCGCAGGGTTGGACATCTGCGCCTCTGCAAGAGCACTACTAACTCCAAAGATGGAAATTCAAATAATTCCCACAGGAGTAAAAGGACCTCTTCCCCAAGGAACAGTAGGCTTATTATTGGGACGCAGTTCTTCTACACTAAAAGGACTTATGATAAGTCCCGTGGTAATTGATCCCGATTATGAAGGTAAAATAAAAATTATAGCTAGTTCTCCAAGAGGTATATCAGTAATTTCACCAGGGAATAGAATAGCACAGTTACTAATAGTACCCAGCCTACATGATAAATTTTCCAGTCGTACTGTAGAAAGAGGTACCAGGGGATTGGGCTCCACAGGTGTAGATTGGGCTATGCTGTCTTTAAATTTAGATTCTCGCCCCATGCTAAAACTAAATATTCAAGGACACGACTTTAATGGGCTACTGGACACAGGTGCAGACCTTAGCATCATATCTAGTCAGGAATGGCCAAAACATTGGCCATTACAACAAGCCACTCAAACGCTTCGAGGCCTAGGAGTGGCTACTAATCCCCATAGAAGTGCAATGGTATTAGATTGGAAGGATCCTGAAGGATGTGAGGGAACTATGCAGCCATATGTATTGGATCATCTTCCTATAAATTTATGGGGACCAAATGTTCTAGATCAATTAGGTTTGATGTTAACAAATAACATCAATCCTAATGCGCCCACTACTAGGGCTAGACAAGGTTTTAGAAAAGAAAAAAGATTAGGAAAACAAGGACAAGGTATAGCAGCACCAATTCAAATAGAACAAGGAACAGACAGACATGGGTTGGATTTTCAGAAAGGGCCACTGAGACAATAAAAATTACTTGAAAATCAGAAAGACCAGTGTGGGTTCCTCAGTGGCCCCTGACTAAAGAAAAGATACAAGTATCCCATGATCTGGTCAAACAACAATTAGCGAAAGGACATATACAACCTTCCATATCTCCCCATAATACTCCCATTTTTGTCATTAAAAAAAATCTGGTAAATGGAGATTATTACAAGATTTAAGAGCCATTAATAATGAGATGGATTTTATGGGACCTGCTCAATCAGGGATTCCCCAATTGTCTGCTTTACCAAAAACCTGGTATGTTTTAGCTATACATATTAAAGATTGTTTTTTTTCAATTCCAATTCATCCTGAGGATAGTCCACATTTTGCATTTACTATCCCTGCACTAAATCATGAAGGTCCTGATCAGAGATATGAATGGAAAGTACTCCCTCAGGGGATGGCTAATAGTCCAACTATGTGTCAAATTTATGTTAACAAAGCAATCCAACCACTTAGAAATCAAAATCCTGAACTACAAATATTTCACTATATGGATGATATGTTATTGGCACATAAAGATAAAAACACACTGCTAGAATGTTATGCCACACTTACAAATTTATTAAAAGGTTATAATCTAGAGATAGCAATAGATAAAGTACAATTAAATCTTCCAATTAATTATCTAGGAGTTCTGTTATCCTCAACCATGGTCCATCCACCAAAAATTCAAATACGAGTAGATCAACTCAAATCACTTAATGACTTTCAAAAGTTATTGGGAGACATAAATTGGATAAGGCCTTATCTAGGCATACCAACAGGAGAGCTAGGACCTTTATTTGATATCCTAAAAGGTCCATCAGATCCAAATTCACCCCGCATGTTAACGCCTGAAGCAAGAAAGGCATTAAAAATCATTGAAACATATATGGAAAATATGCACTTGGATAGAATTGATATAAGTTTGCCTTTATTATTTATTGTACTACCAACAAAAAATATTCCTACAGGAGTATTTTGGCAAGAAGGTCCATTATTGTGGATACATTTATCTTATTCTCCTAATACTATTCTTTCTAGATATCCTGAAGCTGTAGGACAATTAATACTCAAAGGAATAAAAGCAGCAAAGGGAGTGTTTGGGATTTCTCCCAATAAAATTATTACTCCATATACTATGGATCAAATTGATGAGTTAGCTAATGAGTTAAATACTTGGGCAATAATCATGTGTAAATCTAATGTTTCATTTGATAATCACTTGCCATCTAATCCTTTGTTGTCTTTTTGGTCTAAGCATCCTGTAGTTTTTCCAAAAATGACAAGAAAGACCCCTATCATGAATGCTCCAAATATATTCACTGATGGGTCAAATAATTGTACAGCAGCAGTAGTTACCCCTGATCAAACTTTTACATTTTTAGTACCCAAACAATCAGCTCAAAAGGTAGAGCTTAATGCAGTATTACAAGCTTTTATGATGTTTAAAGATTCTGTATTTAATTTATTTTCTGATAGTCAGTATGTAGTTAATGCTATAGTATCCCTTGAAGATGCTGGTAGGATTTCCCCTTCTTCTACTGTTTTCTCTTTGTTTTCCACTATACAAAGTCTAAACTGGGACAGAAAAGATCCATTCTTTATAGGACATATCAGGGCACATACAGGATTGCCTGGAGCCCTTAGTTTGGGCAATGAATTAGCAGATAACTCTACACATGACATACATATTTTCTCCACAATAGAAGAAGCTATAAATTTTCATAAAAGGTTCCATGTCAATGCTAATACTTTACAAAAGCGTTTTAAAATAACTAAAGAACAAGCCAGACATATAATAAAACAATGTCAAAATTGTGTGACATTTTTACCACAAGTTAATCTTGGAGTTAATCCTAGAGGACTGATACCTAACCATATTTGGCAGATGGACGCCACACACTTGCCAGAATTTGGAAAATTAAAATATTTGCATGTTACAGTTGATACTTCTTCCGGATTTTTGATGGGCTCCCTTCATGCTGGAGAAAAAACTAAAGATGTTATAGCTGATTGCTTACAAAATTTTGCCACTGTGGGCATTCCAAAACAGTTAAAAACAGATAATGGTCCTGGTTATGCTTCTACCTCTTTTAAACAATTCTGCTCATCATTTGGCATTACTCACATAACAGGAATTCCATACAATCCACAGGGACAAGGCATAGTTGAAAGAGCTTATCAAACTATTAAAATGTACTTATTAAAACAAAAGGAGGGAATTGGAAAGGGGTATATATCCCCCAAAGATAAACTTAAAATAACCCTTTTTACTCTAAACTTTTTAAATTTGGATTCATCAGGGCTTAGTGCTGCGGAAAGACATTTGAATCCAAAAAATGTACATAAGCCTAAAATACTTTGGAAAGATATTCTAACAGGACAATGGAAAGGTCCTGATCCAGTGATTGTCTGGAGTCGGGGCTCTGTTTGTGTTTTTCCACAGGGAGAACAGCAGCCGATTTGGATTCCAGAGAGGTTAACTAAAACAGTTTCTACAAACCAAAAAGAAGATGATTTGACTGAAATCCATAACAGCTGACATCCAGAACTCCAGCTTGGCTATTCTTACATCTGCGATAGTGATTAACCAGGATGCTTTTTTCAATATCTATTTTATTATTGCTTTTTCCCACATCATAAAGTTCTATTTTATTTTTGAGCTCATACAGACCTAGGTTAATGTTTTTCTGATCAGTTTTATTTTTTGACTGTGGAGTTTTTAACATTGCAATGGAGATTTCACCTAGGTGAAGCTACAAGGCCTTTACTATTGTCTTATGTGTTGTATGTTATATGTGCACACTTCTGTTTGTGTTGTATGTCTATATGTGCGTATGTCCATAGATCATATATGAGGAGTGCTCATGAAAAAATGGATCCAAGTATTTTTTATTATTCACGTAATTTTAGTGGTTTAATTTAAATTGGGTAAACAGCTGTTAAAGATTATTTTAATATGTGTACAAATAAGCAGGTTAACAGATCTGTTTTGTTTATTTTCATCTTTCCTTTTCATTATATTTAATAATTCTGTTCAAGAATTCCTATTTTTCATCCCAGTGCCAGTGAAGACAAAGATGAAACCAAACTACAACTTCTTCGATAATTATCACAACAAACTGTATAAACTGATACATCAATGAATAATAACTCAACAAGTAATGCTCAATTAATGAGTCGATTTATCTTGGGAGGAAATGGACATATTGATAGATTCCTCCACTTTGAACTGCTTACAGAACTTGCCTGGACTATGTATCACTTGTATGCACTGTGATCTATCTGTTGATGCATCAAATTATGGTAATGCTGGCTTATCTTTGCTGATGTGTCACCAGTGATGCAATTTTCCCTAGGAGTCGTCAATTGATTTGGTGTCGTGGCATTTCTGTATCCTCCTCCCTTCTACTAGTGATGGTCTAACTTTGGGGGCAAACAGAGGTGAGGCAAAGAACCTCACCCGCTCACTGGCACCAAGGCCAAATCTGGGGGCCAACAGAGGTGAGGCAAAGAACCTCACCCCCCCACTGGTGCATAGGCCTATCCACAAGTATGGCTATATGCTGGACCGGTAGTCAGTGACGGGTATGATCCAATTGCAGTGGTATCAACCTAAGACAGGAGGCTGACGCCTAAAGGTCAGTTTTCCAATGACGGGTAATAACCATATGTTGAATTGGACAAACCTAACAGGCACGGTCCCTAGCCACATTACTTGTTGCTTAATTAAACAGAACCGGGGAGATGCTGGGAGCCACAGCCAATTAATATGATGCATGGCATTTTTGATTGAAAGGTGATGCCAGCTAGCCATTGAGATGATATGATTATGTTAAAAATTACATTCATATGGATACCGGACTCCTGCTGTTTACCTCGGCCTGCTGCGGGACTCCTGGAGAGTTCCCATTGGTTGGGAAAGTGCAATAGGAGGGAATTCCGGGGGAGGAGCTTGCGCTGGAGTTCCGGGAAGGGACCGGCAGAACGCCGCTTGGGTGGATCCGGAATCTTCCCGGGCACGAACGTGGTATTGGCGGTTATTTCAAATAAAGTTTGTTCCTGTTTGAGTGGCTCGTGATCTTGTGCCCAGCCAGACTGCGGCATCTACTGATGTGGTGAGTTATATTTTTTGATTTCTGTATGTTGAACCAAACTTGCATCCCTGGGATGAATTCCACATGATCATGGTGCACAAATTTTTTGATATGTTTTTGCATTAGATTTGCCAGAATTTTATTGAGAAATCTGCATCTATGTTCATTAGACATATTGGTCTAAAGGTTTTTTTTTTGAAGTGTCTTTGCCTGGTTTGGGGATCAGGGTGATATTGGCGTCATAAAATGAGTTTGGAATGACTGCCTATTTTACTATATCCTGAAATACATTGAAGAGTGTTGGTATTAGTTCTTCTTTAAAGGACTTGTAGAACTCACCTGTGTAAACATCCGGTCCTGGGCTTTTCGTGGTTGGTAAGTCTCTGATGGCATCTTTTATTTTCTCACTTGATATTGGTCTGTTTAAATTGTTTATATCTTCCTGACTCAATCTGGGCAGATCATATGACTTAAGAAATCTGTTAATGCCTTCAATGCCTTCGATTTTATTGGAGTTTAAGATTTCAAAATAATTTCTAATATTCCTCTGTATTTCTTTAGTGTCAGTTATGATATTACCTTTTTCATCACTTATGCTGGTAATTTGAGCTCTCTCTTCTCTTCATTAGCGTGACTAAGGGTCTATCAATTTTATTTATTTTTTCAAAGAACCAAGTTTTTGTTTTGTCAATTTTTCAATTGTTCCTTTTATTTTGATTTCATTGATTCCAGCTCTAATTTTAATTATTTCTTGTCTTCTTTTGCTTTTGCTACTGATTTGTTCTTCTTTTCCTAGGGCTTTGAGATGTAGGGTGAGGTCATATATTTTTTGACTTTTTTTAAGAAATAAAGTCCATGCAATAAATTTTCCTTTTAGTATTGCTTTCATAGTGTTTCAGAGATTTTGATATGTTGTGTCTATCTTCTCATTTACTTCTAAGAACTTTTTAATCTCCTCTTTGATTTCTTCTGGAAGTAGCATATTGTTTAGGCTCCAAGTGATGGAGAAAATTTTGTTTTTTATTTTGCTGTTGATTTCCAATTTCATACCTTTATGATCCAATAAAATGCATGCTAGTATCTCTAATATTTTGTGTTTGCTAAGAGTTGCTTTGTGGCACATTTTATGGTCTATTTTAGAGAAGGATCCATGTGCTGCTAGAGGAAAGTGTATGCACTTGGGGCAGGTTGAAATATTCTGTATATGTCAGATAAGTCTAAGTTATTGATTGTGTGATTGAGTTCTATAGTTTCTTTATTCAACTTATGTTTGGAAGATCTATCCAGGGATGAGAGAAGTCTGTTAAAGACAACCAAGATTATTGTGTTGTGGTCAATTTGACTCTTGAACTTGAAAAGAGTTTGTTTGATGATTATAGCTGCACCAAGTTTTGGGGCATATATATTTATGATTGCTATGGAATATTTTTGTAGGATTCCTTGAGCAGTATGTAATGTCAATCTTTATCCGTTTTGATTAACTTTGACTTGAAGTCTACTTTATTTGATATGAGTATTGAAACCCCTGCTTCCTTACACAGTCCATGTGAGTGGTATGGTTTTTCCAAACCTATTACTTTCAGTTTGTATATGTCTTTTCATATCAGATGAGTTACCTTTAGGCAGCATATTGTTGGGTCTTTTATTTTATCAAATCTGCAACCCATAACTTTTTTTTTGTTGTTGTTGTTGTTGAGTATAAGCCATTAACATTTAGGGTTACTATTGAGATATGGTTTGTATTTCCAGCCATATTTGCTTATTTTTGTTATTTAACTTGACTTGGTTTTCCTCTTTGATTAGTTTTTTTCCTTTACTGCATACCTCCCTCTGTTGATTTTCATTGCTGTTTTTCTTTTCCTGTTCATGAAATATTTTGCCAAGGATGTTTTGTAGCACCAGTTGTCTAGTTATAAATACTTTCAACTTTTGTTTATCAATGAAGGCTTCTATTTCATTTTCAAATCTAAAGCTTAATTTTGCTGGATACAAGATTCTTGATTGGCACCAATTATCTTACAGAGCTTGATATATGTTATTCCAGGATCTTCTAGCTTTCATGGTCTGGGTTAAAAAATCTGCAATTATCCCAATTGGTTTTCCCCTATATGTAATCTTATTCCTTTTTCTTCCTGTCTTTTAAAATTCTCTCCTTATTCTGTGTGTTGGGATTTTCATTATACTGTGCCTTTATATGGATCTGTTGTGATTTTGTACATTTGGCATCCTGTAGGCTTCTTGAATTTGGATTTCCAATTTATTCCTCGTGTTTGGAAAGATTTCTGGTATTATTTCATTGAATAGATCGTATATTCTTGTGATTTGGTCCTCTATGCCTTCTTCTATCCCAATGGCTCTTAAATTTTAGCTCTTAAATAACTCTGAAATTTTTAAAAAATCATTTTTTGGACTTTTGTTCTTTGCATTATTTTAAAAACATCTTCTTAAGTTTTTCTCTCATGGCATAATCTTCGTATACTTCAGATATGAGAGGAAATGTATTTTTAAAAATGCACCTTCTGCCCTTGGAGGGCACTGTAGTGACTGAACAGTACATGAAATTGAATATTTTCAAATCACTTCACCAATGTCTTGCCTGACCGAGTTCATGAATGTTGCATCAGCACACAGTTAATTCAGAGAGAATGTGCCTTTGCTATGAGAAGAAAAGTTTCCTAGAAATCTTTCACTGTTACTCCCTCTGTCACTGTGTAGTCAAGGGCCATATGTCTCCCATGGAGGCCTTCTTACCAGTCTCTTGGGGTAGACATTGAAAGATCATCAGTGCTTGTAATTATTTGGTCCCTAATACCTTACTATTATTCAGTACAGGTTCTAGAACCACTTTCATCTACACAGGGGTGGAGTTGGTGGACAAAAAGCTGAGCTGGAAGACAATGTTTTCTTTTATTTTGTTTGTCTAGATGGTAAGACAAATGAACAAACAAGTCCCTCATCTTGCTGCACTGAGCACAGGAAAGCAAAGGCAATGATCACTTAAGTGATCAGCAGGCAGGCTGGTGAGGTCATTTTTGGGCAAAGAGTTCAGAGATAGAAGTTCATAGGTTAGTTGACAGTGTCAGCTCCACATTCAGTCACAATTCTTTGGAAAGGATGGATACACATATTGTGCCTTCAAACTTTAGTAGACAGTGCACCTCATACACCATTGGGTTCAAAGGGTACTCAAGGACTGAAGTGTCTGATGCCAATGTGTAAGGTATTTGTAGGGTGTGTAGATCAACCCAGCCTCTGGCCCTGGAGGGACAATCACAGCAGTAGTGTGAGGAGTTCCTTTTGGCATGACAGAGGTCTGTATTTGTCTGATCAAAGGCATTATGGTAGGGTCACCTAGAGAAGAGTACACAGGGTCACTGGTATGTGCAGCCCCTCTTTACTGAGGGTAATTCTGGCTATTAGGGATTTGGTGCCAAATGAGGTACTTTGCTCAAGACAGAGCTAACGCTCAGTGTACTCCCGCATTTCCTGCTGACTGAAGGTAGATATTTTCTAGATTGTCCATTGTATCTTAATCTGTCTACTGATTTGTGACTTTAAAAAGAGAAACTTATAACATGAGTAGTTTTTATTAAGTGTGTATATAGGTAGAAGAATGATACATAATTTTAACATTTTGCTTTATTTTTAATATCATTTTCCCCCTTAACATTTGCATTTTTTGTGTGTGTTGCTAAGGTTGTAACCCAGTACCGTGAACACTATGCACACATGCTTTACCATTGAATTGTACCACCAGTCCAAAATTTTAACTTTAGATTAATCAGTTTTATGCCTTCATGTCCAATGTTATTTTCCCATGGTTGAATTTAGGTAGTCCTTTCTGTTGCTCTTAACAATACTAAAAATGGACACAAATATGGATTCTTTGAAGATTGCTTTGGTAAAGTAATTGGTTATTCAAATCCACAGTCTTATCAAGTTAACAAATAAATAAATAAACCCTCAATTGAAGAACTATTACAGTTTTAAAAAATCGTTATTTGGGACACATAAACCTTACTTAGGAGATATTCATTCTTTTCAATATCACCTAATTTTATTTTGCTTTCTTCTCATGTGAAAATCTCAGAATGATAAATTAAAATCTTTTAAAAAATTCCCTCCAGTTCTTGAAGAAAACATTATGAACCATGCATACATCTGAAATAAAACATGAGAAAATAATGATTGATAATGCTGAAAATGGAGTTTTGAGATGAACCAAAGTTTCTCAGTATGCTGATTGCATCTGTGTGCTTGTCTCATAAATTTTGAAGACAAAAATCTGTTTAAGGAAGAAGAAATAGAACTCCCATCATTTGCTATGAGGGATGATACCAGAAAAAAAAAACTCATTTTAGTGTGCCAACTTAGAAGTTTCCTCATGGTTTTGGGCAGAACATGGAGCAAAATGCATTTAGAATAGTCTTCGGAAAAGGCATCCTGACTACCATATGGTTTCACTTTCATCCTTTTAGTGACCCATCCTTTTTTCTTCAAAAAGGAATTTGTTGAAGGTGTTCCCACAAGTGGGTTTCAAGGTCTTTTACATTTGAAATAGGCCTTGATGGTGCCAATTAATATATCTTCCAGTTAGACTCCAGGTGTTTTTGAGTGAGGCCCATTATCCTGATTACATGGTCATTATAATATCTATTATATTTTATACTTATTCACTGTGAACAGAGTATCCTAGATTTGGATATGTGAACAGAGATTTAAAAAACTAGGGGTGTATTCTGAGTCCTATGGAGAGCTCAGCTGAAGTTCTGCATTTCAGAATTTTGTTCTGGATTTGAGATACTGCTTCCACTACATTTAAAAATCTCAGGACTCATGAAGAGAATGAGTTAAAAGCCAGCATCATCAAATTAATGAGACCCTAAGAAACTCAAAGGGACCCTGTCTCTAAATAAAAATATAAAAAATGGGTGGGGATGGGAATCAGTGGATGAATGCCTCTGAGTTGAATTTCTGGTACCAAAAGAAATCAACACACACACACACACACACACACACACACACACACACACAAACACACACAAAAACACACACTCACTTACACACACAAAAATAAATTAAATAAATAAACAAACAAACCCTCGTGAGTAACAAGCCCTAAATCAGCAGCCTCTCTCATTCAGGAGTACAACAAATGGATTTGGGGTTCTCTCCTGATAATTATTCCAGTCTTCTCCACACAATCTGGGACATGCTGGACTCATGGCACATGGATGCTCACATAGGGCTTCAGAAAGTAGCTGAAAACACCATACAATGATGGAACAAAATGCCAAGGTTTTCAACTGCCAATCTAAGCCTCACTAGACTAGTCAGAGGGAGGTGAAGGCTAAGCTTCCACAGAGTGATTCTGTGGTCACAAGACTCTGGAGAGGACCATGAGGAGTCACTAGCCACAACTCCCAGTTTCCACCATTGCCACTCCTGTCAGCTTTAAGCCACCTTCCTACCCAGTCTCAAGGTAGCAAGGCACACTTACCATTTCCTGGCTTTCAGGGTCCTCTTCATTCTCCCTGTGGTTTGTTTTCAGATTCTGCATAGAACAGACACCTGGGCTCCAGATCCAGGACAGAAGAAGCCTACAAAAAGATTGAAAAAATGGCGAGCTCCAGACACCAAGGGAACAGAAGATTGTGGAAGCCCTTCCCGTCATCACCGGCTGCCTGAGGATTGGACATTTCTCACGTAACAGACTGATTGGTCAAGGCTTCAGGCACTGCCTCCAACCTGAGCCAAGTGGGCACAAAATCAAAGTCTGAATGACAGGCTGCTCCATTGTCATTGTTAACCAACTAGAGATCAGGGCTGAGAATATAGCTTAGTCAGTAGAGTGCTTGTTTTGCTGATATAAGGCCATGGATTCAATCCCTTGTACTACACGCATAATCTCCCCCCCAAAAAAAATTGAGTAAAGGACTTTGGAAACTAGGGTTATGGATCAGTGGTAGAGAACTTCCCTAGCATGTGTGAGGTACTGGGTTGAACACCCAGCACCGCATTAAAAAGACAACCTAGAGGGGATGTGGCTCAAGCGGTAGTGCACTCGCCTGGCATGTGGGCAGCCCAGGTTGGAACCTCAGCACCACATACAAACAAAGATGTTATGTCCGCCCAAAACTAAAAATATTTTTAAAAAGCCAACAAACTACTAATGGTACTGTGTCCATCTACAACAAAAAATATCAAGAAAATAAAAAGACTGTGTATTGGACTTGTGCACCCTCACTACATAACTCATAAACACATTTTAGAAATAATATGTACATATATGTCTTCAGACAGTGTTTAAAATTCTCCTGTGATTTTTTTTCAAGTAACTTATATTACAGGTATGCTTCACAACCCTGAAATCCTCCCCAACTCAATTCTTCTTCTTCTTCTTCTTCTTCTTCTTCTTCTTCTTCTTCTTCTTCTTCTTCTTATTATTATTATTATTAGAGGCCTGTTAATTGCATTAAATGCCTCTGTATGGGGTTATTTTAAGGCAAAATTTTCTTCCAATAATAGGACCTAGCCCAGAGAGAAATGTATTGACACTTATAACTGTTTATAAGGTTAAAGCAATTTGTGAATAAATATGTATATCTTTTTTTATGAAAATGATATCACAATTATTTTAATATTTTTTAAATCTTTCTATTCTTTGTCTAATAAAAACACAGTTTGAGCTTTTGAACTCATTAGCAATGTCCTTATATTCCTTGCTCCAAAAAAGTGACTTACAAGTATAATTCAAATTATTGAGACTCATAAAGTTTTGATCCTTTATTTGAACTAGTGAAGTCTAAAGATTTTCTTTTTATTTTCACCTTTAAATGAAGCCCACTTTTTATAGCTTTCTTGTTGTATAACTGACCTTTAATATTCTTCAAATTTTACCCCCATTCTGATCACTTTGGACTATTGATGTTTTGATGGAGGGGATCTCAAAGTGGTCATGCACAAGGTAGGAAATGGATATAGTAAGATATAAGACTGGTGATTCGTGAGTATGTAGATTTTGCAATACAAAATAAGTATTGGTGGATGATATGGGGTAGGGAGAAAAAGAGCAATGAAAAAAAGAAGAAAATCTTTAACAGTAGAGGGGTTCACAGATTCCAAGTCTACAATGACAGTGTGAATATAGAGGGTAGTGTTCTTGGAAGCAGCAATAAAATTTGAGAGAAAGAAAAAGGTAATTTTTTGCACAGTTCCCAAGTGAGAGAGCCAGGTGAATGGTTCTTTGTTCAACTCTTCCCACCTAGGAGTGGAATTTATAGTTCATAGGGTATGTCTCAGTAAGTAGTAAAACACCATTTCTATGTACCTGTACACTTTTTCATGGCTACAAGCTGACTTTGACAATTTCAATCACATTACATGTGATTAATTCATTCATTACATTATTTATTTGTTTTTTTATTAATTCACTTATTCTTTAGTTGTCATTGTTTTTACATTACTCGTGATTACATAATTGCATAAATATTCTGAATGTTGAAGTTTTGTTAAATATTGTTTTATGTTTTTATTCATACATTTAATTTTCATTGAAATGTTTTTTCTTTGCCAAGCCTGATTTATATTACACGTCAATCTTCATTTATGAAGAGTAGATAAAATCACATTATTCCAAATAACTCAAGGATTTATCATCTTGGCAGAACCCTAATCACCCACTAAAATTGATGCAGTCTTTGTCAACTAAAAACTGTGTAAAAAGTCCTCTATTTTCTTATATACAGGTTAATAAAGAATTCATCTCTCACTTTTATTTTTTTGGAGAGTAGAATAACTTCCAAAGCAGTAGTTAATAACCTAGGTGAGATTTCCAACTAGCTCTTTATTACTTTTAAATTATTTACATCTTTGACACTAAGAGTGTCACTGATTACGTTTTTTTTAAATTTTTGCAAGATCTCTCTCTCTCTCTCTCTCTCTCTCTCTCTCTCTCTCTCTCTCTTGTCTCTCTCATATGACAAAGTGAAATCAGATATGCTTTTTCACAAAGAAACACTCTCAGCCTTTAATAAATTATTCTATAAAGAAAAAGGGTTTTGCTGTTTTTCTTAGATCCCCACTAAGTTGCTGAGGCTGGCTGACTTTAATCTAATGTTATAGAAGTTTGATATATATATAGTGAATATAGAGGGTAGTGTTCATTTGACTCTTTCTCTTGGGGTTCATGCCAGAGTTACCTTCTTCTTTTATTTCTACCTTATTTCTGCCTCCAAAGAAACTACCCTTTACCCTCATACTACCATAGATCCACCATTAGACTTTTTAAATCTGAACTCTTGAGCTGGTCATTCTTTCCCTCTTTCCTTCAGAGCACTTTTTTTCTCTACCCGTACCTGTTCCACCAATACTTTTTCATGAATACTCCCTACTACATACTAAATATCCACCAATTTCACATCCTGTCCCATCCCTGTTTTGATTTTCCATGGATCACTTTCAGATCCCCTCCACCCAGATATCAATAGTCTAGAGTAAGATCAGGCCAGGGTGTTATATATGCAGGTTTTTCAAGTCATTTACATAACAATAAGCCTATTATTTGGGATGTATTCTGTCTTAGGTTAAAAAAGAAAATCTACAGACTGCACTGTTAAACTGAATTGTTTAAAATTCATTAATCTCAATAATTGAAAAAAGAAATTCTATAAAAAGGAGAATAAAGAAAAGAACATAATACATAAAAGTGACAAATTTGAAGACACACCAAGTGTATATATCAAAGAGTGTCATATATTGGTGCTTTCAAAAGACAAATTAATTTGAAATAAATGTAGTTAATGTGAGATGTAGTAATCATTTATTAATTATATATAATGGTAGCATATATGTATATGTACAAAATGCATCTCATATAATTATGAGTATACATTGCAAAAAATGAACTCTACAGTATTTTTTTTTTTAATTTTGCTGAAAACACTATAAATAGCTATATCTAGGTTTATGTATTACCAAATGTTCAGGATACATTTTGTACTTTCTAAAGTTTACAACTGACCAACAGACCCTTTTTTTTTTTTTCAATTTTTAAAAGGAGTAGTATTTATTTTCAGGTAGAACATATGCCATCATTTATCTTTAAATTTTAAATACTTTTAAAATTATATATGACAACAGAATGCATTACACTTTTTATTACACATATAGAGCAAATGTTTTTATTTCTCTGTTTTTTTACAAAATATATTTACATGAATTCACTTCCTTGTACATGTACTTTATATAACAAAATACATCATATTCCACCATCATTTCTAACCCTATGATCCCTCCCCTCACCTCCCAACCCCCCCCAAAGATCATTTTAATACATACTGATGTATGCTATAAAGTTATAGAAAAGAGTATATAACTTATAATAATATGAAGAGATAAAGTTTTGTAACTAATATAGAATAATAATAAAAATAATAATAATAATGAACTTCCCATTTAGACATTAATAAATTATACATTTGGCACTACTGACATCTTTTCCAAAAAAAAATTGACATCTTTTCCAAAAAAGGGGGGGTTTATTTGTGGGGAAAATGGTATTCTATGCTTTCTTAATATCAAGAATATATTATTTTCAGAAGTAATATATATTTCAATATAATAGTAAAATAGAACCAGGTATCATGGCACATACGTCTAATCCCATTGGATTGTGAGGATAAGGCAAAATAATCCTGAGTATAAGGCAAGCCTCAGAAACTTAGCAAGGCCCCAAGCAACTATGTGTGACTCAGTCTCTGTGTGCCCCTAATTTAAATTTCCAGTAAGAAACAACAACAACAAAAAGAATACAAAGTATTGATGAGGACACAAAACAAATTCTCATGAACTAAAGATGGAGTAAAAATTGCTGTTATTTCATCATGAAAACTATACACACACACACACACACACACACACACACACACACATATATATGAAATTCTCCTCACCAAACTGCTTAGACCTGTGGAAATTATAGTATGTGTGTACCATTACAGTGTACAAGTATGTGATAGCAAAAGACTAGACCTCTACTTGTTAATGCAGTGGAAATCTGTGGCCTAGGAGGAAAGAGGAGGTGATTCAGAAAAATAAAAAAAAAAATACAGTTTGAGAAAAAATGGTTTCTGGAGCCCAGAAATATTTTTGGTTTAATTGGAGTACAAAATACCACATAAGTATTATATTGAAGTTACATCTGTTAAATACATCACGTGTATAATGGATTTCAAGGAAAATACGTGGAACTTATCACAAACTAAATAAAAAATTACAAAAGCCCATAAAATAGCATGTGCATAAATAAAACTAATCATTACAAAGACAACTATTTTAACTCAATTTAATATATAATGTTTTACTATCAAAATTTTAGCATGTTTCTCTCTAAATACAAGAAGAGAGCTGGACCTGTTGGTGCACAGTTGTAATCCCAGTACCTTGGTAGGCTAAGACAGGTGTATTGTGAGCTCAAAGCCAGCATCAGCAAAAGTGAGGCCCTAAGCAACTCAGTGAGACACCGTCTCTAAATGTCATACAAAATAGGCTTGGGGATATGGAAAAATTCCCCTGAGTTTAATTCCAAGTACCAAATTAAAGAAAAGAAGGGACCAAAAAAAAAAAAATAAATTTATCGTAGAAACAAAAAATATATGTAAAATACCCCAAAACCTTTTTAAAAAACCAAATAATATAGTTATTGTACTGAGACATTCTTAATGTATATTATGAAACTATATTGCAATAATACAGACCAATAAATCATAATATTAATCAAATCTGAAACCATATGTAGATCAATAGTATTGTTAAGAGTAATAGAAAGGTGTACGTAAAACTAACCATATGAAAACTAACATTAAACATTAATGAATGAATCTATCCAACCTAAAGTTAGAAATGGGACATAGTGGCAAAGTTCACTGTTAGAGTGTGTGTGCAGAATGTGCAAGATAGTCAGTTCCAATCTTAGCAACACTATAAAAAGCAAATATTAAGAGGGAATGATGTTGAAAATAAAGCAGAATATTAAATGAGACACTCTCCCTCCATCTATAGATACATTTAAGGAAAAAAACTACTGTGAGTGTCTCTTTGGCAAAATAATGAGTGAGTAGAGAGATTTAGATACACTAGATATTAGTCCAGTCTTAAGAAATGTACCACATTTGGGACAAAATCCCCAAATACCATCATCAGCTCTAGTGACCAGAAATGTGAGAGAGGGGCTGAGAATGTAGCTCAGTTTTCAGAGGGCTTGCCTTGAATTCACAAGGCCCTGGGTTTAATCTCTAGCAACCCCCCTACCAAAAAAAAAAAAAAAAGAAAAGAAAAAGAAAGAAGGAAATATGAAAGAAATGATACAAAAAAATGGTGATATCTAGGAGCCATAAACACCTTCACAAGTGTTTCATCAGCTGTGACCAAGACACAAAAATACCCAAATATCAAAGCTGTCAATTTATCTCAAAACAACATCTGCCAGCATATTTTCCCAATTACTGTTGCTGACAGATGAAGTTCACTCTAGCTTTAATTCTAGGTGAAATAAGGAGGAATCCAGTAAACTACTCTTAGCTTGAGTGAGATTTTAGCACTTCCTGAATCCTGCCCCAACACTGATACATTAGTAATAAGGCCAGAACTACCAATTCCTCCTAGAAAAAGTTTTTGGGTTTTTTTGGTGGGTGTGTGTATGTGTGTATTGAATGTTTCAAATTTAACATATTTTGTTTATGTTACTATGTCCCTGCTACACTAGTAATAATGCCAGAACTAACAATTGTTCCTAGAAAGTTTTTTTTTGTGTGTTTCGATGTCTGTGTCTGTGGATGTGTGTACTGAATGTCTCAACTTTAACATATTTTATTTATGTTACTATGTCCTGAAGTACCAATCTCCAGAACAAAAGATGACTGAGCTTATGTAAATCTCTGTAGACTTCAAACAAATGATTTTACATTCTTTTCCCAGCGCTTTTATGAAATATGATACCAAATAGTAGTTCAGAAAGGAGGTTAAAAAACAATGATTCCTGTTTATTCCAATAAATCTTTACATAATAGTTCTAAATTGGCTACTTCATATAAACTTTCCACAGGGATAAAATGCATCAGTCAAAGAGATTTTCTGTAGCCTGGGCAGTGTTGTTGAAATGGTTATTGTAATAATCTGAAGGAGCTAGGTGTGGTGGCAAATATACTGGAGGCTAGACAGGCGAGTCAGAAGGATTGTGATTTGAAAGACAGCCTTAACAACATAGCAAGGCTATAAGCAACTTAGTGAGATATTAGTGATATATCACCTGTCTCAAAAAGAAAAAGAAGAACTGGGGACATAACTCAGTGGAAAGCACCCCCCAAGCACCAAAGCACACCAAACCAAACAAATATCTGAAAGACAGTAGGGACTCCAGAGTATATGTGTGTATGTATAGATAAAAATTTTGGTTAAAATATAAAGTTAATAAAGATAGTTTTGAATAAACTAACATGGTTCTTTTTTTAAAGAAAGAGAGAGAGAGAGAGAGAGAGAGAGAGAGAGAGAGAGAGAGAGAGAGAATTTTAATATTTATTTATTCATTTTAATTTTCAGAAGACACAACATCTTTGTTTGTATTTGGTGCTGGAGATCGAACCCAGCACCACACGCATGCCAGGCAAGCACACTACAGCTTGAGCCACATTCCCAGGTCCTACCATGGTTCTTAAGAGCTCAAAATAAAAATGCCATATAATCCACTAATAATAATTTTTTTGAAGCAGGGTATTATTGTGAATATATGTACTCTCAGTAGCTCGGGAGGATGAAACAGGAGGAACTTAAATGCAAGACCAGCCTCAGAAACTTGGCAATAGCTTAAGTGACTCAGTGATATCCTGTATTATTTTAAAAATAGGGATGTAATGATAGACCCAACCTGATCTTTTCTTAAAATTGGGAGCCATCTGGCCACAAATCCATGAGAAGATAATTTAGGCTTTTCTATAAAATACTGCAAATTCTGAATCTGCTTGGAATGCCTGCCTGTGCCTTGAACCCAACCATGCCTGGCTCTCAGACAAGAGAGCAGCCCTCTCTAAAACTTTAATGACACCTCATAAGTATTGGCCTTCCCTGGCCAGACAATGACCCTCTCAGAGGCTCAAATGGTCCTAATAAATTTTTATGTTGTGTCCAGCAATAAATGTAAACTACCATTAGTGTGATGCTTGTCAGAGTTCTGTTATCTGTAACCCCCCTTTGTGTAACTTTCTGACCTATAAAGCTGGGCTGCAGAAAAGCTGGGGTTTCTGTCTTGTTCCCACGGTTTTGTGAGGGAGAGGCAGCCAAGCCAGTCAAAATAATAAGCTTGCTTTAATTTGATTTTAATTGGAGTCAGTAGTGTTTTCTTGTGTCCTGGTCTAACATTTTGGAGGCCCCAGCGAAATGACCCTGCCAGACCAGATCACAAGACCAGACTGCTGGAAATTCTGAAGCCAGCATTCGCTCCAGGGCTCTGGGCTGGAGAGCCACTCTAGGGGGTGCACACCTTGAGATGTTCCAAGGCCTTGGAGTGAGCCTCAGTCTCTGGAGCACTGCAGTGAACTGCCGCACTAAAAATATTAGCAAGCACCTGGTGGAGGAGGCCTCCATAGGTAAATGGTGCCATTATAACATCTATTATCTAGTTAAGGGAGATCTCTTCTGAAGACTGAGAGGTGGCCTGAAAAGGCTCACATATACTCCTCTCCGGGACAGTAATGAGAAATTGTTCTGTCCTCTATTCTGTTCTGTAGGGAATTCCTCTGGAAGGATAGAGAGGTGCCGACAGGCATGCACGCGCTCCTACCCTGGAGCTTTAGCAAGACGATGCATTGCTCCTCTGTTTTTCTCTTTTGGCACCGGGTTTGTTTTCTTGTGTTTTGTTCTGTGTTCTATATGTTTTTTGTTTGTTTGTTTTTGTGCCTTTTGTTGCGTGATTTCTGTGGTAAAAACTTAAGGATATTGGATGTGAAAATGGGTAATAAAGCAAGTAAGTCTGAAACCCCTTTGGACTGTGTTTTAAGGAACTGTGATGAACTTTATCCCCCTTTGTTAAGCAGGATGAGAGAACCCCTAGCTGGCTGCTGGAGCACACCCACTGCAGAGGGCAATGCCTGCTGGGGATCTAAGAACTGAGTATCTCCTAGGTTAACAAGTGAACCTCCTTTAAAAACCCTTGTCCCTCCAAATCAAGAGAGTCACAACCTTTGGGCAGAGTCCCTGTGTTTCTTCTTTGTTAGAAAAGCAATAAACCTCCCTTTTTCTTTTTCTCAAAACCCTGTTCTCATTATTAAATTGCCATTAATTGGCTTCAAGGTCAGGAACCAAACTTTCAGTTACAAATTTTGATACCACACCCCACTGGAAATTTTTCAGAGCTGAATACTGAAGTATTAGGAGATGGAGCATGCCTGGGGTGGAATGGAACCAGAGGAGCTAATCCTGTAAGTAAAAGGAGGGACTGAGGGACTCCCAGCAGCTGCTGAAGCCCTGTTTCTTTGGGGAATTTCCTCCTTTTTTTCTTGCACTGTAAGGATTATGCCACCTCTCTTCTTAAAAAAATAAAAAAGGAAAAGGGGACACTAAATGCAGTAAAGTCGCCATGGAGACCCTTGATTTTACATTTCTGGTTGCCCCTCTGTGAAAACATCTGGTCCCCTTGTGGGGGCATCTATAGTGCCACTGGTGAAGGAGATTTTTTTCTTATCTGCTCTGTTTTAAAGGTTTCTGTTTGTCAGCCACAGTCTGGAGCTCCTTTCTGTCTGTCTGACCTGTGTCTTTGTTTCTGGCCCTTTAAGACATGTGCAATAGTGTATTGATATCATAAATTGTTTCTTGGGAATAATCTTTGCTGAATGTGTGTCTAAAAGATGATGTTTAATTGTAACAATCTGGTATCTGAATGGGTTTTTGAAGCATTGCACAATCTTGCAGTTAAAAGTTGGGATTAGGCAATTGTTTAGTTTATGATTTCAGATAATTTATGCCAGAGAACTTAAATACTTAGAATGGAAAACTAAATAACTCTACTTCCAAGTTGGCAAGTTACTTCCAATCATTCAGTTTTTTTCACCAATTTTTAATTGAATAGCCTGGGAAAATGTCACTGTGTACCAGTGCATTAATTTGGAAAAGGAGAGTAAATCATAGTATGGAATCTGTTGACAAAACGATATGTAAAGATATAAAATTTTGTGAATTGTATCTTAAACTTGTATCATTATTTTCAACATCGGAACCTAAAATTATGACTTATGGTTAAAATGCCTTAGGCCTGAGGTGTCTGCTCAGAATAGCAGTTTTTCCTTCCAGACCTCAGCCAGGACTTACGTTGAAATGCAAATGAAAGAAGCCTGCAAGCTCAGTATGAGACTGATCTGAGGCCTTAACAAAAAAGGTAAATTGTATGGTATTTACTAAATACTGGCCAGTCATTTTTTCTAGGATTCTTTTTTTTTTCTTCTTAGATTCTGTATTTTTTTGAGCTCATGATTTTGATCCTACAGACATAGGTTAATGTTTTTCTGATCAGTTCTATCTTTGACCAACTGTGGAGTTTTTGAAACCATTCAATGGAGATTTCACCTGTGAAAAGCTACAAGGCCTTTACTATTGTTATGTCTGCACACTTGTGTTATGTGTTGTATGTCTATATATATACATATGTCTGTATATCATATATATGATATACAAATTAACATATCTATGAAGCGCTCACAAAAACAAAGTTTAAAAAGTGGATCCAAAGATTTAAATCATGTGATTTAAATGGTTCAATTCAAATTGAATAAACAGATAAAATAAATGTCTTTAAATTTAAGCTTACATGTTTTTCTAGGTGTTCAAAAAACTCATAAAATATTAATGTCTATAAAATGTCTAATATGCCTTGGTTCTAGGATTTTTCCTTCAACAACAACAAAAAAATGGCTAGCACTGTTCAACTCACTTCTCTAATATTATGGTAAAATAAGTAAAGTAAATTTCATATGGGTTTACTCATTTATAAGTACTTTTTTTACATATCTGATTAATTTACTATAGTCTGTATGAGTTTGTTTTTACAATCAGTCATGTGTTAAAGAGACAAAAATTTCTTAAAACATAAGTTTACCCATTACATTGTGTTTATTAAGTTTTTTTATTTTCTAAAGCAAGCAACCATAAAAATTAAACAACTGGTTAAATAAAAACTGTTATTTTAGAGCATTGTACTGTCATTTTTTAAAAGCTAAACTTGGTTAATATAAAAACATCAATGTAATTGTGATGCTATTAATGTGCTCATATCTTCCAGGTATACAAGTCTGTAAGGGAGAAACTTTAAAAGAGCATATATCAAGCTAGTGTTCTGAAGTTGTATGGTAAAAAATAATATATTGGGGATTTATTTACTTGTTATCAACAAGATATGTAAAGTTTTATGTTACTTTTTACATTGGGGAACAATTTACATGTATTTTTAAGTTAATGAGAGCCTAAACTATGTAAAGGTTAAAAACTTTTTTAACCTTTCTTTAAGCCTTTCTTTAATACATGTTTTAAATGTGATATCATATAGTGTTAGCTAATGTTCATGTGACCTCAAACAATTTATGTAAACTTTGTAAAGTGATATTTTAAAAGCAAATATCAGCTTTAGAACTGGAACACTTACGATTTATAAAGAGCTGGGCCTTACCTGAGTTAAGGTTCTGTGTTCCATCTTACTATATGTGAGAATGACTACAAAAGCAGTAGGCCAGATTTTAGTTCCTTTAAAGTTATGTTCGAAAGTTTTTTTTTTATCTGTCAAGACTACTAGGGTCTCAAACAGGGGATATAATGTATACCTCAGCCAAAATTCAGGGTAGCTATTAAATGAACTAAATATTTTCACTCTTGTTAAATTATTTTGTAATTTCCTTATAAGTGATCTAAAAATTCCCTGTTAGTATTTTACAGAACTTTTGCATTAAGAACACAACATGGATTAATTTAAGATAATAAGCCATCACCTAAAAGACAGATAGGATAATACAGATCCCATTTAATAAAAAAGATATATAATTGTAAAGTTATACACATTAAAGCCTAGTACTCTTAATATAAGGGTGTTAAGATTTATTTGTTGGATGTTTAAGATGAAGTTTTAAAATGTTGAAGCCTTGTGAGGGAATTTCTGTACAGTGACATGCTCCAGTTGCTGCAACATTTATTCAGTACTCATGGTCTTTTTTTCTCTCATCGAAGCACCCATCCCCAGATGACTTTACAACCTGTTCTTCCCCAACCAGACTTCAAACCAAACTGACTTCTAAAAGGAAACTCATGTCCCTCATGGTATGTCTCCTCACATCACGCCCTCTCAGCTCAGAAGAAGCCAAGACAAGTGATGCCCCTTTCTTACAACAATGGAGCCAAAAATAAATAGACTGTCAATATAAGTAATTAATTAAGTCAGATCAAAACAGGGAGACCAGTTTTGGGTGAGTTCAAAAAATGTTGGAGACTGTTACCTGAGGAATTAAACTTCTCTCAGTGCTCTTCCCCTACCTAATCAAATATTTGAAGGAATACATAAAAAGGGGGAGGAGTGATAGACCCAACCTGATTTTTTCTTAAAATTGGGAGCCATCTCGCCACAAAGCCATGAAAAGATAATTTCAGCTTTACAATAAATTACTGCAAATTCTGAACCTGCTTGGAATGCCTGCCTGTGCCTTGAACTCACCCATGCCTGGCTCTCTGACCAGATTGCAGCCCTCTCTGAAACTTTATTGATGCCTCACAAATCCTGGCCTTCCCTTGCCAGATAATGACCTCCTCTGAGGCTCTAATGACCTTCCTAAATTCTGATGTTGGGGTCAGGAATAATGTAAACTACCATTAGTGTTATGCTCCTCAGAGTTTTGTTATCTGTAACCTCCCTTTTTGTAACTTTCTGGGCTATAATGCTGGGATGCAGGAAAGCTTCGGGTCTGTCTTGTTCCTGCAGTTTTGGGTGGGAGAGGCAGCCCGGCTGGTTGAAATAATCAGCTTGATTTAATTTGATTTTAATTGGAGTCAGTGGTCTTTTCTTGTGTCCTGGTCTAACACCACCAGACACTGAAAACAATTATGATGAGTTCCTGGCCACAAATTTCAGTTCCTGACATTGCCAGTCTCAGTGGCTTCAAACAGCCTCCCTACCCAGTCTCAAAATAAGAAAACACAATTGCCATTTCCTGGCTTTCAGTATGCTTAGTGTCCCTGCTGTAGTTTTTTCAGCTCCTGTGTAGCACAGAAGCCTGGAGCTCCAGATCTACAACAGAAAACATAGAAATGGATTAAAAGAATGGCAGGCTCCAGAAACCCAAGGACAGGAGAATGTGAAAGCCCACCCATCATCACTGGCTCTGTGTTGATTGGAATGTTCTCACCTAAGAGAGAGATTGGAAAGGGCTTCAGGCACTTCCTCCAAACTGAGGCTAGTAGGTTTACTGTCTGAGTGACAGTAAATTGCATTCAGACCAGAAACAAAGTCACAAAAACTGGTTCTTGGTTGCTTTTTTTGTTGATAATGGACTGGGGATCAACCATGTGCTGTAGTGCATGACTGTAATCCCAGCAGCTTGACAGGCTGAGGAAGGAGGATTGTGAATTCAAAGCTAGCCTAAGCAATAATAAAACATTAAGAAACTCAGTGAGACACTATCTCTAAATATAATACAAATAGGGCTGGGGATGTGGCTCAGTGGTCATGTGCCCCTGAGTTCAATTCCCAGTAGGAAAAAAAAAACAATGGGGATCAGATCAAGAGGTAGTCACTACAGAGCCCCATGACAACAGATGAATGCATTCATGGATGGATAGACACAGAGATAGAGTGTTGGGACAGGGTCTCATATTCTCCTGTGATGGCTTTATTTTTTTAATTTGCTGTGAATTGCACTAAGTGCTCAGGAGCAAATTATTTCATGGCAGAGATTCCTCCAAATACATGGATCCAGCACTGAGAGAAGTACATTTGTCATGTATATAAGGATAAATCAATTCATGAATACATATGTGTATATTTTATAAAAAAATATTACAATTACTTTAAATTTTCTTTAATATTCATGTTCTCTGGTCTTATGAGAAAACAGCTTGAGATTTCAACTCATTATTAATTCCCTGAGGCAGTAATATCCCCACTCCTTTATACATTAGGAGACACAGAAAAATGGTAAAGTTTCTAGTATTAACATAAATAAATAAAAAGAGGTGGAGTGGGCCAGGTCTCTAGATCTGTCAGTATCCCAGACCCTAGAGTATAAGTAACTAAATAATAATTATGATTGGAGACTAATCATAGGATTTTGTCTTTTTTTTTTCTTTTGGTATGGGGTACTATGAGAATATTAGCACAAATCACAGGCATTAATGTCTCTCTCTGTGTGTATATTTATCTATATATATAATTTTCATAACTTAATACATCCCATCAACAGAGTCAACTTTAGATTTAAATGAAAAAAAAAAGTAAATCACTATTGCCAAGGTCAAGCCGCAGTACGGATCAAGGGATCCTGAGGGACGAGTGGTGTCTGGTGCTGAAGGATAAGTAGCGTCCATGAAAGAAAAGGAGACAGGATGATGGTTTCAAGTTATGAGCAGCCTTCAGAAGGATCTGCTGCCCTAGAGGGCCTTTATTATTTTTTTTGTTTGTTTGTTTTACAGGTTTTTTTACCTTTTGGTAGTTAATGGATAGCATCAACACTTCTTTGGTTTACATAACTTTCAAGAGTTACAATCTTGTCAAACATATGTTAATTATCAAAGATATTAAGCACATTATATAAAATTTTTCCTGTAACTTTGCCAATCATGATTAGTCTTTTACATTTTCACCTCAGTCTCTAGGGGCTCGAATACAAAACTTGACTACCTGTCTCTTGACCTATTATTATCTTTTAACTATAAATCATACCTATAATTATTCCATTGACCTTTAAATTTAAAATATACTTATAATTATTGGTAAGCTTTCTTACTCCTAAAGTTCCAATAAATAACACTAAAACAGTGAAAGCCTATTTTTTAGAAGCCTACTACTCTGAACTGTCTCAAAAATATATCTATATTAATTTTACATTATTTTGTTTTTAATTTCCAACTAATTTCCTTTGTTCATATGACCTATTTAACCACTTTCTTAAGAGAGTTTCTTTGATCATTGTACAAAGTATACCAATCCTCATGTCTTTGTGATCTTTAATTAAAAGGCAGGCTCTGCAGCTCAAACCATTTGTCATTTTTATTAACTATTTTTTCCTATTTTCTTTTTTTTAAATTTATTTTTCTAGTTTTCAGTGGACACAACATCTTTATTTGTATGTGGTGCTGTGAATCGAACCCAGGCCGCACGCATGCCAGGTGAGCGCGCTACCACTTGAACCACATCTCCAGCCCTTGTTTCCTATTTTCATCATGAATTCCTGTGTAAAGTAAGAGAGTATGTTAGTTGGAGGAATATATGTCACAAAAGTGTGACTTTAGGATTGGGGGCTTAGAGTAAATTGTTAATTTTTTCTCAGGAAACTTGATTTGAAATCTTTTCCCCATAAACTTCTTGAGAAATAAAACTATTTTGTGTCCTCAGAGATATTGAAACACATCTCAGGGCATGTCTTAATTGTACCCTTAGTCTCATCTGGGAGTTTTCCTGCAATCTCAACTAACACATTCTTTTATTATTGATTGATGTATACCCTTTTATTTATATCATGAGTATCATAAACAAAGCACTTAACATTCCTTATGGTTCCAGATTCCATATGGTTCTGCTCTGCCCCAGCATCCTGCAGTGTGACTGTGTCAGTGGGTTCAGGAACACTTCACCATACACACTATCTATAAGTCACCATATGACTTCATATGACTTCTGTGAACCTTGTGATTGAATCTTGGCACCCAGTCTATAGTATTGGAATAGTTATGTATCACTGGATATTAAGTCAGTGTATAACTTATCGGCACATTTGAACCCTGAGCCAAATCCCCATCCCTATTTTATATTTTATTTAAAGAAAGAGTCTCACTAAGTTTCTTAGCACCTGATGTTCACTGAAGCTGGAATTGAACTCATGATCCTCCTACTTCAGCCTGACAAAATACTGGGATTGATTTCAGTGTGCACCACTGCACTCGGTTCTGTTCACATATTTAATGCCAGCATTCCCTCTCTGCATTGTCAACTATTTTATTTTTTCTATTCAACATTATAAATGAATGCAGTATTTTTAATTTTTTTGAAAAGAACTTCATTGCAGTTTAAAGATTTTGCTTTCTCTTTGTGAGCATTTTACATGAGAGAAAAGAAGACAAGTAACTTGAAAATTTAAAAAATAAAAACAATGTCTGTTTCCTCCCTCTGTCTTCCCAGGCACATTCACCTTATCAAAACGTCTGATTTAAAATTTTTCTTTTATTACGTTCCTGTGTGATGCATCCTCATTCTAACCTTCCATATTGTGTTAAATGGGGGTTTCATAACTGCCTGATAAAATTGTGAAGAGATATCATATCTAAAGTCTGTTGCAGTTTCTAGTGAATATCCTTCTTTTTTTTTTTCTTCCAGAGAGCAGTATAAAGTACGAAGTTAAGGCACTTAAGGAAGTCTCTGAGAGCCCTTCAGATGTCAATGATCTTTTAGTTATACAGGGCTGGGACCCTCTGGGAAACTGAGGTACTTTGAAGACCATGCCCCTTAAAATGCAGTTTTTTTTCCAATTAAGACATAAAGTTCTCAAACTTATCGATCAGAGTAGCAACCAATTAGTTTATTAGAAGTGAAGTGAAAGAGGAAAAAGATGACACTCTGAAGAGAGAGAATTTTCTGTCTGAAAAGAGAACATGTCTTTCTTGCAGGCTCTCTTGCATTCCAGTTTTCTTGGAGATCTAAACAGAGATTCCAAAGGGTCCTTTCCAGGTACAGTTCTTGATTTTGTACTGAATATTAGAATAACATAAAACTCTCAAGTATTCACTGCCATGACAACTTTAGGTTAATTAGATTCATGCTCACCATTTCTAAATTAACTCATAAGCAAAATTGTTGCAGATTTTTTGGTTATTAAGAATTACCCTTGTTTCTCTGATTTTCAGAATCTGGTCTTTAGCACGTTCACAAAATTCTCCTGTTTAGAGTAACATAGGTTGCTCTTATAAACATTATTTTGAAACTGCATTTCTCCTGCAGATAACAGTTTGTTAAGGAATGTGACATATCCTGTCCAGCTAAGCCAGAAAGGATGCAAGTAAATTGCTTCATAGAAAATAAAGAATGGGGTCAGTATGTTGGTCCTATTCATTTCTTTCTTTATTTGTTTGTTTGATTATGGTATTGTGTGTTGAATCCAGAGCTAGCCTACCACTGAGCTACATCGCCAGCCCTATATTTATATTTTATTTAGAGACAAGGTCTCACTGATTTTGTTAGTGTCTCTTGGAGAAGTTACTAAGACTCGCTCTAAGTTCATAATTTTCCTGCCTCACCCTCCCAAACTACTAAAAATACAGGCATGTGGCACCATTACCAACCTAACATTTATCTAAAAAAAGTACTTCAGTTTTTTTTACCAGGTTCTGTAAATAATGCTATAATGAAAATAGACATGCAGTGGTTCTGTGATGTAATAACTCCAGTATTTTTTTTAGATTCATACCCAGAATAACATCTAGTGGAACATAAGCCTTTTTTATTTTAACTTTCTGAAGAACCTTAATACCATTTTCAAAAATAGCTTTATTCAATTGATATTCTCACCAATATTTTTTTCAACTGAGTCTTTTTATATGATGCTTGCATGCTCTGGAGTACCTATTATCTTTCAGATTTTTATATTTTAGTTCTTAATATTTTATTTACGTTTTGTTAGTCATAGATAGACAAATTACTTTTATTTTATTTATTCATTTTTATGTGGTACTGATTCTTAAATATAGTGCCACTGATGTGCTGTGCAAGCACTCTGCAACTAAGCCAGAACTCTATCCTCAGTCTTTGAGATTTTAAGCATAGGCATTCTGACAACACTGCACAAAGTGCAGGATATTTTTTATTTTACTGATACTTTAAATTACTGATGCAAGTGTGTTATATTCCAGGATTTCAAGTAGCCAGAGGAAGAGTGTCCTGTAAATATTTTCTGTGATGAAATGAAACAAGAATCTGCGATTTGTAAACTTTGTTAACACTACTGCTGAAAATTTTTGTCTTTGGAAGTGTTACAAACAATGCAGATCCAATGGCTTGAAATACATCAAGATTTGCCCATGCTCGTCTCTATTGCTTTTAGCAATTGAAAGTTTAAGATACACTCCCTTGAACAGAAGTTGCTAATGTTAGACATTCAGTGCATGGAGAAACTTATTCTGAAAACCTACTGTTAGGCCTGGAATTATTAGTGGTGTAAACAAGGGTAGGTCAGGTCTCAGAAAGTGCTCAAATCTTACTGAGTCTTTCAGGAGATTGATTAATTTTCCCCTTTTGTACCCTTTATTGATTCAAGAGTGAAGTAATTCTTCCAACAAGAGAAGTTAGTAAAACCACTGGTAAATCTCTTTTTGGGAAAAACTGACACCTTTGAGATGTAATTTTTCTGCCCTGACTTCAGGTTGTGAAACAAATCAAAAGACTTACTTGGTCATAGAAGAAAACCACTTTGTAATTTTCACATTTACATTTCACTCCTTCTTTAACCAGTGGATAATTTTAGATAAAAATTACAGAAAATTTTAAAGTCAGTTTATATATTATCTCAATCTCCCCTTATTTAAGGTGCCTTCAAACTTGTAGGAATATTTCTCAAATATGTGGCACTTCAGTAAACAACTCAAATGCCCACGTGTACCCTAGCTTTTTCTACTCATTTGATTGTAGATATTCTTTCACTTGTCCAATGTATGTAAATCTCATAACTCATTTATGAATTTGTCAAAGTAACACACATAACATGAGTAAATGTGTATTAATATATTAGTAAAGAAAGGGTGGGTTAAAAGCCTTCTATTTTGCTCTATTTCTGTTATAGTCCAGCTGTGACGTGTTCCCCAAAAGCTCATATGTGAAACAATGCAGGAAGGTTTGGAGGAGAAATGATTGAGTCATAGCTTTAAAGTCCTCAGTGAATTAATCCCTGAATGAATTAACTATGTGGTAACTGAATTGATAGTGTGTGGCTGAAAAAAGTGAGAATTGGGGATAGAGCTTTGGAATCTAAATTTGTATATTCTCCCAAAAATGAATCTGTCTCTTTACTGTTATCACTATGTCAGTTGATTCCCTCTACCACACCCTTTTGCCATAATGTTCTGCCTCACCTTGAGCCCTGAGAAATGGAGCAGTATTCTATAGGCTAATACTTTTGAAACCCTAAGCCTGTAAATAAACTTTTATTCCCCTACAATTTCTCTGGTCAATTTGTTAGTCACATTGTTGAAAAAGGCAGCTAAAACAACTTCTAACTTGATCTCTCCTTAATATCTGCTCTTTGTGATGATTTTGAACCCAGTACCTTACATATTCTGCAAACAAACGCTCAGGAAAATGTGACCCATCTAACTTTAGATTGTATTGTATTATCCATTTGCTTCTAGCCTTATTTTTGATGCGGATAGGCTTAGACCATTTTATTTATCTCAAAAATACAAGAAATTACATGCATATGGATTCATCTTTGTGTTTGGTTCATACTATGACTCCTTGGATTTCAGTATTGTATTATACATTCATTATATACATCAGTTTCTCTTAATGATACTAATAGTTCATTTGATTCTCTGAAGCATAGGTTTTGGAGGTATTTCATAAATACTTTTCATTCCATGTAATTTTTTTTTCAGTCTCTTTCTTTTAATAGAGAAGCATGCTGAAATTTCTTTGTTAATGTTTTTTTCTTAGTTGTAATCATAATAACTTTATTTTATCTATTTACTTTTAGGTGATGCTGATGATTGAACCCAGTGCCTCACATGTTCTAGGTAAGCACTCTACCATAACCCCAGTCCTACATGCTAAAATATTGATGAAAATGTTATTGATTTCATTCAAGGAAAATTGTTTTCTTTGTAGTGATGTATAGTATCTAAACATGTGTGTAATTGGTTTTTTTAATGTCCTAATTCAAGTTTTATTTACCAGTAAATTCTACATATTTCCCTTTAAAATGTATATGCAATGTATGAAGTAGTATCAAAATGTTACCTTTATATAATACTGATGTGGTGTTTTTTACTGTTTGTTAGGCTGAATGTAGTGTGGCAAAAAATGTGTCTTGACAGTAGAAACCACTTTACTCACACTTTATTATTTTTACGTTTCTTATGTGCACATTATATTTTCTTTCACCTTACAGATTTCAACTGTATGGACCATGCAGCTCTTATTTTATATATTATTATGGTTTTTAAGAGCAGTCATATGTATAAGTTAATGTTACCGGTGGGGAAGTGTCATGTCCTTCAATAGGCACACATTTTTTTACAAAAAGATAGCCACTTATAATTAATCTGTAGTTCATGAGAACTTTTCCCTCCACATCTTCATGAATACTGTTTAATTTTATGTATTTGGTTATATTTTATTTTTTATGAGTACTGAACCCTTAGATATCACCTGTATAAAGAGAATATTCAAGTTATTTGACTGTTCTTCTCATGATGTCCTTGTCTTTTTCTTCCTGAATGTATTTATTCATGCATCAGGCAATTTATCTTACCTGTTACTTTGTACCATTTAATGGTATAACTTCATTTATTGATTATTTTAATGCCCAATTTATTAATTTGTTTAACATTTTGTTTTGTGCAACTTTGAACAGAAATAAGTTTCCCATTGCTGTGTGCTTCTTATGACTGAAATCAAGGGTGCCTTTCCATTCAAAACTAGACTCTAGTCTTAATATTATATGAGACAGAGTCTCAATAAGTTGTTAATCATCTCTGTGAAATTTCTTTTTTTATTATTATTATTGTTGTTATTATTTATATGAGGCAGTGGAATGCATTATAATTTTTATTACACATGTAGGGCACATGCTTTATGTCTCTTGCTGTATACAAAATATATTCACATCAATTTGTGTCTTCATTAATGTACTTTAGAGAATGGTTTTCATCAGATTCCACCATAATTGCAAACCCTCTGCCACCTCTCTTCTCCCCTACCCTGCTACCCTATCTAAAGTTTGTCTATCCCTCTCATGTCCCTCCCTACACCACTATGAATCAGTCTCTTTGTATTAAAGAAAACATTCAGCATTTGTTTTTGGGGGATTGGTTTTGTCATAACTTCTTAAGCAGTTGATACTATGAGCAATACCAACACATTCACAATAAAACTTACTTTTTCTTATAGTAACTATTGAATGTTTTATAATTACATATTGATTATCTTTGAAAGACTTATTGTGTTGCACTAAGCAAGATTAAAATCACTTTGTGTGTGTGTGTGTGTGTGTGTGTGTGTGTGTGTGACACAGACACCCCATAGATATGAAACTTTATTTAGAAAGGATGGCAATTTTCTACTCATCAGCACTGGAAACTTTCATTTTTCATTGTCTAATTGTAAAGATTTTTTTTTAAGATTCTGTTTTAGGGATAGGATTATGTCTCAATAGTAGGGTGCTCACTTAGTACATGAGAGGCATTGGGTTTGATTCTCAGCACCACATTAAAATAAAATAATAATAATACAAAAATTATATTGTGTCCACTAACAACTAAAAAAAATTTAAAATTCTCTTTTTGGTACACTGATCTCTCTAAGTTTATAACATACAATAATGTGTTGCATAGTGATCTTTTAGTCAGTGATGGAATTTATATACAACAACAGCTACAATATATAGCCTAAGATTGTAGTAGTCTAGAATCTAAATGTCAGTATACAGTATGATATTTGCAACAATGGCAAAGTCATTTTGAGTGCATTTCTTAGAGTGTATGCCTGTCTTTTAATGAGGCATTTTTATACACATACTATACATTACAAGAACTGATATAATTTTTGTATGACTGTTATATCTCAGATTTACCAAAGCATGCATGAAATTTTATTTGTCTATCAAAGATCAAGAATTTGACACCACTGACACATTAATGACCATTACTGGAGATTAGTTTATTTTGAATATTATATTATTGTTGTTGTTGTTGTTATTATTATTATATGGTATTGAATTCAAGGGCACTGAACTCCTGAGCAACATTCCCTGCCTTCATTTGCATTTTATTTAGATATAGGCTTTCAGTGAGTTGCTTAGCGCCTCCCTTTTGCTGAGGCTGAGTTTCAAATTATGATCCTTCTGCCTCTCCTATCTTGTTAGTTTCACAAGATTCTTACCTGCTTTTTTCTTTGACATCACATGCCTGCTATCCTCTCATGCTGTTCATTGCTGAACTCAGCAGTTTTAGATATTCTCCTTTTCACATTTTGACACCATTGTTGGCAGATCCAAGATCTTTAATTAGATAGTCCTTAATACACAGTTTCTCATTTTGACTCCTTGGTGTTCATGCTCATGAAGAACTTGAAAAGTGTTCAACAGATATCTATGAATGGTATAAAATGTGAAGAAAAAAATCTATAAAAAAAGTTAAAACATATTGACATTTATCTTTGGATAAATAATAAATTGTGAATTAAGGTAGCACCAGCACTATCTTATGGAGAAAAGTAAGCATATTCCAAGAAAGATAAGAAAAAAATAATGAGAGAAACAATAGAATAAAAATACATTTTTACTTTGAGAAATTGATTTTTGAGAACTTTCCAGCTAAATCTGGCACATAATTTTATAGGGGTAAGAGACACCCATGAAATTGATGCCTCACAAGTATCTAAACAAACTCATGGTAAGGAAACCTTTGACAGTAATACCTATAAAGCATGAGAATGAATCAAAGAAGGGTGATGAATACTCCTCTGTAAAAGTGCTTATAAAACATAATTTTTCATTGAATCCTAATGTAAAAGATTATTTGTGTGCATAGTGACTAGATAGTACTTTTTTCAGATGTACAAAAAGGGTAAGATGCTGATTAAAGTCACATCTTCTAGCTAGAATCATATGGAAGAGAACATAATTAATTTATAGAAAGAATGCTGTTTTATTTTTGGTCCTATTATTTATTTGTATTTGAACTTAATCTTCCACTAATGTGATATGCAACTCAAAATAATACAGTTATTTCTCTGAGTCCCTCATTTCTTGACTACAGAATGACAAAATTTAGATTTTGCCATTTCTTATATTCTTTATACCAGAAATCAGAGGGCTAAAGGTTACTTTAACTATACTTGGAGTTGGGGTTTTGGCTCAGAGAAAGAGCACTCACCTAGCATGTATGAGGAATGCAGTTTAATGTTCAGCTCCATACAAAAATAAATAAATAAATAAATAAATGTATATTGTCCACCTACAACTAAATAATAAATGTTAAAAATTACTGACTGATCTTTACTCAGACAATAATATTTTAACTTTACGTCTTTTATAAACAGTTCCATGAAGGGGCTGGAGTTGTGGCTTAGAGGAATATCACTCACGTAGCATATGTGAGGAAATGAGTTTGATTTTCTGCACTACATATAAATAAATAAAATTCTCTATAAAAAAACTCCATGACACAAATCAAAAGAAAATGAGACTATTTATTTATTAACAAATATTTAATAACACTGACTTCTCAGGAGAGTTTTGGTTTACACTTAGACCAGCACAAAAAAATTCCAGAGTTCTGTCAGAATTATGATTCTTTGTCTTACAAAAGTAGAGGATATATTTCAATCAGTGTATATACTTTTTGTTAGCTTAAAAAATAACTTTTTACTATGTAATTAGATACTATTCTTAAGAGTCATGAATTTTTGGTGGTTGTGCCAGGATTAAAATATAAATAATAAATTCTACATTGGAAAAAAATTTTAAGGTAGTATTTGTTTTAAAAAATTGGTAAACTGGGTAGTCATGGTGGTGCATGACTGAAATCTCAGTGGCTTTGGAGCTAAAACAGGAGGATCACAAGTTCAAAGCAAGCATCAGCAATGGCAAGACACTGTGCAACTCATTGAAACTGTCATAAATGGAATACAAAATAGCGCTCAGAATGTGACTCTGAGTTTAATCTCTATGACCCACCCCCCAAAAAATTGCTAAAATCCCAAGAGCATGCCTGTCATACCACCAGCTTGACAGGCAAAGGGAAGAGGAGAATTAAAAAAAAAAACAGGCTTAGAAACATAGCAAAACCCCACGCAACTTTGTGATAACCCTTTCTGAAAATTAAAATAAATAAATAAATAAAATTTTGGGGATGTGACCCGGTGGTAAAGTGTCCCTGTGTTCAATCCATAAATTCTTCAAATGGTAAACTAACTATCATGCAAATGAAAACAACAAAATATATTTATATTTTTAAAAATTATTTAGTTAGTACATACATTCCATTTTCAGATGCCACACACAAGCAACCAGATATCTAAAAACAGGTTTTATATTAAAGTTATGAAACTTGCAAATGTCTCTCAAAACTAGATCAAGACTTCTCAGCAGACTAGACACTTTCTATTGAGCTGCTTGTGCTATTACTTGGATGTTTCTTAACTAAACTTTTCCTAGATAAATAAAACTGGAAAAAAAATTTAAAACTAACAGGGATATCCTCCATGCAAGCCTCATAGATATGCACACATATATGTCTTGATATTATATACCTCTTTTTGCCACTTCATAAATTATAACATTTTAGTGACAAATTGAATGGAAGAAACACTTTATAATCATATGTCATGGGTGAGCTGTATTTGGTCCTGTAAGGAACAAGATTTATCTGTTAAAAAATTAGGGTTACTACTCTCTGAACAGAAGGATAAGAACTGTCATGAAATTCAGACATTTCAATGATTCACTGAAGACAATTTATTTATTTATTTATTTTAGGTACCAAGTTTTTTCATTTCTAACCAATAATCTGGACATGTCTCAACTTTTTTAAATCTCTTTTTGTTAGACTTTTAATCATGTAATGACATGAGACAGCGATTATGTCACAAAGAATGATAAATATATCATGGCAATCCCCATTTCAAAACCGTACAATGATATCACCATTCAGATATCTGTGACTTGTGAATTTTTACTGTAGAAATTATAATTGTTTTACTGTAGGGGACTGAGCATTCAAAACTAATAGTCACATTTTAAACAAATCCATAAAATTAAAAATAATTATTAAATTTTATTAGGAATTTTGATTTGATATGCTCTAATATTATTATTAGAGCATAGTGATTAATTTTATTGATAGTTGAATAATAATAATTAATTTTATTGTTTTAAAATTTTAATGCATTTACCAAGTTAAAATACATTATTTCATTCACATTTTAGCATATTAAGTATGAGCAACTATGGTTGCAAGAGTTTTTTGTTTGTTTGTTTGTTAGTTAGTTTTTGTGTTGTTGCTGTTGTTTTTCAGAAAAGCCTTTAAATGAAAAAAAAATAACTGAATTGGCAATTTCAGGTGGATTTCCCAATTTTTCACAGCAGAATTAATTAAAGCACTGGGTGATGGTCACTGCACCCAGTCATCATTTTCAATATAGACCTAGAACATTATCAGGAGAGCATGTCAAGATTTACAACATCAAACAAGGGTTAGATATAAACATAGATATTAGGCCAGGGTAAAGAGCTCATGAATTACATCTTGGAGCATTTCAAGTACAACATCTGAACATATACTTTAAAATTTAAATGAATACATAAATTAAGACTGAAATATTTCACAAAAATTTTATAACTGAAATATTAGATCATTATTTCATGCAGAGCAACTTGTAAATTACAGAGCAGACATCAATTGTAAATGATCCAAATGCTAATGAAAGTTAAATGATAAACCTTGTTCTAAAAGATAAGCATTGCAAATCTAAAAATAAAAAATTCTCAGAAATTTGAATTATTATGAGAGGTATGAGAGGTGACATGATGCTGCATGTGGAAAATTCTACAACAGACCTATGTGACGTGGTCACAGTCAAAACACAGGTGCATTAAATTATTTTATGAAATTACCTTCACACCATGTAAAAACTATCAGAAAATTATAAATTTTTGAAAATTACAATGCCATCCACAAGATATTTCTGTCTCTCTGACTCTTAAAATAAAGTTATTATATCTAAATCTCTTTGAATATTCTCGTTTGAAGCATTTGGACAAAAAATATTGAATTCTAACAAGTGAGGACTTAATGACACTAATGAAACACTCAGAACATGGGTAAGTATCAAAATAATTACACTAAATGAAATACGTTAGACACCAAAAACGGTATTAAGTAGTTTGATTTATCTAAGTTCTTGATGATATGAATTTAATGTACAAAAACAGCAGAAGAAGAAATATTCCTGAGAATGTGGAAATTGATCCATAGGGTATACTTATATCAAAACATACCCATACGTAGGATAAATGTGTGTGCATAATTTTAAGTGTACCTAAATGAAGCTATTAGAACATTTTAGCTATTAAAGCAAACTTTCACTTCGTTGACAACTACTCATTACAAATGTAAGAGTTACCCTTTAACATTTTCTTATGTTGCAAAGCAATCCACATTAGATTTAACTAAAAAAAAAGACAAAAACTCTGTTAAAATAAATTGGACACTCCAAACCTTGTGTTTATGAGAAACCAATGGCCACACTGAGCTTCTCAGTTATGGACCTGTGCTCTCTGCAGAGCTACAAACACCATCTTCACCATTACTTCAAAACCTTAGAATGTTTTCTCTTGAAAGCAGTTGTGGTGAGCAGTAAACTGGTAGCATGTCATACTGGTTTTTCTAATTTATTCATTTCCTTATTATTTTTGACAGAAAGCCTATTTAGCGTCCTCTATGTCTTGAGATTTGTAGGCCTTGGTTTTATTTGGAGGGGATGAGGGTATAGAGATAATATAATGCTCTTTGGATTTGACAGGAGGAAGAATGAAAAGAGTCTCTACACCCTGTGTTTTCAGGGATGTGCTATAGGAGAACCATCAAATTTCTGTTTGCCATTGTGAAGTTGAGTTGATTTCCCACTTTGTTATAATTTAGAAGATGCAGAAAATAAAGGGGATAATGAGAGGTGCTTGTGTCCATGTTGACTAGGTGGCAGATGAGGTAATGGGTAGAGTTTGCTATAGAGTTCAGCTTATTGAAATAAGTATATGTGGGTGCTGAGAGACTGGCTTAGTATCACTCTGAGAATATGTGCTTTGCTAGTTTGCAGAAATGGAAAAAAAAGAAGCTATATATAGCACAAGGCAAGTATATGTGTTAGGTTTCTCAGAGCAGGAAACAAACCAGACCTCTGTGTAGGGAACTAGGCAAAGGGAATTGGCCTATGTTCCTGTGTGGAGGGGAGGTTTTTCTGTAGAAGACCAAGCCACCTAATAATTGCTAGCCTCGGTACCTGTACTTTTCCATATTGCCCTTAGTTAACTGGCTCTCTCTTGACTCCACCTGCAAACCAATACTACACCTTCTATGGTATAAATGCCAGTGCATATTCCTACACTAATCACACCTCCCTTTATGAATCTTCCATTATTCTTTAATTACAGTCTGCCCTGAGATAGTAGGGGTGCCATCCATCAAGGCCAGTTCACTGCAAACACCATAGTTTCTACCTATCCCCCACTCACTTCAATAACTTTTTAACAAACAGAAAGTACCTGTAAAGGCTCAGTGCTATCACTATACAACACTTGAATGTTCAAAGTCAGTCATATTATCAATGCAAAACAAAAGGTCAACCACCAAAATCTACTTCTGTCAAATGTTATTATCTTTGAAGGTAGTGTTTTAATTTTCTTTTAAAATGAATTATTAAATTTTTCAGTATACCTTTATGTATGAATAAGATGTTGGCGATTGCTTAATTTATGACACCACTTAATGACCTAATTTTTATGTTATTATTTTTTATGTATTCATTAATTAAATTATTTTTTTAAATATGATAACATAATGCATTACAATTCATGTTACATGTATTTATGCTTGCCTTATGCTCTATATAACTTCTTTTTCCCCTTTTTTTCAAACTAGCAAAACACATATTCTCAGAATGATACTGTGCCAGCCTCTCAGCATGCATACATTCTTATTGCAATAAGCTGAACTCTAAAGCAAAACAAACCCATTACCTCATCTGTCACCCAGTCAACATGGACTAAGCACCTATCATTATCCACTTCATTTTCTGCATCTTCTAAATTTTAGCAAAAGTAGAATATCAACTCAACTTCCTTCATTTATTACATGTATTGAACACAATTTTTTATATCTCTGGTTGTACACAAAGTAGATTTATATCTTGTGTGGCTTCATACATGTACTTAGGGTAATGATAATAATTACATTCCACTGTCCTTTTTACCTCCATGCCCCCTTCCTTCCCTTCTCTCCCCTTTTATCCTTTTCCTTATCTGAAGTTAATGTAATCTTTCCATTCTGTTCCCTAACACATAATGCTATGAATTAGCATCCTTACTGAGAAATCATTTGGTGTTTGTTTTAGGGTGATTTGTAAATTTTACTTAGCATTATATTCTTCAGCTCCATCAATTTTTTCTGCAAAAGTCATGATTTTTTTCCCCTTTAATGGCGAGTAATATTCCATTGTGTACATATACTACATTTTTTCCATTTATCTACTGAAGGGCATCTATTATGGCTACACAGTTTAGCTATTTGAAATGTGCTGCTATAAATATTGATGTGACAGTGTCTCTGTAGTATGCTGTATTTAAGTCTTTTGTGTAAGAACAAGGAGTCTGATTGCTCTGTCAAATGGTTCCATTCCAGTTTTTTCAAGGAGTCTCCATACTGCTTTCCAGATTGGCTGCACCAATTTGAAGTCCCACCAGCATTGTATGAGTGTGCCTTTTACCACACCCTCACCAACAATTATTGTTTTTTTTCTTAAATGACTGGAGTAAGATGAAATCAGAGTAGTTTTGATTTGCATTTATCAAATTGCTAGACATGTTGAGCAATTGTTTATATGTGTGTCAATTGATTGCATATCATCTTTTGAGAATTGTCTGTTCAGTTATTTGGCTCATATATTGATTGGGTTATTGTTGTTTTGGTTTGCAGATTTTTGAGTTCTTTATATATTCTATAACTTAGTTCTATATCTGATGTGCATGTGGTAATAATTTGTTCCCCATTAGTAGGCTCCCTATTTACTTAACCAATTGTTTCTTTTGATGAAAAGAAACTTTTTAATATAGATCCATTTTATTTATTGTTGCTTAATATAAATCATAGTGCTCTGAAGTCTTATTAAGAAAGTCAGGCACTAACCAGATAGATTTGGGCCTATTTTTCTGTTAATATACACAATGTCTCTGGTTCAATATTTAGGTCCTTGATTCAATTTGGGTTGAGTATTTTGCATGGTGAGAGATAGGGGTTTAATTTTATTTTATTGTAAATAAATTTCCAAATTTTCCATCATTATTTTTTGAAGAGGATATCGTTTTCTCCAATGTACATTTTTTATGCTTTTTGTCAAATATAAGAGAGCTCTAATTATGGGCATTGGTCTCTATGTTATCTATTCTATACCATTAGTCTACAAGTCTATCTTGTTGCCAATACCATACTGTTTTTTGTTATTATTGATCTGTAGCATAGTTTAAGGTCTAGTATAGAGATGTCACCTAATTCACTCTTCTTGCTAAAAATTGCTTTAGCTATCCTGGGTCTCTTATTTTGTCAGATAAATTTCATGACTGCTTTTTCTACTTCTCTGAGGAATGTCATTGGGATTTTGATTGAAATTACATTAAATCTGTATAGTGCTTTTGGTAGTGTGGTCATTTTGACAATATTAACTCTGCCTATTCAAGAAAAAAAATAAATCTTTCCATATTCTCATGTAATCTTTGATCTTTTTTCCATAGGGTTCTGTAGATTTCATTGTAGAGATCTTTCAGCTATTGTTATGTTGATTCCAAAGGATTTTATAATTTTTATACTATTCAAAGTTAGTAGTTTTTCTCATTTCCTTTGCAGAAGATTTTTTATTGATATTCAAAAATGCCTTTGATTTTTGGGTGTTGATTTTGTATCCTGCTACTTTACTGACTTCATTTACTAGTTCTAGCAGTTTTCTGATGGAATGTGTCGAGTCTTTTAGGTATAGAATTATATTGTCAGCAAATAGTGCTAATTTGAGTTCTTCCTTACTTATCCATATGCCTTTAATTAATTTTATTTGTCTAATTGGTCTGGCCAGTGTTTCAAGAATTATGTTAAATAGAAGTGGTGGAAATGGGCATCCCTGTCTTTTTCCAGTTTTTATAGGAAATGCTTCCATTTTCTGCCTTGGTGTCCTAGAATGGTGCTCCCCAATCTTGTGGCCATTGTCCATGTAATCCATCAAATTGAAAAACTCAGCTTTTTTGTAACAGGATCTATATACCAAAATATCATGTGCTTGAAGCTACTGAATTAGGCAGGATAGACACCGAACATTTCCATAATCGTGAAAATTATTGAATGATGTTGTTCTATAAATCACCAGGAGCAAATATTATGGATAATAAGACCTATTGAGAGTTCAAATCTAGTACCTTTCAACAAATACCATGTAAATGTAGCAAAACTCCTGTAATGAGGTGGATGCACCCCTGCATCACCTGACCACAATGATCTCATCTGAAAGAGATCAGAAGTATGGCACAACCTTGAACCTCAAAAAATCTTACAGAGGCGAGGCCACAATGATGTCTTATAGTCAAGTTCATGGAATGTTGAGTTCATGGCATACATTAAGAGTGCCTGAGTGGCAACAAACTACCCCATGCTAGGTTGTGTGAAGAGCAAAATACTTACCTCTTAGGCACAGCCCTGGGCATGAGGCTGTGTGTTGAATTCCCTGCTCTTGCTCCATTGCTCACTCCTTGATTGGTCACTGTAGAAATTGCATTGCTGGCTGCCTGTAATCTGCTAAGCTACTGCCTGAGTATATATACATGGTAACTTCACAATAAAATGGGACCTGTTTCCTGCTTGATGTCCAGAGGTCTTGATTAGTGACTTCACAGACACAGTCTCTTCTACAATTTTCCATGAAACCCCTTCCTGGACGAGAAAGAGCACACATAAACATCAGTACATAGCATTTGTCTTTTTTTGAAGGATCAAAAAAAAAATCCTTGTAATGTGACTCTCCTGACCTCTAATGAATGTCAGTATGTTTGCATTTCCATCACCACATCTTCAATATTTGGATATTTACTCACTTAGTCTTTGTACCAGAGAAGGTTATTCTTCCATTAGAAAAGACTGGGTGATCTTTTCTTTTTTTTAAGCATTTATTAAGGTGGAGATAATGAAAAGAACTTTCTGTATCCTGCCATTTTCTACAAATGACAGTTCCTTCATACTATTTTAAGCAGGATTTAGTTTGTCCATGAGTCCCCTTTTTTTTTCTTTTAATCTATGCAGCAGGTTTTACTTTTCTTCATGCTGCTTTTCACATCATACCTACAAGTCAACTGATGGAGCTATGCTGAGTGAGAAAAAAATACCAATAAATTGATATTAGACAGGCCTACCTACACCTTCTATGAAGGTTGTAACAACTGAGTTGTTGCCTCAGATTATTGGGAGAAAATAAATTCAGTTTAAACTCACTAAGCTTGTAATATTTTAGCCTAAATTCACTCTCCACAGAGAATTTTAGGTCCTCCAAGGCATCTATTCACCACAGGATTCTGCAAAGTAACCATGGATCCACTAGCTACAACATAAATCAGGGAATCATCCCATAATTTATTTGAGACCAAACCAAACCAGTAACTGTTCCTCTTCTGCAGGATTCAACACCCTCACCATGAAAGTCATATTCACTAATGAAAAAAAATGTAGTACAATTTTCAACTGCATTGACCATATGCAACTTTGGTTTGATTTTGATCAAAGTATTAATTTAATCACTAATGAAACATTTTAACTGAAAAAAAATCATGATATACACTTTCAAAAGTATTTATTTTCTAAATGTTTATTTTCTAGATGTAGGTGGACACAGTATCTTTATTTAATTTATATGTGACACTGAGGTTTTAACCCAGTGCCTCACATGTGCTAGTTGATCACTCTACCTCTGAAGCAAAATCCCAGTCTCTCATGATATACACTTTGATGTCTACGTTTTTGTTTAAAAGAGTGTTTTGATTCTTCCAAGTTTTTCTGTGGATAAGCAGTTTACTTATTTTATTTATTCTATTTATTTATTTTCTTTGCACCTGTAATGAAACCCAGGGGCACTTAATCACTGAGCCACATCCCTAGCCCTTTTTTCTTTTTTATTTTGAGACAGAATCTTCCTAACTTTCTTAGAACATTTCTGAGTGGCTGAAGCTGGATTTGAATTATGATCCTCCTGCCTCAGCCTCCCAAGCTTCTGGGATTACAGGCATCATTTTCATTATGTTTAAATAATTTGTCATTTTATGAATATTTAAAAAAACGTGCCGAACATTTGGAATCTTTAGTTGTAGGCAAATTTTGAAATGGGCACAAACACTGGTAGGATTAACTAGTTCTTGTGTTCTATTCCATAAATACAACAATATATGATATGATTCAAAATTACTAGAAGAAAGTAAATGTGATAAACAAAATGAGAAATGATAAGTATTTTAGGAGGCAAAATGATAATTACACCATTATTGTTAATATATGTGTCAAATTACTATATTGTATGATAAAGATATACTTGTGTCAGACTGGAGTGGTGGTTCAGTGATAATCACTTTCCTTGCATGTGTAAGGCACTGTGTGCAATCCTCAACATGACATAAAATAAATAAAGGTATAACAATTATCTACAACTAACAAAGAAATTAAAAAAGATATATGTGTAAATTAAATTATAAAGTTATGAATAGTTGCACATATATATCGAAGTATTTTCCCCAAGATATGTATTAATTCAAAAGAAAAATATAGTAACTTTATAGTGGATAGACCCTTTAGACATCAACTTAACTAAGTGATCAAGGTCATCACCACCAGTAATCAAACATGTTGAAGACATGAGCCTCTTGATATGGTGAGCTGAGAAGGAGCCAGCACCATTTCTGTGGTATTGCCAAAACTGCAGAGCCTCCCTCTGATCTTGAGAAAACACAAGATAACCCACAGTTCTACAAAACACTTGTTCCTCAGTGCTGTCAAGATCATGAAAGATGAGTATAGACTGAGGGAATGTCACCAATGTTAAGGTCTGTAAACAAGTCAGGATGGCGCCTGGCATTTTGCCAGAGGGAGTGGTTTGTGAGGTGGTGCCAGCAAGCCATTAACTGTCATTCCTTGACTGCTGTATCTAGTTTGTGTTAATTAAGATAAGCTGTGTGGAATGTGTATATACCCGTCCTGTCCTACAATTAATGGCTCCGACTCCTGCTGTATCAATCTACACAAGTTGTTCCTCACCCCCTGGTTATTTTGCTGCAGCCGGACTGCGGCAACCAATTGATCAGGGACACAAAAGAGAAATAACAACTAAATGCAGTGTGGTGTCCAGAATGGGGTGATGGAAGCAGGAAAGGTTCTTGGTAGAAAAAAGGGAAATTCCAATAAGGGCTGTTTTTTTTTTTTTTTTTTATGTACTGGGGATCTAACTCAGGACTGCTTTACCATTGAGCTACATCCCCAGCCCTTTTTTATTTTCATTTTTTTTATTTTGAGACTGGGTCTCATTAAATTGCTTAGGGCCTTGTTAATTTGCTGAGGCAGGCCTCGAATTCCCTATCCTCCTGTCTCAGCCTCCTGAGCTGCTGGGATTACAGACATGCACCACAGTACCCAGCATCCAATAAGATGTGAAGTTCAGGTGATTGTACTGAACTAAGGATAAGTTCTCAGGCTTGATCATTTACTAGGGTTATGTAAGATGTGAATATTAGGGAAGGCTAGGTGAGGGGTGTACTGAAGCTATCTGTTCTATTTTTGGCAACTTTTCTGTAAATCTAAAATTAGGTCAAAATAAAAGTTTTAAAAAGTTGCCACATTGAAAATTTAGGGCAGATGCCTGGAAGGCCTCATGGGAAATTTCACTGCTCTGCCTGTCTTTGGATTTGAGATTGGGAGACCTCCTGTTCTCAGAGCATTAAAGCACCCACCAAGATTTATTCAGTCATTCTGGCCTATGGTTGGCCAAATGGCTTATTCATTTAGGACAGACTGACCCCCCTTTCTCCTCTGCAGTATGGAGCCCTGAGCCCCCCACCCCACCTTGGGATTCTCATCCTGACTGGCAGTGGCTGCGAGGTGAGGCTGCAGCAGTCTGGGGAAGGCTTGGCAGGTGAATGAGAGGGTGCTCCAGAGGGAGGGAGGCTCAGACAGTGTTTAGCTGCAGAGTGGGGCTTAGCAGAGGCGAGGGGGAAAGGGAGGGGGGCTCTCCTTCTCAAGGGGCCCTTTCATGTTGAAATCAGCCATCATGAATGCTGGGGGCCCAGGAGCCTAGCCGTGGAAAATGTGAGAGGCCCATTATGTCCCCTCATGTGACATGTCCTCTGTGGCTCCCAGCGGGCCAGCCAGGATGCATTAGGAGAAGTGTCGATGTGCACCTGGGGCGGGGGAGGGTCCCATCAAGACATTGACCAACTCAGGGAAGAGAGATTTGAAGAAGCAAGTTCTAGACTCTCCTGATGCTGGAGGGGAGGGTGGACTGGGCACCCTGTGGGCTTCAGGATCAGGGGTGGGGCAATTGGCAAGAATCCAAGAGAAGGCTCTTGTCCCAACCCTCTCCAATGCCCCGAGTAGCCTGCTTCTCGCCAGCTCTGAAGGTGCAGACCCTGCCAACATACCTCCAGGGACAAGGAGGTCACTCTATCCTGGGAGAGCATAGGGTCCTGGCATTGGTTCCACCTCTGGATTCAGTTTTCATTCCCAGCCAGGAAATCTGGGACATTGGACAGGGGAGGCTGTGGCCCCATCTTCCCTGGTACACTCTCAGCCCAGGAGTGACCCCTGCTGTCTGGACAACCCTGGAGGCAGAGGACTATGCTGGCTAGCTCTGCATGGATTGTGCTGGGTGGCCCTGCCAGCCCCCTCCCCACCCCGCATTCTGTATTGCTCTCCGCTGGCCTACAAGGTTCTCTTCAAATGTACTGCCACAGGAGGGAGGTGGGTGAGGCCAACATCTGGACCAAGGGGACATCATTGGCCCCCACAGCTGGAGCTATCAGCAGCCAATGTTTACCCAGACATTATTTGCCTTTGTAAGTTCCTGGCCCCCAACATGCCCCCCCCTGAGGAGAGGGTCCTGAGCCTCCTCCCCACGACTGGGCAGGGATGGACCAGAGAGCGCAGTGGCTGGCTAGAGTTCAGATCCTCCCAGCAGCTTCAGCTGCCTGAGAGAAGAAAGCGCTAGCCAGCTGGGCTGTCCCTGCAGAGGTGTGGACACGAGTAGGAAAAGGCCATGGAGAAAGTGTGAGTGGACCCTGGACACAGCATGGTGCAGAGAGGAGGGCCAGACCTCTGGAATATTTCAGAACCTTGCTGGCTGACCTTGGGCCAGTCTGTTCCTCTGTATCCTGTGCCACCAAATGGGAAGATTTCCTTGCCACCTGATTGAAAATAGTCTCTGTCAGCTTTTTTGCTGCACTATGGAAGGACCCAACCAGAACAATTGTAGAGAGGGAAAAGTTGCCTTGTGGGCTCAGGGTTTTAGAGGTCTCAATGCACAGACAGCAGGCTCCATTCCTCAAAGTTTGAGGTGAGCTGAACCTCATGGCGGAAGAGTGTGGTAGAGGAAGGGGCTCACATGATGATCAGGAAGTAGAGGGAGGCTCCACTTGCCAAATACAAATATATATCCCAAATAATTGGCCCATGACCCTCCTCCCCAGGCACACCCCACCACTTCAGTCACCACTCAGTCAATCACTATCAGGGGATTAATTCACTGAGGGGTTAAGACTCTTACAACCCCATCACTTGTCCTTCAAAACCTCTTGCATTGTCTCACAGCTAAGTCATTTGGGGACCCCTCACATCCAAACCAGAACAGCCTCCTGCCACACCTATCCCCTCCCGTGCCTTATTGCTCTTTATAGCGTATGTTCCAACACGCACCCCTCTGCCGGAGCACGACCACCAGGAGGGCAGGCAGGACCTCACTTTACTGTCACTGCTCCCTGGCATCCAACCAAGCTTCCACAGCTCTTCCCTAGCTTGCCCCTCTCATTCCATCTGCTTCAAGTGACATTGTGGATTGGGGTCAGAGAAGGACAGACCATGTTCTGTGGTGGCAGGCTCTGGCCAGAGAAGTTTTCTCCTGGAGCACAGCGAGTCCCAGGTGGGCAATATCGTGGGAAAGAGTATTATGCCTTCATGATAATAGAGTACGCATTCACATGAGGAACCAGATTCAGAGATGTTCCATGACTTACCTAAGGTCACACAGCCCCAATGTTACAGAACCAAGATTTGAGCCCCGGTTCAAGGTTTCCTCTTTACTCTGCTGCCTTCTGTAAAAGATGTTCGAAGTTCTCATTTGATTTCCCAGGACACCTGTGTTCCACACTCCATTGTATCTATACATTCTTTCTATATCATTGCATCCTCAACCCCAACCTGGTTGATGAGCACAGAAGACAACATGAGCCCGATTTCACAGACCAGAGAGGAGCCTGTAGCCACGCAGCCAGTAAATGGCATCATCTAAACTAAGCTCAGGTCAGTCTCATGTTGGCACATTGCCCTTAACCTTCTTCCAGGCTGGGACTAAGCTTTCAGGTCTCATTGGCTGGCACGGGGCTCCTGACCTCCCAGCCTGCATTAACACACCCGTGCTAAAAGCTTCCCAGGGACCTCACCCTGGACAGAACCTGCTCCCTTTACCCCATCCACAGGGTCATTTCAAAAACCCCTGTTGGCCCTCCAGTGAAGAGGCAAAGGGTGTCCAGTCTGCCAGGGCCCAGGAAACAAGGTAAACCTTAGGCTACCATGGAGCACCTACAAAATACTCAGACTAAAGGCAGCTGCAACTTGACTCTTGCTGAAAGCCAAGCATCAATCTAAAGAATATTTACTGCATCTCTGCAATATGCCTGATATTTCATGAAATCATTTTTTTTTATTTTGTGGAATTGGGGATCAAACCCACAGGTGTCTTTATCACTGAGCCTTATAACCCTGGCCCTTTTTACTTTTTTATCTTCATTTTTTATTTTGAGGATCTCACTAAGTTGCCCAAGCTCACCTGAAGCTTTTGATCCTCCTACCACAGCCTCCTGATTCACTGGGATTGCCAGGAATGTGTTTTTTTGAATCTGAAATACTTTTATGAAAAGGCATGAATTAGTCCAGTGCTTGCTATGCGGGATATAGTCACCACATAAAATCCATGTGAATCTTTACAGAGTCTTGAAAGAGGGGCTACAGATATCACCCCCATTTTGCAGATAGGTAGAGTGAGACTCAGAAAAGCCAAGCCACATGTCCAGGATCTCCAAGGTAGCAAGTGGCAGGGCAGGGAATAGAACCCAGGTTTTCCCAACAAAAAGGCTATGTCCTTCAGGCCTATAATCCCAGCAGCTTTGAAGGCTAAGGCAGCACGATTGCACGTTCAAAGCCAGCCTCAGCAACTTAGCAAGATGCTAAGCAAATTAGCAAGACCCTATCTCTAAATAAAATATAAGAAGAGCTAGGAATGTGGCTCAATGATTGAGTGCCCCTGAGTTTAATCCCCAGTTCTTAAGCCATGTGCTGTCTGTCCCTTCCTATGAGCAGAGGGCCCTGCACTTTAGCCTCACTTCCTCAGACATGCTTTTAGGAGCACATTCTACTTCCCCATGTCTGGACATGCTCACTTGACAAGTGGGAGGAACACTGGGGAGGCTCCTAAGCAGGCCTCCGGCTATGGGGGTGGACCCAGGATGCCCACCATTGTCACACCAAGTTCAACCAACAGGTCCCACTCACTGTGCCCCAAAGCAAAGGCAGTCTGTGTAGTAAGGAGTCCCCTTCATGATGGTCCCTCAGAGCTCCCGGGGGCTGCCTGGTGGTGCCTAGGAGGGGACTGGGGGGATGTCCCTCCCTCTGGGTATTTGGGAGCTGGTGCCCAGGGAGCCTCCAGAGGATGATGATGTGGAACTGGAGCCACTGGCCCTTCCCTGTACATGATGAGCAGGGAGTGTGTTGATGGATATGCTGATTTCACTATCCCACACACCATTACCATCTAGAAGTTGGCAGCCTTATGGGTGGGGAGGGGAGGGGAGGGAATTCACTAACTTCCTCATGTGTGTGGTGGCATCCTTTACTCTTCAATAAAGGCCAGGGACCTGATTCATTCCTGGAGGCCCGAGAATAGAGGCACCGCACTCCCTGGGTCTCTCCCTCCTATCCACCCTCCTCCTGCAGTGGTCTTGCCCTTGGCCAGGGCTCCCCCCCACTTCTGGGGGTGCCAGAATGATGGGAACCCAGCTGTCCACCTTCCCCACAACTCCATGCTTCCCCATCCCATGGTCATGTACAGGGAGCAAGAAATGGACATCTTGGTGTTGGAGGGGTGAGGTGCAGGCGCCTCAAGGCCAAGAGGGAAGGGAACCCAGAGGGCTTCCTGGAGAGGGAGGTTAGGGGTCCTTGCTAAGGGGCGAGTTGGGGGCGGGGAACAGCCTGAACAATGGCTGAGAGGTGGGGCCACCAGCGGATGTGAGGGGCTGGGCGGGTGGAGAGGAAGGGGAGGGATGGGTGGATGCTTCTAGAACAGGCCTCCCTGAGTGGCAGCCCCTGTCCTCTCTACCCACGCCCACTGATAAGGCCTGGGCATGGACAATGGGGTCAGGAGGGATGCCTGAGGCTCATTCATTGCCCAGGGCCCTGGCGGGGAAGCCAGCTAGGAGGGCAGCACAGCAGGGTCCCCCCGAGAGCTGTCCTGGTTGACAAAGGCGGGCTGGGGGCAGGAGGGGCTGGAGAGGGTGACATTCTCCCTCGAGGCCGTCTGTGGCCTGCTCCCCCAGCACTCAGGAGACACAGGACAGCTGTACAAACACTGAACAGGGAGTGGGGCACCACGAGGTTGGGTGCTGGGAGGTAGGGAGGCCACCGTGCCTGGGTGCGCTACGCCCCGTGTGTTTGGCCTGTGCTGGACGGGCACCTGCTGGGAGTGTGGGATGCAGGGCAGAACGAGGGTCTGTCCCCCTGTGTGTACGTAAGTGTGCTCATGAGTAAGACAGATCGGGCGTGGGGGGTCGGTGCATGCATCATGGGGTGGGTGCGCATGGTCTGCGCATGTGCAGGTGGACCGACTTTGCCAGTCCCTTCTGCTCGGGCAGTGATGCTGGTGCAGGGGTGTGACGTCCACGCTAGTAAGCGTGCGCTGGCCCACACGCATGGATGTGTGTATGCGTGCTGCACTAGGAGCGCAGTGTGACAGGCTAACACGGTGGAGGCCCGAGGCTGGCTTTAGTCCTGGAGCCCACGAATCCCCAGGGCATTGTCCCTGTCGGTGCCCAGCGAGTCCCCAGGCCCATCACCTTCGCCCCTCACCTTGGAGAGGGCATAGTGGTGGCCCCATATCCTCTCTAGAATGGTTTCCGTGGACATCCATCCCATGCCTCTGCACCCCACCCCGGGCTGCGCTCACTCCAGAGGTGCAGGTGACGGTGGGGGCAGGTGGCAGTGGTGCCGGCACGAGGCAGGTCCGTGTGTGTCCCTGAGCCACAGTCTGGCTGGAAAGCTGAGGGGACCTGGTCCCTGGTCTCCATTGGCCAGATTCCCTGTCTGCCCTTCCAGGACAGTCCCCCAGAGCCACCAGAGCCCCGCCAGGGGGGACCCTGACCTAGGAGTTGGGGCACCCCAGGCTCATGGCCCTGGCCCGCACCCACCCCTTCCCACCTCGACCTCCTTCTTGGTGAAGAAAACACCGAGCTTCAGCCCTTGGGCGACAGAGGTGCCTGAGCCCTCCAGGTTGAGTGGAGACGGAAGGGACTGGTGTGGCTCCTCTCTCCTCCTGTCTCTGGGTCTCTCCAGCCAGTCAAGCCCCCACAGCTCACACACTTTTTAAAATGTCAATAGACTGTCACTCACTTTTCTTGTTATACTTCTTAAAATGAGGGTTTCCTCTAATCGATGGCGGGAGGTGACACTGGAGTCACGGGCTTGGCATTATTCCTGTTGAGAGGAGATGGACTGTGGAGAACTCATCAGCTTTCATATTAACTATTTTATTTATAAGGATTTTCCTAATGTCATGAATGTGCCAGGCCTGGCTTCTTTGTGCCCACTCTGGAGAGAAGGGGGACTGAGCATGGCCCAGGTGGGGTGGCTTTCTTTACACCGAATCCCAGAATCCTAGAGGAAGTGACCTTCAGCAGTGTAATGCAACAGTTTCTAATTGCACACTGCTGGTGGTGGGGAGCTCACTCCCGACCAAGATGGCCCACCTCAGGTACAGTCTCAAACTCCTATCCTACCCTCACGGGCCCTGGTACTGTTCTCTGAAGCGAGGGAGGAAATCTCTCCAGAGTCCCACTTAGGGTCCTCCTAGGAATCCCTTCCCACTCTAAAATACCCCCATTAGTCCTTTGAATCTCTCTCCATCCCTTCACCATCTTAGTGAGTCTCCAAAATATACCCAGAATTCTCTTCCCCAAGATCAGGAAGACCAATTGAGACTTCTGTGGGTTACCAAGACCAGTGTCTCCCAAGGTCACTTCTGAAATGTCTTCATTCTAGTCACATTTATAAGGATCTTATGTTCAAATGAACGTTGCAAGTGCTGGGTTAAAGAAATATTAGAAACTTCCTTTGCAGAAGGACTTATCAGGGACTTATATGACTCATGTACCTGAGACTCCAAACCAGATACAGGAGGTTGAGTTCGGGTGCATCTGGACTTGTCAGAAAGTCATGCTAGAAGGGACACACTTAAACTGCTCTAGAGGCAGATCTGGGTGAGAATTCCAACTCCGCCATGTGTTACCTTCGGGACCTGAAAATGTCTTTACCACTCTGACCTTCAGACTCTTCATCTGTCATGTGAATGATCTTCATCTCTGTGCCTTGCTTGTTCGACAGGTGGAGCACAAGGGAAAGAAGTCAATCAGTTCCCAAACTGCCTCATCTGGTGCAACTATCCCCAGGCACATCCTGGCTCAGGCCATCCTCAACTCCCCACACAGCCTCAAATGTACCAAGCCCACTGCTGCCTCAGGTCCTTTACACATGCTAAAAATCCACTTTCCGGCTACATCCATATGATGCATGGTAGGGGCTCAACAAACAATGCATAAACTGCTGTGAGATGGAGGCCCTTGATGTCTTCCCCTGCTGGTCACCATTCTGCTCATGTCCATAATCTGATGAGGCCTGAAATCTTTCCTGTCCTACCCTGAGGCTGGAGCAAGCAGGGACTCCCACGCATGCACCTAAAAATCACCATGAAGGCAGTTTCCAGTATCTCCCGGGCAGGGAGGATGTCAGCTGGGAGCCACTGGGCCGTGCCCAGGCCGTGCCCCAGGCCCCTGGACCCTGCTCTGGCTCATCTCTTCAATGGTGTCCCCTCTGCTGGCTGCCTGTGCTGGCCCCTGACTTAATCAATCTCGGACAATTGGCAACAGGCATGTTTCCTTAAAATGAGGTCACCTCTGAGGATCTCTGGAAGGACGTGGCCCTACCTCCTCAGAGCAGTGGAGACATTGCAGCTCAGGTAAGTGAACATTCTCTTAAACCAAAAGGCTGGCAGGGGGCTCTCTTCTCCCCCAGGCTGAGTAGGCCTCTCAGGACCAGGGGAGGCATCACCCAAGAGGGGACACTGTCTGTGTCACAGAAGGCTCCACTCACCCAAATCTCCTCCTGCCATAGGTGGATCATATGTCTGATGTTCTCCTCCCACTTACTGCATCTTTGGTCTGAGGGGTCTGGAGTAAAACCAAATGGCCCGGGTTTAAAACCCCTATGGGCCTCTTTTGAGCTGTGTGATCATTGGTAAGTTAATAAATCTCTCTTTCCCTCAGTTTCTTTCTTAAATGGAGACACTGGTGTGTCTTCTGGTTTTTTTTTTATGCAGAGCAGTCCCTAGCACATAGGAGGTGCTGCATCAACGTGGCTGCAATGACTATTAAGGCCATTTTTGGATGTTGTGGGTGGAGTGGGGTGGGGAATTCAGGAAGGATCATTGTGAACTCTTCTCTGTTAATGCATTTTCTTTTTTGTGGGAGGTACGGTGTCAGGGGCTAGAAGGAAATTCTCCTTCAAAGAATAGCCTGACATTTACAAGACACGAGTGGCACGTGTTAAGAAAAAGGACTTAAAATTATTCTTTTCATACATAGGAGAATTGTGACCGTGGTTTGCCCTTGAAGGGACCATTGATGGTAAAAGATGGCTTAGAGTAGGAGACTGTTTAAAAGATTATTATGAATCCTTTGGCTAAGAAAAAGTGCCTGTTCCCACCTTTTCTTACTGGAACTTAATGAAATTCTTAAAAGTTCACCCTTTTTCAATGGTACCCTAAAACTTGTCAGGATTGGGGAAGAGGCTATGCAAAAGACCTCTCATCTCTCTCGTCCCCCCTCGGCATGCCCTTCAGTTAGTATAGACATAGATCCTCCTCAGTTCTCCAGGACCCTGGGAACCTTCCTGGATGCATTCAAAATCCCACCCTAATGAATAAGGCTCCAACAGCTACCAACCGCCTTTATCCAGTTTTAAATCCCAGAGACACATTGACACCTGGGGAAGAGGCTACCTTGGAGAAGGAAGCAGCTCGCTACCATTCAGAAGACCCGCCACCTCTCAGGACCCTGCCACAGCCTATAGGACTTACCCATCCACCTCCCTCCTATATCCCTCCTGCCTTTTGTGCTCTGGCCCTTCAGGGGCCAACTGCCCCATCAGATATTTTTTCTCCACTTACCTTGCCTAACCTGGCTCCCTTGCGCAAGTCTCTCCAACATAGACGGGAACAGATCCAACTTTTAAAAGAATTAAGATGCCTTGACTCTGAGCTCTGCTCATTAGCCTTAGGCACAGAGTCAACCCAAGCTGGCCCAAGGCGGTCTAATACAAAGGTTAAGCCACACCATGGGCCTGTTCTCCCCTTCCCAGTCAACCACAGGCAGATAGATAAGCCCGCCCAGGCTGAGGACAAAGAGGAGGATCAAGTAGAGGAAACAGATCCAGGGTTCATAGTTTGTCCCTGGTGAGCAGAGTTCTCTCTCTGCTTCTTCATTGGCATATGCTGAGCTGCTTTCCCACTCCCTACACCTCCCCCACTATGTTCTGCCTCACCTTGGCCCCAGAGCTATGCAGTTGGTGGTCAGTGGAGTGAGACCTGAAACTATGAGCTACATTAACTTTTCCTGCTCTAATTGTTGTTGTTAGATTTTTTTGGTCACAGTGATGTAAAAGGCAACTAAAACACAGACTAATTTATCCAGCAGGGAATATTAAAGGCAGTACAGCATTTGAGATATGGCCTGGGTATATTTATCTGCTTTCAGCCTGATATACCATGGAGATCAGGAGCAAAAGCCAGGGTAGAAAGATTTAAAATACTTGCAGGTTTTCCAGAAAAGAAAACTTTGTAATGTTGGGGCCAAAGATGGTGTGGTTGGCAAAAAGATTAGTTCCATTACACAGAAGCCACCTTTCGGCATCTCAGGAATGGCAAGGACACCACCCTTAGCAGGCTCAATGACTTGTGGAGAGATTATCAGGGTGCCCTGCGTGCAAAAGGCAGCCTCAGAATCCTATGTCCAGATTCATTTTGCTCTGTAACTGACATCATATGGGCTCACAGAGGCCATGGTCTAGGTGGGTCTGGCTACTGTCTTCATTCTCAGCTGACCTTGTTATTGTCCATGTGATGCTGGTTATCAGGCTTACAGAGTGAAGAGTTGAGGGGTTGTGAAGGTTTGCATTCATACTTCAGAGGAAACGCTGGTGACCAGGATGTGCATATCACATTCAGAGTGCAACACAGTAACCCCAGAAACAGTGATTTATCAAACTATAAGAGTGGAGCCAGTGTTGTGGTGGAGGTTAGTAGTGGCAGGCCTATGAACACCTGCTCAGTGAGCACAGAAGCTCTAGCGAGTGGTCCCACATCAGACCAAGCTGGAGGGGTAAGGAAGCTCAAGCTCTAGGGCACCCATATTACACCATCAGGTGCCCTAGTTTCACACCTGGAGCACTAGACTTAATGGAGCACTAGACTTAACGTGTGCCCTGCTGTGCTTTTTCAGTCTTCTCCTTACTGCTGTCCTCTTCTTCCCTTTGGGGTTAGTTGTGTTTCCCCTGCGTAGATGTATCTTTGAAATGTGTTAACTTTTTTTTGATTAATAATGAGGATTGCAGCCAATGCAGCTACAAAAGGTTTGATTCTGCTGCTTTGCTTCCACTCATGAAAGTCAGTAACTGAAGAGGCAGAGAGGTGGGAGAGGAAAAGGCTTCATTGGCAACAATTCAGCATTTCAGAGATGAATGGCTAGCTCCTGGTTTCATCTTGCTTAGTACTGCTGAGTGAAAGTGTATACAGTGTGTAATGTGGAATTGTTCTCACAGTCTTGCGCAGGTGGACACAAGCACAGTTTACTAGTGTTGACAGACTGTCCTTCAGAGGGGTCTGGAGTCATTGCTCAGTGGTAGAGAACTTGCCTGGCATGTGTGAGGCACAGGGGTCAATTCTTAGAACCATATATAAATCAATAAATATTGATAGACAACTAAAAATAGATGTCACTAAGGAGCTGGGGATGTGGCTCAAGTGGTAGCGCACTCGCCTGGCATGTGTGCAGTGCTAGGTTTGATCCTCAGCACCACATAAAAATAAAGATGTTGTGTCTGCCCAACACTAATAAATAAATATTAGAAAATTATCTCTCTCTCTTTCTCTCTCTCTCTCTCTGTCTCTCTCTCTCTCTCTCTCTCTCTGTCTCTCTCTCTCTCTCTCTCTCTGTCAAAAAACTGTTATTTAAAGAAGTTGGGATTCTGTGGGTTATATCTGGGTCCAGTGGACCCTAACACATCCCAGACCTGTGAATCTAAGATAATGTGATTTTTTATATGCTTGCAATTCTGAAGGTGTGTGTGTCTGGTTTCCCTCCTAGTCAGTGTCTTCTGTTCACTTCTGCCACTACCTTTTAATTTCTACATTTCCTGTGACATAGTAAGGTGGAGTGCCCAGTGCAAGGGCCCTTTTAACTGACTTTCGTGCTTTTAACTGACTCTAAGGTTAGTCATTAAGATAGGGTTGAGGGTGTGGGGAGAAAAGAAAGCTATACTCATGAATTAAAAAGAAGAGAATGGCAGAAAAAAAAAACGTTCAAATCAGGGTTCAGCGTCACTGTGTTCCCTTGAGTCTCAGAAGAGACTTTGGGAAAAAACTATTGAGAATGCACTGTTGATATTTGTGGACTCTTGGAGTCCAAATGCTTGTTTATTTATTTATTTTTAATTATTTATTGCTGTGAGACAGACATGAGCTTTTGGGGACAATGGATAGATGTTCTGGCCCTAACATTTGTTGTTCCTCAAAGGCTAACCTCTTAAACATATGGTTCCCAGCTGAAGTCATTATTGGGAGGTGTTGGAAGCTTGTGGAAATTGGGGCCCATTTGATAAAAATTACCTCATTGAGGATGTGTCACTGATGGGGTACTGGGACCCTAATGCACTTCTGTCTCTGTCTCTCTCTGCCTCCTAGCAGCCATGAGGTGGTCAGTTTTCCTATGCCATACACTCTTGGCCAGATGTTCTGCTTTGCTACAGGTCCAGAGGTAAGAGGGCAAAGTGACCATGAACTCTAATCTCTGAAACCATGATCCAAAATAAATCTCTGCACCTTTGAATGTGGTGATCTCAGGTATATTATCACAGGTTTGGAAAGTGATTAGGACAGCTGCTGTCCAAAATATAAGAGTCCCCAGACCTTCCTCTAACCAGATTCACCTCTTCTGTCTGAATGTAACACAGGAACGATGACAATTTACTCACTAATTTTTTGACCAGCAAACATGCCAGTAATATCTTCAGGTTAGAATTTGGGCATGTAATGATGCCAAAGGTCTCTTGTGTGAGAACACTGCAGACCCCATTCAGAAATTGGAGCTGATGTGGCTTAGGGGGGTGCCCAGGTGAACAAGCCCAGCCCTGGCATTGGAACACACATTGCACAATGGTCTGGCTTTCCAGCTAGAAGACATCCATCTGAGCTGATGGTAGATACTCAAAAGAATCTATTTGGGGTGATTCTCTATTTTAGAAACCCCTTAAATGTCCCAGAGGACCTTCATCTCCAGAAGCATTATCTGTGAGTACTCTCTTATTATTTGAAGAGTTTTCTCTATATTGAGGAGTTATTGAGTGGCTGGCAAGTACCTTTCAGTTTTATAGGAGGGAATGTGCTCTCTCCTTTGCACTTTTATATTTTCTTACATTTTTCAACAGCAAGGTATGTGCCTGAAATCTGCATCTTCACCCCTCTACCTCTGTGTGCAGGGCCCACAAGATAAACCCTTGAACTGGGTGTTTCGGTGTTCAGATTATGTATGTAATGTTCTGTATGTGTGTGTGTGTGTTTGTTTGTGTGTGTGTGTGTGTGCGTGTGTGTGTGTGTGTGTGACACAGAGAGAGAAAGAGAGAGAGAGAGACAGAGAGAGAGAGAGACAGAGAGAGAGAGAGAGAACACAAGAACTTGTCCCTCTAGCACCAGGACTTTGGGCTTTCATGTGTTTCATGTGTATAGGTATGGAAAGCATATGAAACAAGACACAATAATTTCTCCTGTGTGGGAGTGTTTGGTTGTCGTGTGTAAATATTTTCTGAGTGATTTCTTTGGTCATTGTTGGCTGAGTACCTTTCTGGCAGGACATGTGTTTAGGGTTTTAGTGGTGCATCTGTAGGTGTTGTTTGCATTGTGGACTATTGTGAATGCGTTTGAGAGGAGTTAGGATGTTTTCTTACTATTATGTGTTGGATCTGTGCATTTTCAGATTTTAGAATGTATGTGTATGTTCATGATGTCTAGGTCAGAATTTAGGGACATAATCTTTGGTGTTCAGAGATTTGGAGAGAATGGAATCATGGGGTATGTTGGGGTGTTTGGAATTATGTATATGTGGCACATAGATGTGTATAGATTCTGTTGATAATGTCTCAAGTGGACTGCTGTGAATTTTCTTGTTTAGGGCTTTGAGATGATCATGTTATTCTTAGGAATGGAGGGGTGTCTTTCATGAGTATTTAGGAGGAGTTAGCAGTGTCTGTACATCTGAGATTTGTTGTTGAACTTCATATTCTGAGGCATTCTGTGTATGTGCATGTTTGCAACATAGAGGTGATTGTAAATGTTTTCTTTTGAGAATGCAAATTGTTGTCATGTTAATAAGTAATTTGTTTGCTCCATTCAGTTACTGAGGGAGTGTTTGTGTGATTGCTTTTTGGGTGATACTGATTGATGTGTGGTCTGAAGATATGTGTATCTTAAGCACACCAGATACTCTCAACCAAAAGACCCTTACCATAATTAAGCTTCTTCTCTTGTCAAAACAGCAGCAAGTATGCAAAGATTACTGTGGTTGGTAGCTTCCTCTTTCTTGTAAATGTCAGATTTTTTTTTTTTTTTGGTAAATACGTGTGAAACCTCTGTCTGGCCTAGAGAATGGAATGAAAAACACTTGTCAAGTGAATCTTCAAGCCCTTTTCCCCCATGGGACATAAATTCAAAATATTTTGAAATTATCTGTCCCTAGAATGTTTCAGGCATGAGCCACACTCTGGACTGGTTTGCAACAGCCAATAAACCTGCTTTCTGAAAATTCCTGTGGTATCCAGACTCTTCAGTCCTACTTCATGTCTATTTTAAGTGTTTCATGGAGGCGACTGGAATATGTGTGAGAGTTTGTAAGTAAGGTTTTTGATTGGAATTGTTTCGATTTTGCTGTGCATTTGTTTTAATTTGGGCATGAGGAACTCTGGGTTTACACTCAGGCATCTGGAAGATAGGAAGTTTATGATATTGAGGATTTTCAGAGCTCCACAGTGTTGTGTGCTGTTAACTGAGTATATCAGAAAGAATGAGCAGTTTTGTACATTAATAGTGAGTTCTGTGCCCTTTAATAGTGAGAGACTGGCTGCATTTACTTTGGGTCTTTGGGAGTACTGTGGATTTGTAGATTCAGATGGACATGTGTGTTCCCGGACTTGTATAATCTAGGACTGTGAATGTATTTAGGAAGTGTGATGGCTGAGTATTCATTCTCAAACAGTAGATGGGTAGTGTGTGTTTCCACTGAGATAATATAGAAGTTATATTTATATGGGAATACAAGTTAGGAGGATTGGGTACTGACAGTGTAGATGGGTTATTATGACATGGTGGGACTTGTGAATAGATATTAAGAAGAGTGTTTGAATGGAGTATTTTGGTGAATACTTTTTGATATTCACAAAACATTGATTTTTTAATTTAATTTTATTTTTTATTTAGGGAAGGGTGTGACATTAGAGTGAAGGGTAAAATATGTGTATTAAGGTCACACATGTGTTATGTATGTATTTGGGAAATGACAATGAGTAGATTGTAGGTGACATCATTGTTGTGTACATTTGGAGAGGGTTGGGAAACTTTATGTGTTTTTCAGAGTTGGTGTTTGCGTATCAAGTGATTCTGGGAATATCGACTCATGTTTATGTGTGTATGTGGGTGGTTGTACCTGTGTCATTTAGGGTTAAGAATGTTACATTTTTGTAATCAGGGTATTTCTGGTTCCACTCAATCTTGGGGAAGTTCAAAGAGATTTTTGTGTATATTGTATTTCTGATGAGAGGATCAAGTCTGTGAGATTTTCCAGAGTACTTAGGGTTTTGTTAATGTGACTTCTGGTAAAAAGTAGGGTTTAGTGTGTGTGTGTGTGTGTGTGTGTGTGTGTGTGTGTGTGTGTAGGGGGGTTGTATATTGTATTTCTGTGTGCATGAATACTCAGTGTTTGGTTATATCATGTGCATGCCTTCAGGAAGTGTAGAGTATATAGGAATGTATAAGCCTGCATTTGAAAAGTATACATTATAATTGCATGTCCGTCAGTACCTACTATCGGTCAAGATTTTCTTTGTTTTTAGACCAAATAATACTTCATCATGTGCTACATGTAAAAAAAAATTCTTCCTTGGGATAGGAAAAGGGCAAAATTGTAGAATGAAATTGACCATACTATCCTATATACATATATGAAGAGACCACAGTGAGTTTTATCTTTATGTATATCTGTAAAGCACGAGTTAAGAAAATTATAAATACATGGATGAAAGACCAGTATAGAAGAAGAAAGGAAACTGGGTCAGGGTGGAAGGGAGGGAAAGGGCAAGTTCTCGAGACTGGCTTGGAACAAACTATATTCCATGCTTTTGTATAACTATAATGCACAGCTAAAAATAAAAAGATTCTTCCTCAATGTACCCTTGAGTATAATAAATAACTCTGTAGTAATTACAAGCATATAAATATCTCTTCAAAAGAAGTAGAATTGAAGGGTCATTTGAATGATCCTTTTGATAATTTGGGGAACCACCAATCAGTTTCCCATAGAGCCTGCACTACTTTGCATTCTAACCCACTAGGGTTCTGGCTCCATCACACTCTCAGCAGCACTGGTGTTTTCTGTTTTAGTTGTGGTGGTGGGTGGATGTGCCTCTTTGTTCCTGGACTGGAGAATGGGAGCCGATCAGGGATTTTTCTGTTTTCTGTTTCTTTCTGTTTCATCATGTGTTTGAAGCTGAATCTCATTGTGATTTTGATTTTGATTTTGATTTCTCCACTTAGTATTGATATTGAACATCTTCCCATGTGCTTCTCAGCCATTTGCATATCTTCTTTGGAGAAATATCTGTGCAGGTCCTTTTCCCATTTTAATATTGATTTGCTGTTTTCTTCTTATTGAGGTATAAGGGCTCTTTATATCAGAGATCTTAAATTCTAATCACAAATATAATTTTCAAATGCTTTCTTGCATTTAGTGAGTCATCTTTTCACTAATGAATGTGTCCATTGATGAATCAAAGTTTTCGGGTTGATGTAGTTCAGTTTGTTTCTTCCTTTTGGTGCCTGTGCTTTTGATGTGCTGTTCAAAAAGTCTCTGTCAAAATCCCTTGTCATGGGCTTTTTCTATTGTGTGTTATGAGTTTTATATTTCAGATCTTACATTTAGGTCCCCTATTTATGTTGAGTTAATTTAAGTCTATGGGGTCAGATCAGGGCCCAACTTCCTTGTTTCATGTGTTGCTATCATTTCAGTCTTCTCAACAGTATTTGTGGAAAATACTGTCAATTTCCGTGGAATGCTATTGACAGAAATCACTTGAGAACTTATTTTTTTTTATTTCTGAATTTCTTACCCTGTTTTATTAATCAACATTTCTATATTTTGTATTTGTATGACTGGTAAATTTATAGCATGGAGTTTTGAAATTATGGCAGGTTAGACCACCAATTTTGTTCTTGTTCAAAATGTTCCTGAAGTTGGTTGTTTTCACATTCCCTATCATTTTAGGATGGAATTTTAAATTTTTGCAATGAATAATTTCTGCATCATGTACAACAAGACTGGGATCTTAATTAGAATAAGATCCATTCCATGTTTTTATGAATAAATCAAAATATTCTCTACTCTCATGTAAAACGAATATGTGTAAATAAAGCATGAAATAAAAATGGTATTCATGAAAAAACGAAGTTAGGAATTTTTTTAGGGATGGAACAGAAACTGTAGATTTCTTTGGGTAGTGTTGATATGTTAACAAGTTTAAGTGGTCCTGCCCATGATCATTTGATACCTTTCACTTTTTGTTGTTATTCTAAGTTTCATTGCTTGTTTTAAAGTCTTCACATTTGATCTACTTGATTGGGTAGTAATACATTGGGTGTAGTATTAAATTTTATTTTACTTGTCAGATGAAATTGTTTTCTTGATTTTCTTTCCATATAAATAAATGTTTATTATTAGTGTATAGAAACACAGTTTGTGTGTGTGGGGTTTTTGTATTGGCACCTTTGCTGACTTTACTCATTGTGGTGATTATTTTCTTGGAATCTTGAGATTCTCCAGATATAACTTTATCTCACTGATAAACAGAGGTTTTTATACTTCTAACTTTCCATTTGGCATGCCCTCTGCCTGTACTTCTTGCAAATTGATCTGACCAGGATTTCTAATATGTTAAAAAGAACAAGTGAAAGCATGTAAAATTGTCTTCTTTCCATTTTGGGAAGAAAATATTTTTTTTTTTGATTAGTTAATGTATTAGAAGGTAATTTCTCATGTGTGATCTGTATTTTGTTGTTGATTGCATTTTTCATTTTTTTCAGTATCAAGAATTGCATTCTTGGTCTCACATATTCTAGACATGCATACTCCCAACAACAGAATTAAATCTTGACCCTTTTAAAAATGTTGAGATAGAATCTGGTCAAGGGGTTCAGGGTGGTTTAGAACTTATGTGTTTTCTGCCTTGGACTTTGAATAGCTGGGATCACAGGTATACACTATATCATCCAGCTGTTTTTCTTTCTTCTATTTCTAGTTGTTTTCAACTTCTAATCATGAAAGATTTTCTTGCAAGATGGATGCAATGACAAGGTTTGTAGTTCAAGGTTCTTTTTGTGAACAGATAATTGAAGGAGACACTCACTAGACAGAGCATGAGGAGTTACTGAAGTGAGAGTACACTGCCTTAGATAAGGGGCAGTGGGCTCACCCATGGGAATGGGATGCCTTGAGGCAGAGAAGGAACTGGGGAGCTGGCTTTGACAAATAAAGAGACCAGATCTGGGATGCTAAAGTTAGTGATAGGATATGACTATCACTCCATAGGATATGACTACAACTGAGTTTGGAAAATAAAAATTTCTATCAATAGAGAATGTTGATAGAAATTTTGTTTCTGTAGCTCCATTGGGAACTTGACTAATTTTAGATGAGTTTAAGTAGAAGAATTTGTTTAATACTGCCCTACTTCTCAAATTAGAAGCCTACTGACTGCTGGGGGTAGATTCTTTATGTGTAATGATATGGTGTATACCTGTTATCCCAGCTATTCAAAGTCCAAGTCAGAAAACACAACCACTTATATGCTAGCTACTTCAGGGCTTGGAACACCTCATTTGACCAATAAATCCTTTTTCAAACTAAATGGAGGTCAGGAGCCTTACCAGAAATAGGTGAAAGACTTAATCCAAAATTACTGTTCTTTTCTGTAATTTTAGTTTTGGATGGACATATAGGATCTTTATTTAGTTTTATGGGGTTCTGAGAATCTAAGCCACAGCCTCATCCAGTGCCAAGAGGTTGATTCAAACACATCCCTTCACAAAGCACTTTACCAAAAAGCCACAGGTGAGGCCCCTTAATTTCCATTTTGAAACTGTTTTCTTGAGGCTTCACAAAGGTGTGGCCTGAGGCAAAGACCTTCCTGACTTGCAGGGGAATTGAACAATAGGTAAGAACACAGCTGGGGGACAGACTTCTGCACAAGATGTACACTATGGCACTGACAGCTCCTGATGATGCTACTTGAGTTGCTATCTAGCCAAGCAGGGTTTCTCCACTGAGACCCTTACCGGTCACACTGATTTCTGAGTTTTCTAAGATGCTTGACATTCCTTTCAACAATTCAGGAAATGGCCATTTCACAGAGCTTGGAGCTGGTACATATCTTGGACACAAAACCACAAGCCCCTTCTGGAGAGTGGCCAAAATTCAGGAAAAATACAGGAACTTAGGAACATAGTAGGTCTTTCCCATCTGCAAAGCAAGCAGCAGTCTATTCATATATTCACCAGGATGAGTGCTGGAAAGCTTTCCACTAATGCATTCTGTTTCTCAATTCTTTGATTTCAGAGACTCAGTAAAATACTACCTGAGATCAGGTTTTGGAAGGGCACAACCAAGAGTAGGAGAGATTAAAGGCTCAGTCACTGTAATCTCCTCTGCCACCTACAAGGTTGTGAACTGCTGAGCATTTTCCATTCCAGTATGTATTCACAGATATTCTTCTTCTTCTCCCTCTAATTGTGTATAACTTGGGGTGATGGTAATGTCAAGGCATTGTTCTGGATGACAGTGGGAGGTGATCTTGTGTAGCACATGTTCATATACACATTGGATTGATTTTAATATTTTCCCTTTGAAGTATTGAATCTCTGACCCTAACCCATACCCAACTAGACTCTGAGTACTAATCCTAACATATGCATAAAAGCAAACCTAAAATAGAGAAATGCAGAAAGTTCATAGGAGGAATTGTGTATTTTGATTTTCCTTTTGCTTTATCAAGGGTATGTGTTATATCACTAGTCACATTTTCATTCTAATACTTCTCCATGTATCGTCAAATTTAACAAATATATAACTTATGGATTCCCTTTCTCTGTAGGCTGGGTCAGAACATGTATTGTTATATACATATAGATTGCCCTTCCTGCTATCACAGGTACATTCATGTGAGTATTCTGACTTTGGCAAATACAAATTCCATGAACAGATCACTCCCTCCAAACCCCAGGGGAACTGAAAGTTCAACCAATGGTTAGCTCCATATTTGAACAAGTTTATACATAACCCTATGTAAAGTCAAATAAATATTTTTGTGATCTTTGAATGATATATATTCCATTAAGAATTTGAATTTGCATATCTATTGCTCCTTTTACATGTCTTTAATATCTCTCTCTCTCTCTCTCTCTCTCTCTCTCTCTCTCTCTTTCTCTCATATATATTATTCTTTGAATGGAGTTTTCTCACACCTAATGGTTCCTGAAAGAATTGACACCCACAGTGCCACCTACTTCATCCTTGAATGATGTCTAGACCAATACAGTGAAATATTTGAAATTCTCATGACCAGGAATTTCTGACCTGGAGATGCATCCGATCTCCTGTTGCTCATCATGACTGAACCAGATAGTTTCTTTATTGACTGGAATTCATGAAAATGTTGTAGAACAGAGATTCAATTGAGTTGGAGCCTCCTGGGAACTGGCCTTGGAGCAGTGGAGTGCAGGTGTCTGATAAAACATCTGTCGTGGAGCCATGTGGATCTGTCATTGGCTTCCAAATAACATGTGACTGACAATGGACAGTCAGTAGACCTTATATGTAAAGGCCTCTTGTTGTGGGGAGAGGTTTGGGGGTGATAATCAGAGTCAGATTGCTACTCTAAGTGGGAAAGATGTATGGGATAGCAGCCCAGTTGGTGTTTTCTGTTGCAAAACCTGACTCATCACATGTGACAGTAGTCCTACCAGTGCTGTGTCCCAGTTTGTTGTAGGGACAAATGAAGCAAGGCACTGAAGATAGAAAGAAACAGTTTCATTTGGCTGCATCCAGGTTCAGAAAGCACAGCTTTTGCTGTTATCAATCAAGTTCAGGGAGTTTCAGAGTTTTATACCCAGCATGTAAGTAGAGGGGCTCAGAAGTTTACAGTCTGCAGAAGTTCACATAAAAGCAGCTTTTTCTTTCACTGTCTGGGCAAGTTAACACTTCAAGCACAACACTTGAGAAGAGGAGAACTTCTTCTTCCCTTTCTTCCTCCCTCTGCCAGCTGTTACCATGGAGCCAATTTGTAACTTATCTTAAAAATGTAGACATCTCTGTGAAGCCCAGCTCAAGGTCAGAGGCCTTGTTTGCAATTTCTTCAAAGTACTATACTGGATATATTTGTGAAAATAGTAAGGGGGTGTCCAGCACCTTGGCCAGTGGCCAAGTAAACAGGGCAACACAAAAATAGAAAGTTTATCTACATTAAACTCTTTTGAAGAGACTCTTTGGCTGACAGTTCCCAAATCAGCCATGGTGAAGTGGACTTTTCTGTGGAGAAAGGTTGTACCACTTCATTGGGTCCCCCTCTTCCTCCAGGGAGAAGTCTTTTCTGCTGTCCTTTAATAAAGCTTCAACTTTCCACTCTAAACTTGCCTTGATGTGCTTCTCTGGTGTTATACTTCAGCATTGGGAAAGCAAGGCCTCATTACCAGTAAATAGCTGTAACAATAACAGTCAAAGGACAGAGATAATGCCAAAAGTAAAGTCAACATTTAGAATTGAAGATAATAATAATCTTTAGTGATAAGAATTCCTTAATTTAATACTTTAAAAATGATAACAACATTTTGCCAGGGAGCAAATTTGTGACATTGCAGTCAAGCGGAGAAATAAAGAATGTCCATGCATTTCTGCCCCTTTCAATTCTTTATTCACTCAAATTCTTAATACAACTTTACTCTAGAAGTTCCTAATGAAGAAAACAACAATCCTTAATGATAGGCCCTGCAGTGGAGATAATCAAATAACACCAAGCAATTCTAGATTAATTAATTCCCAGAAAACAATATTAGATTAATTCTGAACATTGCAAAACATATTTAATCATGACAGGCTAGTGACAGACATTTCCTCTGAATGCTAAGTTCAAAACTCTCAAGCCTTAGGCTTTATTTCATGCAGATTCACACTCACTCAGACAGCAGTGATCAGGTCCTAAACCAAAACAGGCTTTTTCTGGTGGAGAGTGGACGACCAGTTGAGGAGAGGGTCACAGGGAGAAGTTGCACCTCTCACAAAGGTCCAGACAAGGCGGTAGAGTTTGAGAGGAGTGAGGATCACACAGAGAATAGGAAAGTGATGGCAAGTGATGGGATGTCAGTGTAGATCCTCATCAGGCTCTCCAGCTGGAGTACATACTCGTTTAGGCTGGCTAAATCCCTGTTTTTAGCTCTATTTTTAATACTAAATTTTGTTTTTATTTTTTATTTTTTACCACACCTTGTAATTATCAGGTGCCACCAGATTTCTTATTTACCCTGAGGTCAGAAATACATGGTCTGGTGGTCTCCATCCTGATATTCTCACCTTTCACTCTTATCAGGAGAAGAAAGCCTGCCAGAGGCTTTATTCAGCTTATCAGGGTGAGGGCAAGTAATTTGTCTGAGGCCATATTAGAGGACTCTGTGTGTGTGCCTGGCGAAAAGTGACCTCTATTAATGACCTCAGGTTTCAAAATGGAGTTTTTTAAATGGAGTGAGAAACTGATGTGACTCCATTTTTGAGAAACCAGCCACTTCAGAGCAAAGCCTGTCCAAAGGGGGGAGTTACCCTTGTCCATGGAAAAACTCAGAGTGCTCCTAGGCATATACCAACCCTGCTGAGTTGTTTGTCTGTAAATAACTGGAGATATCTTCCATGCCAAGTGATCCTGACTCAGTTACACTAGGTTAGGACCCACAGCAACCCCCTAGCTACCACAAAAAGCATGAGACACAGAAAATACCTGAAAAACCAGGTGACCTTCCCAGTAGTTTTGTTGATTGGTAACATGATTAGGCAAGTTTATCATATACACTCTTGCAAACTCTCATGGCCTAAACCAATAGGTTCAAAATTATCCACAACTTGAACTATCCAATCACCCTTACACAACTTGTTTCTGCCAATGAATGTGCTAATCAATGTTAAGAGTTGTTGTTTGACTTTTCTGTGATGTGAAATAATTGGCTGTGTGATGTTGTGATGCATACAACATCCCACAAAATCTATTAATCCTCAATGAATTAAGGGTAAAGACTCACTCTTTGGGACCACTATACCTGAAATATTTGTGAGTCCAGGCTTGAGATTACAATAAACACTCTTGTGTGACTGCATCAGATTCAGCTCCTGGAGGTCTATTGGGGTCTCATGAATCTGGCATTACAGGAGTTGCTTAGGCTCAGGCCTAAGGCCATTCTCACACAACCCCTTTCACCTTGACAGCTCTTCTGCAGATAAACAGAAGCCATAACACATAACTTCTGTCTTCATAAACTTGATCTCTTGAGTCCAGTGTCATTTCAAGTTCTGGGTTTAAAAAGACATATTCATTTTCCTTGATGTTTTCAATAAATCACACAGAGTTCTTAGAAATGGCTTGGAAGGATAACAATGTTATATTGCAAAACTTCATGAACTTTCAAATTGCTTGCTTTGTGTGACTGACCAGAATGTGAAAGGCCTTGGGAATATGTGAATATATTATGAATATAATAGAACTCTTGAGACTTTTTTTCTTACTGTACACACATCCTGAGGCCAAATGAGGCTGTTTACTAGAGGTCATTTCTCAAAGAAGAGATAGTGATCATAAATGAATAAATTAACCTATATATTATAAATAAATCTAATATATATTTGAGTAAAATTGAGGCTATATATGGTCATTGCCAAATAGTTTGCTGAATCATTTCAATTACAGTTATTTAGTTATTTTAATGTTTTGCTTACTATCTGCATTAGATATCGTTGACCTGCATTTCAGGAAAACTGTTAATTCTAGCACTGAATTTATCAGGTTTTGATTCTTTGATATATTACTTATTGCCATAGGATCTCTTGTTCCTTAATGTGTATATTTATAAATTTACACATTTTAGAAGGTTTTAGAGAGATAAAAGAAAATATGTATTAAAAGAGTAGTTTAAAAAGCTCTTTAATATTCCATTACTATGGTTATTACATAGCATTTTCTTTTTATGAATGTATTAACCTGGGGCTGGGGATGTGGCTCAAGCAGTAGCACACTTGCCTGGCATACATGCAGCCCAGGTTCGATCCTCAGCACCATATACAAACAAAGATGTGTGTCTACTGAAAAGTAAAAAATAAATATTAAAATTCTCTCTCTCAATCTTTAAAAAAAATAATGTGTTAACCAGTAATATATATACAACAATAACATAATAAATAAATATGGTACAAACAAATAAACATAAATTAATAAATGTTATATGATTTATTTTATAATAATATTGGTAAAATATACCCAGAGGTGAAAATAAACATTTAAATAATGACACATATACATGTCCATTTTTATTAAGGTATAGTGAAATACATCTATTTTTGTAATATACTTTTGTTCATGAAAGCATCATAACTATTATTATCAAATATGATTGTAGCTGCACAAAATTAAAAATTGAAGTTGAAATGAGAGTTAGTAGACTATCATGTAGGTGGTTTTGGAACACAATGATACTATTATCTACTTCTGCAGATAAAGTGATTTAAGTTCAAAAAAATATATATAATCCGCATTTATGAAACACAATATGAAACTCAGACATTACTACAAAAATACATATTTTGTAATTTTTAAATATTATGATCTAAAATATACATATTTTTCAGATGAGAAAATTATGGTAATTAAAAAATGGAATCCTCAAATTTTAATTGTACAACCACTAATCAGAGATTTACTAAAGTGTAGAATCTTATTTGTAATTTCTCTGATGGAGCTGGCTCTTCTGAATATGTAGTGAGAACTCTAACAATGGTATAAGAGAAATTTTGAAATTTAACAAGGTAGACAGACCACTTAATGGAAATATTTAACAGTGAATTTAAGTTCAAACATTTTATGGTACTTATGCATGTTATTAATATAAAAAATAGCAAAAGAAATCCTGTTTGGATTTTCCTTTTTATAATTTTAACAATTTATAACATACAAAATAATATATACATATGCATAAAAACTTTGTTTGATGTATATATTGTATGATGTTTATAATAGAACATACATATAGCTTTTCAAACAAATATAATTTGTTTTTTTTATTTTATTGGTTCTTTCTAATTCTACCTGATTGTAAAATCAATTTTTGTGACATTATGCAAGCATAGGATATATCTTATCCTAAATAAAATCCTGTTCTTGTTGGTGGCTATCATGGTAGGATTTATATATATATCTTTAATATTTTCATCCCCTTCCCTTTTATTTGTTTATTCATTGTTTACCATTGTGAAATCTACTGATTTTTTTTCTTACCCTTTTCCGCTTTATGAGCTTTAGATTTCACATATCAGCAAAAACTTTCAACCTTTGGTTTTAAAGAAATGGTTTGTTTTACTTAGCAATAAAATCTCCAGATTCATCCATTTACTGACAAATGTCATAAAGTCATTCTTCTTTATGACTGACTCATAGTTTATTGTGTACATAGCATAAAGCAACAATTTTTTATCCTGTCATCACTGAATGGACCCATTTATCATGGAATGGTTGGCTTTATAGCTTAGCTATTGTGAATTGTGCTGCTATAAATATTAATGTGACAGTTTCAATGTAGTATGCTGATTTTATGTTCTTTGGGTATATACTGTACAGTCAAAAAATGGGCAAAATTGTGGTTCCATTTATTTAACAATATCCATACAGGTTATTATGTTTCACTTAGACCTCCATACAGCTAAAAAAATGAAATTCATCTAAACCTGAGGTTGAAATAAAACATACAAAAAAATATTAAGCCATAAAATGACTAGAATTTATTATCAAATCATCCATCCCAATAAAAAGTAAATTTTATAAACTAAAAGTAAGAAAATCTTTAAAAAATGAGCAAAATTAGAAGCTATTAAAGATGAACATAGCAGAGAGAGAGTTAGCAATATCCATGTTGGTGCTTTTAAAAAGCAAATGAGCCAGGTCTAGTGATAGATAATTTTAGTTCCAGTGACTGAGGAGGATAAAAAAAGATCATAAGTTCTAAGACAATATTATATATATATATATATATATATATATATATATATATATATAGTATTGAGCAACTTAGTGAGCACTTAGCAACTCAGCAAGACTCTGTCTCTAAATAAAATATAATAAAAGGACTGAGGATGTGGCTTCATGGTTAAGCACTTCTGAGTTCAATCTTCAGTACAAATAAATAAAAAGCAGATACAATTTAAAAAGCACTAGCAAATTTGAAAATTCAACAAATAAAAATTATATCAATTATACAGTTTATAATTGCAAAAATATGCCTATATAATAATTTCTCACTTGATGGAAATACACTCTGGAAAATTTCTCCTAAGAATCTTCTGCAATTTTCCAATTCTCTGAGTGTAATGACAAGAATCTAGATGGTATAGACTAGTACATGGCTAAGATATTTGCTATATCCACTGTTGTAGATAAAGTCTCCTCCTGACCAAACTACCATGATGCCACATGATTGATGTTATGAAATTAAATCAATCAGAGTAAACCTCATAATAAAATAAATGGTGGAACTACAGAAAACCAGAACAACAAAACTCTTTATAAGTCTCTTGTTATTTAGGCAGTGATACATAATGAAGATTACAGTGCAGGGAAGAGAAAAAAATGGTATTCATTTCAAATAACCATGCTCGCATATTGGGAAAAACAGTGTGATAATAAAGTGCTATTTTATGCCTTCACTCATTAAATATTACAACATATTTTGACTTTAAATTCTGAATATAAGTTATTAATAAATAGTACTGAAATATATAAGAAAGTACAAAGCTCAGAAGTTTTCATACAAAAGATACGGTGCTTATGGTGGTGCACACCTGAAATATCTTCTGTTCTGGAGTCTAAGAAATGAAGTTGAAAATTTAAGGCCAACTGAAGAAATTGAGCAAACCTCATCTGAAAATAAAATTTAAAACAGAATTGAGAATATGCTCAGAAATACGACACTTTGGTTGATCCCTAATATCACAAAAGAAAAACAAGTTTTTGTTTTCAAAATTATACAATATAATATGTGTAAATTTATGAATTACAAAATATTAATAAAAAATCTATTAATCAAATTATTACATTAAATGTACAAAAGTGACAAGGTAAAAAAAATCTAATTTCCTCATATAATCAAGAAACAAAATATAAAACAGACTGCAAAAGAAAAGCAGAATAAATTCTTGAAGAGACACTTTTAAAAGGATATATCTAAGTGTTCAATAACCATGAAAACTCAAAATCTTTAGAAATATGGTAACATTGAATAAAATCACATCATATAGATGAATTAAATAGTATTGATGAATATGTGGAATGAATGCATTCACAAAAGTGGGAAATAATAATTTAAGCTTTTATTATCCATTTGTACAAACTGTTTTGTAATCAAATGTATATGATGTACCCACACAAGAAACAGAGACTAAAATTAAAACAACTGTACATATGAGAATACAGCCATATTCCTCCAGTGTTGAAACCAACGGGCATGGTTACAGAGAAAGAAATAATTTTTAAATTTTATAAATAGTAAATTCAAAGAACTAGAATTATTGTTGATGTATTATATTCAGTTTGACAAAACTACAAAATACCATGTATGTTTTATGCCAATGTCACATGAATATTGCATTTCAGATGCAAGTATATTTAGAAAATGAATATGCAATATTTGAGAAAATAAAAATATAGAAAAGCATATAAAACACTCAAATATTTAACATATTTACAAAGGATAAATCTATTGTAAAAATGACCATTTTCCCAACTTAACCTATAATAATAACTGGTCAAAATTTTACCATGCTTTAGTTTTTGTTAAAGAAGAAATCAAAGCAAAATCTTCTAAGATTTTCCTGGAAATTTAAATGTATACAAAATTAGCCAAGAACTCTCTCACATATAAGAGCAAATGTACTAGTGATTATTACCTGACATTAATACATGTTATAATATTGCAACAGTGTAGTAATTTTAAGATAAAGAAATCACAATACGGAAAACTACATAGGGAAATTCATATGTAGGCAAATATCTTTTTATTGTTAAGTATAATAAGTATATAAATCAAAACATATCAATAAAATATTTAATATAAGTGAAAAAATGGTATTCATTTCAACCTCAATCCAACCTCAATGTAGATGTTAGAACCATAGGCACAGATCACAAGTAGGGACTTGTGTGCAGAATGTGTGTGACACTGGAATTATACACAAGCATCCACCAAACCATAGATATAAAGAGATAATTTTAAAAATAAAATAAAAATAAAAGCAGAATATAAGCCTCCCTCTGTTTATGAATACACCAAATAAATATTTACTCCTGTTTTGAGGCCTTCTTAAAACTGTAAAGGAATTAGGGGCACACACATTGGAAAAAAGAAAAAAAATATATATCGACCAAGAGATAAGTAGAATGCACTTGAAGATTTTCCTGATTTGAGCAATATGAAAAATTACTGGAACAAAATGCCCAAATCCAGTGTTAATATAAATAAAGAAAGATTGATTTGGTTTTGAAATATATTATTTAACTCTAAATTGCCTGTAGTTTAAATGCTAATTTATCTGTACACAGAGAGGAAGAAATAAGATATACATGAGTATCAACTCCAGAGGGAAAAATAAGTGGTTTTCTATGGTCATGCAAGATCCATGGGCTTTATTCCATTAGACTAGAGTGAAAAATATGTTAAATCTTAAGGAAACCCCTTAATCCCTTAGAGGGATTTGCCAGCATTCTCTAAAAATGCAAAGAGCTGTTGTTGACAGTTCAACTTTTATCTAGACAGTACCAAAAAATTAACAGGGAAATACAGACCACCACTGAAGACCGAAGTGTCAGTTTAGCACTTCCTCAGCTCTCTCACCCAGCTCACTTTACTAATAACACCAGAACTAACCAATTCTTTCTGTAAGTAGTTTTTCCCGATATTAACTTTTTCCATTCAATACACTATATCTGAAACCTCAGAGCATTGAAAGCTCTGGTAACTGTGCAGGTGCAAATCTCCCTAGATCAAAAAGGAGTGGTTTCACATTGGTGTGCAAACATTCTAATGGGCTAAAATCTCAAATATTATGGAAAAAATATGGTTACAATCACAGATACCTCTTTATTTCTAATATAGGTGTATATCTTTTTTTTTCCAGTGAGCATAAGGCACCCTGGAATCTAAAAAGCTTACATCAGAATTTTAGTGCACAGGCCAACTATAAGATCTTCTGCATTAGCACATCTGTTAGAATGGCAACTCTCAAAAAGTGGAATAGTACATAGTACTCCAAGTGTATTGATATGGTAGAAAGAAACACTGTGCTAGACAATAAAATTAGTGGACATTAAAAAACAATGGAAGTTGAGAGTTCTCTCAGTTACTTCCTTGAGAAACTATACTATCTACATTTATACTGCTTTTGAATAAAATAAGCCCCTAATACTGGTCTGGACTTATGAGAGGCATTAGATTTGACAGGTGTGGGATCCTCATATTACATACGTTCTGAAACACAGTTCCAGGAAAATACCAGAGTAGGGAATGAGAATGCTCTCATATACATTTCACAAAAGAAAATCTGAGCATAAAGACACTCTGATAGGTTGACTGCCCTTGGAGACATAAAGAAAGAATAGAAACACATGATTTTTCCAAGATCAAAGGATTCTTCTTTACTTTTCAATCATGTAAAATGCTCATAAACAACAACAACAAAATTTTTGCTTTTGATTTTTATCCATGGTACTGGGGATTTGAAACAGGAGCATGTTAATTCTGGGCAACATACCCAGCCATGTTTTAAAATTTTGAGACAGGTTTTTCTAATTGTCTAATTGGTCTACCTAAGTTCCTGATGCTTACCATGAAATTGCAATCTTTCTTACTTAGACACTTGACTCTCTGGAATTAATATGCATGTATCATTGCACCCAGAGGAAAAAAAAAAAGATTATTTTAAAAGTCTCATCCAGTTTTTGGTATAACAATTGAAAATACCATGTTCATTTGAAATATAATATGGGTAAAGTAACTGATAATACTGCAAAAATGTAACTGATAATACTGGGAAGGGGGAAGTTGTCATTGAACAGTAAGCTAAAATTTTATATATAAATACAACTAACAATACTGGCACACAAATTTAAAATCACACTCAGCAACTGTCTGGAGATAAAAAAAAAAGTACCAGGTATGTAGCTAAATGGTACAGTACCTCTGGCTTAATCCACAATACCACAATCTCCAAAAAGAAGGAGAATGAATTCAGGAGTAAAGAAAAACTGAGATACCTATAGAGTATCTCATCCCTCTCCTGGAGGAAAAAATACATGGAGTTGTGATTGTGATTATGTCCTGACTCCAGAATCCATAACACAATCTGAGAAGATTCAGAAATATTGCCACAAATGTTCTCAAATAGAATTTAAAGTAGGGGATGAAGATATTCTATAGAATACTATAGGACTTGCAGGGTCTACTGTTAATATATGGTCCAGTTGACTGGCCAGTGGAGATTCATGGCTGACCTTTCTCAGAAGAAGACACAGGACTGGAGAAACCAAAGATTACACCAGGGATTCTAGCCAACAATTGCCAGTTCCCACCATAGTAAGTGCAGCCAGTTTCAACCAGACTCACCATCCAGGCTCAGGATTTCACTGCACACTCATCATTTACTGTATTTTTAGGAACCAAGTGTCCTTTCTATAAATCACACAGTACCTATACAGGAGCAAAAATCAGGTTCACTGAACATAAGTGAGAGAGCCTAGAAATGGATACTCACCCTGGCAGGCTTCACACCAGATGGTCAAAACTTGCTTCTCTTTACTGAATATGTGTAGATTGGACAATGCTTATATAAGGGCTCCTGATTGGACACAACTTATGTCATCATATGCTCAATCTGAGCCTAGTGAGTTTTTTGAGTGACAGGAGATAACATCAAATCTAAAAATAAATGATGTCACAATTGTAGGGTTTTGTCTGTACATTTATTTATTTTTTTTCTTTTGAGGCTGCAGCTAATTTAAGGCTAGGTATCCTTGGAGAAGTAAAATCCAGCCAACCCAGAAAAGCATTTGCATTTAAACTTGCATATGAGGCCTTTTGAATTTGTAGATTATATATGTAAATATATTATTTATGGAGGAAAATAATACAGTGAAAATCCCGTAAAATTTCAGTTAACTTCTGTTGTATGGAAACAGATTGAGCATTAAAATTATATGGGGTGGAAAGTTAATTATTTTTTTAGAATTCATATAAAAAATAGTAAAAATTGAATTTTATAGTATAACCCATAATTTCCACTATGTGAAAATCACCATTATGTATTTAAAATATTCCTAATAAAGTAGATGTATTTTTGGAACAGGACCCTCAAATTGGTGACACCAATCTTGAAAAGAATAAGGAGATTCCTTAGAAAACGTGGAAAGGAACCAAAATTGATCCAGCTATCCCAATCCTCAGTTTAGACCAACAAGAGCTAAAAATAGCATAATACAGTGGCATATCCACATCAATGTTCATAGCAAAATAATTCACAATAGGTAAACTATAGAACCAATCTATATGCTCTTCAAGAGATGAATGGATAAAGAAAACATGGTCTATATACACAGTGAAATATTACTGAGCATAAAGAGAATAAAATTATGGAATTGGGAAGTAAATGGATAGAGTTGGAGAATATCATGTTAAAGAAAGTAAACCAATCCACTAAACCAAAGACCTAATGTTTACTCTGCTAAGTGGATGCTGATCCACAATGAGTGAAGTGGGAGGTAGCATGGAAGAAATGAAGAAACTTTGAATAAGACAAAGGGGAGGGAGGTGTTGGTAAATGGTATAGAGGTAAGTAAGATGGTGGAATGAGATGGAAATATTTTGTACACAGAGTTACATGGGTTTTGTAATTATACTTTCTGTATAAGAGAAATAAAATTTTGTGCTCCACTTGTGTACTATGAAGTGAATTGCATTCTGCTCTAATAGCAAATTATAACAAATTCATAAATTAATTGATTTTTAAAAATTCAGGAAAGAGACTTGCTTTCTCCTAGATCTATACATAAACATATATATATATATTCTATGTATAACATGCACATATTTAATATATATAATTTATAAACATTTTTTTCATATTATTTCAATTTTTTAAATAAATAATAACAGAAGCATTACAATTCTTATTCCATGTATAGAGCACAATTTTTCATATCCCTGGATGTATATAAAGTATGGTAATACCAATTTGTGTCTTCATACATGTACTTTTGATGATGAACTCTATTACATTCCACCATCCTTGCTAATCCTTTGCCCCCTTTTTTTTTTCTTCCCACCTTTCCTCATAGAAATAAAAAAAGCAACCATGAAATTTATCTGGAAAAATAAGAGACCAAGAATAGCTAAAGTAATCCTTAGCAGGAAGAGTGAAGCAGGTGGCATCACTATACCAGACCTTAAACTAGACTACAGAGCAATGGTAACCAAACAGCATGGCATTGGCAATAAAAAAAAAAGACTGGTAGACGAATGGTACAGAATAGAGGACACAGAGACTAACCTACAAAATTACAATTATAATATATTAGACAAAGGTGCCAAAAACATGCACTGGAGAAAAGATAGCCTCTTCAACAAACCATTATCTCTCACCATGCAGAAAACTCAACTCAAAGTGTATCAAGAACCTCAGAATTAAACCAGACTCTACATCTAACAGAATAAAATGCAGGCTCTAATCTTCATCATGTGGGATTAGGCCCCAAATTGATTAATAAGACACCTATAGCATAAGAATTAAAACAAATAATTAATAAATGGGATGGAATCAAACTAAAAAGTTTATTCTCAGCAAAAACAACAATTTGTGAGGTGAAGAGAGAGCCTACATCCTAGAATGATTTTTTTACCCATCACACATCAGATAGAGCACTAATCTCTAGGGTACACAAAGAACTCAAAAAGCTAAGCAAATAATGATAATAATAATAATAATAATAATAATAATAATAATAATAATAATAACAACAACAACCCAATCATGAAATGGGCCAAGAATCTGAACAGAGAATTCTTAGAAGAGAATATACAATCAATCAACATTTTTTCTATATATCTGATTGGTTATGGTGCCCCCTTCAAAAGGCCAAGCATAGTTCTGGTTCAGTTTCTAAGGAAGGGGAATACAAGAAAGAAGTATTCTCAACTCTCCTTTATAAATTATTAAATACAATTTTCTATGTCATTTTCTAAACATAGCTAAACATGGAAAATATTGACTTGAAGCAGAGAACTTTTTTATTAGAAACACAGTGTAAAAGAAAGACAAAAAACATAATTATTTGCACCACATTGAAGCATAAAAGAAATGGAACCTGGAGTTCAGAAAAGAAAGATTCAAACTTTTGTACTTGGGAATGTGGATGACATGGATGCCTAAAGTGAAAAGATTAATACAAGCTTTTGAAAGAAAATTCATGTGAGTGGCAGATAATGGTTAACCAACTAGAATCTGCACAGTGTCTCCCAGGGCTTTCTCTGCTGTGCACTACAGAACACACAGGTATTCATAGCGTCCATGAAGAGCATTATTCATCTGTACCCTCTAAAATTATTCACATAGTATATGAAAAAACATGTGAATGTGGATACTAAATGGCAATTCAGCAGACAAGAGAAAACTACCCAGAGAAAGAATTGTAGAAATTTCTTCAAAGATCATCAATTTATATTTAGCTCCTGACACAGGGATGTCAGTCTGGGGAAATATTATTTTCTCTCCATTTTGAAGAGAGTGCATTGAGAATACATTTCAGGGGCAACACAAATACTTTTTTTTTCTGTCATTTTAAGAAAATCTTCAGAAACAGAGCTCAGAAGACAGATTTCTTAGAAGGGTAAATGCCTGGAGATTACAAAATGGAAAAAAAAAAAAAACACATCAGTGGCCCTGAGTGACTCAGTAAGGAAATAAATCTAAAAGGCTTATTAGAAACTGAAAAGGAAAAAAGTAAGTATTTCTAAAAATAAATATGTTCATTAGTTGCTATCTCCACAACATGTCATTAAGTAAACAACAAATTATGTATAAATTTTTATAGGAGTGGCCAAATTTTATTCCATATGATTTTATATTAAACTCCAAAATCCAGATAATAGAGTTCATGATTCACTGCCAAAAATATTACAGAAAAAAATTTTAATGAGTGGATGTTTAGTAAATATGTCATTTAACAATTTTATTACCATATAATTTTAAAGAAATTTAATCACTTTCATGCAGCCATAGTGTAGAGAAATTTCTTATTTATTTTTCCTGTAGTAATTAACAAAGATAAGCCCTGGAATCCACTCTAAATAACCTACCTTTACAATCATACAAAAAAATCTATAATAAAAGATGAGGAAAGAAAAATGTCAATTTAAAAAAATAATTTAAAACTTTTTCTTTTTCTTGAAATCAATCACTAGCTGCATTTTTAGATTCTTTTCTCATCTTTTAAGCCAAAAAGATATAAATGACAGAAGTTTGAACTACAAATTTATACATGAGATATGTTTATTAAGTATAAAATTCAAAAACTTTAGAAACTTAAGAAATACAAAAAAAACCCATCATGCGAAAAATTAAGTAATATTGATAAACATTTAAAACAAATCAATAATCATTAACTCAAAAGGAGTTTAAATTAGTATCTATTTGTGGAAACTATTTTGCTATTGAATATACATGATACTCCCCATCACAGAGACTTACTGAAATTAGAGCATATGTGATCATAATAACATATAAGTACTCAATGGTACTCACCCAAACACTTGAAGCCCAAGGACACGGCTCAATACAATATAGATCATGGAAGAGATAAATAATAATCTGTAGGAAAATTGGTAACTAGAGCCAGTTACATTCCATAATATATCCAGTTTACAAAAGAGCATAAAACACTATGCATAAATTTTACATAGGTGCCTTATGCAAGTGGTATTTCATATGTGTACATTTTTAGAAACTAAATATGTAAAAACTATAAGAAAATGAAAGTCACAAAAAGCACATAAAAGACTGAATTATACATCCCATGTACAGAGGATAAAACTCATCATTATAAAGATGATAATTTTCTTTCAAATTAAACAATATATCTCACCAAATTTCTATGTACAAATATGAACATATCACATGAAGTCTACTTTTATGTGTATTCTATAAAGCAATAATTTTTTAAAAAATGATAAATAAATATAAGATAGAAGAAAATAGGAGAATAGGCAAAAGGGAACTACTGGATACCTAAGGGGGGCAAATTATATTCCATGTTTTATGGTTATGTCAAAATAAACCTGACTATTAAATACAGCAATAATGCAATAAGCATAAATTTTAAAAATTCATCTACAAAGTTATATGTAACTTTAGTCAAAAACCTTTTCAATTATAAGAGCAAAAAACGAACTTATCATGACCTACTATTCATAGATATTCTGAAATTATAATATTACAATAATCATCAAAGGATCACAATATAAATAAGATCCCCATATGAACACATATATATGTAAAAACAGTATGATTTATTGCAATAGAAAATTCTAGATAAATCAAACCATAACAAAAATAATCTGAGCAACTTAGCTAGGGCCTTTCTCAAAATAAATTTAAACCTGTTAGGGCTGTTTATGGGTGAAGAGTCCTTGCTTCCCAAATGCTGAAGTATAACACCAGAGAACTGTGCCAAGGCAGGTTTAGAGTGAAAAGTAGAAGCTTTATTAAAGGACAGTAGAGAAGACTTCTCCCAAGAAGAAAAAGGGGGGCCAAAGAGGTAGAATCCATGAAAGGTATTTTTTTTAAAACTAAGGTCTTTTAGCTTTTTTATAGCTAAGGTCTTCCTTCAGCTATCCCTCATTTCTATCACATTCCTGTCCTTTGTTCTGTTATCTTGCAGTGTTGGAATGTAGGTGGGAAGACCCAAAGTGTGGAGTACAGGTGGGCTGAAGGAGTAATATGGTCAGGAAGGGCTTTTGGATTAGCATCCTCATGTTTGCTGTGAGCTGCTTCATTAAAATTTCCTTGCGATGGGCTCAGGGCCTTGGGGACATTTTCAATTCCCCTTATTCTTGACTCCATCCTCAATATGGTGTTCATTCTTGATCTTACTGGCTATTAGACCCAATTTACCTAAATACACTAACTACCTATCTGTAAATCTGGCTCCACTTCCAAGGATATGGCTAAGTAGTAAAGTATCCCTGAGTTCACCTAACTTTTACAAAATAATAATAATGAAGAAAGTAAAAATAAAAGAATGTCAAAATGAAAATTAGCTAGCCCAAAAGGAAATTAGGTACCATAATGACAAAATGACAGCCCCTCTCCTGCAGGAAAATTGCCCTTGGAGATTTGATTTTGATAATTATTTCACCTGTCAATCTCCAGCATCTGGTAAGACACTGGGCTGCAGGAACACACCTGCCACATAGTATTTTATGCAGATTCTGAGGATGCCCTCTGAGCTTAAGGAAGGCAGCAAAGAGTCTCTGCCAGTGACATGTTCCCCATCTGGTTGGCCAGTAGGACTTAGGACATAGTGGCCCAGTGGAGGACTTAAGCCTGCACACTCCAGAGACTGCCCAAGGTCCCAATCTGCTAGCTCCTGTTTTCAACACAACCAGTCCTGTGGTTCCAATAGTCTTCCTCCCCCAGCCTCCCTTGCTAGGCCAATGCACACTCACCATTTCATGGTTCTCAGAAGTAGGGCTACTTGGGATCCTCAGTTCCTGCATAGCAGAACAACCTGTGACTCTAAAGTATGAGACTACATATGGCAAAAATGGAGGACTCAGGAGATAAGAAGCGAAAGCCCACCCTCCTACTCCCTTATGACACACAGGATTGGACAGTTCCCACAAAATTCTCTTGATTGGAAGGGACTTCAGATCATGAACATTGGATCTGAGAGAAGTGAGCCCTTTTTTGAGTGACAGGGAATATTATCCAATCCAGGCAAGAATAAGGGCTAGAATCTCAGGTCATTGAGTGCTGTTTTTTTTTTTTTTTTAATCTGAGAAATGTACCCCAGTGTCTCAGGCTGCTGTTATTTTTAAGACAAGGTTGTTTTCCCATAAGTGGAAACTAATTTAAATTTAAACTTACATATAAAGTTATTTCAGTTTATGAATTACATATGCTTGTATATTATTCAGGAATTAATATAAAATGATGACAATAATTATAAAATTTTATTGATTGATTGATTGATCTCTGTTCTTTTTAGGTGACAGATTGAAGTTTGAACTGGGAAGAAACCCCCTAAAGTAAAAATGCCCAATAAAAATAAGACATAAGGGGCTGGGATTGTGGCTCAGCAGTAGAGTGCTCACCTCCCATGTGCAAGACCCTGGGTTCAATACTCAGTACCACATAAAAATAAATAAGTGAAATAAAGGTATTGTGTCCAGCTACAGCTAAAAAAAATACATAAAAAACCCATAAGGTATAAGGTGAGAAACCAGCCTCTACCTCAGTGCAAACACTGTTGAAGGAAGGGGGCTTGACGCTTGTCCTTGGAAAGACACACAGAGCACTCCTAGGCTCATACCCAACCTGCTGAGTTGTTTATCTACAAATAACAGAGGACATCTGCTGGGCCTGGTGTCTGTGACTCAGTCAGGCTAGGTGGGGATCCATAGCAACCCCTTAGCAGCCACCAATCAGCATGAAGCAGGGAAAATTCCTGGGATTCCAAATGACCCTTACAGTAGTTTATGGTGGTTGATAACATTTTGGGAAACCATACAATTCAGCATACACTCCCCTTGTGGCCTAAGCCAGTCTGTTCAAATGAATACCCATCTTGTACTAATTAATCACGCTTACCCAACTTGTTCCCACCAGTGAATGTGCTAATCATGTTTTACAGTAGTTTATGATTTTCCCAAGGTGTGTGATGATTTGCTAAGAGATGCTATGATGTATGTGGGGTTCCTGCCCTCCAAAAGAGTTATAAAACTGCTAACCCTGTGCTCAGGGCCTCTAAGCCACCAGTTGCTGTGTGTGTGGAGGATTGAGCTAGTTTGCAATAAACATCTCTTTGGTGCTTACATCGATCTTGGTCTCTGGTGGTCTTTTGGGGGTCCCATATTTGAGCATAACAGTCTCTCCTGGAACCCATGGTAAAAGAAGACACCATTCCAGTTCTCTAGGACTGTAGTTTTATAGCACAAAAGGTTGCAAAAGGGGGGTGTCTTGAGAACTTACACGAATAACAGGATTTTCATAAGCATAATACAAATGCAGGTAGTAGTTTAATGGTCTTAATGGTTCAGCACCTAGGGATTAAATTTAGATAACAACATCAGAATTTATGATGCACCACTAAAGTTTCAGAGTGAGTTGTTATTTGGTCAGGGAAAGCCAGAATTTATGAGTCATCACTAAAGTTTCAGCGAGGGTTGTTATCTCATCAGGGAAAACCAGACATGGATGAGTTCAAGGCACTGGAAGGCATTTCAAGCAAGGTTACAAATCAAGGTAATTTATAATGAAGAAGAAATTAACTTTTCATGCCTTTGTGATGAGATGGCTTCCAGTCTTAAATGAAAATTAGGCTGGATTTTTCACTTGCTATAGCCATAGCTTTTAAAGTATATGTTTCATACTTTAAAAGAATGAGCATTAAATTATTAATATTGATTACTACTAATTTTTTAAAAGACAGAATAAAATAGGAAATTAGATATTTGTTATTAAATGCATCAAAATTTTGATGAATATATTGATAATATGAACATGGAAAATTTTGACAATGATAAGAAGACATTTAATATAAGGGCTTCAATATTATAAGTCCTCATGTTCAATGGGTCATCTTTCAATGATTTTTTCATTTTTTAGGTCATTTTGAATTACACTTCTTCAAATGTTTGTGAAGTTTATAAATTTAAGATTTTGTATTCTGTAAAGTAGAAAAATGGCAGATTTGAGCTTCTGTCAGGATTTTAAACTTCTAAGCCATGTGGGGCATCTTAGCACTTATTTTTCATATTTGCACACAGTCCAATTCTATAGAGGAATGAGTTGGAGACATAGTATACTGTCCTGAGAAAAGAGAAACATAGTCTACTATCCTGAGAAAAGAGAAATTGCCTTAGGCTATTTCTAAAGCTTTCAACTTTTCTAACTTTTCAGAATTTCTGGTGATTTAAAAAAAATTATTTATTTTAACAAATGAATAGTTTGAAATTAATTATCTATCTTTCCTGCATTATTTTTCACTTTCATTGATTTTTTTAAAAGAAGTAACAGTACAGAATTCCAAAAGTCCTCCATGTATATTTAAAGTTATGATTCCAATGATCAAGATAGAAAGCAGGAGCAAAACATCATCTAGTTTGGTGGTTCTGTCTCAAACTAGAGAGTTACTTATTTCTGCCATTATTCACTAGGTTCCTGAGGTTCCAGAAATCACCAACCAACACAGAGAAATGTCTTTTTAGTTTGTTTCTCACAACCAATTCAAGCTAACGTACACTAGTAGCACTATAGTTTCAGATCAAAGTGTGTTTCTAAATAATAAAATATGCACATATAAACATATAAATAAATATAAAATAAAATATAATATTAAATAGATTTATTTTCCTCCATAATCATTTTGTAAATATTTCCCTTTAGACACAGTTCTGGAAACAAAGTGTCATAAATAAGACATAAATCCTACATTGCTACAAGAGTAATTAAGGCACATACTAAGAGCTTGGTATAAAACATAGAGACAAAAATAACTAGAGAACACCATAGAGAATTATACCTAAGTGCTAAGCAGCAAATTCATAGTCTTTAAGTACATGAAGAGACAAGTTATCATAGCAAATTTTATAACTCAGTTGCTGCTAATATACAGAGATAGAGATATTTATTAAGAGATGGTTTTATGCAGATTTTTGGTTTAAAAAGGGAAAGATCAAATAATGTAGGTGATTCAAACATGAGCAATAATATTTTTCTGCATTCAGTACCTTTTTTGAAGATATATGAATTATAATTAGTTCCAACCAGTAAAATGCAGAAATAGTGTAAAGATAATTCACTGTGAGTAAAACTACTTAAAAAGAGAACCAAAACTTCCATTCTTATCCAAATGTTTATTCCTGACAAAAAGACAGCTTCTTTGAACCATTTCTGTAGATATGATTTTTTGTAATAAATATTTTGGTGACTTTTTTTGCATATTACTTAATATATTCATGCTTCACATTTTCTCTCTTGTACTATTTTACTACCTATATCCTGAAAGAAATAAAATTTCTACCTCCTAAACTCTCTTGATATTTGAGAGATCTTTTATATCATTTCTATAATGAATACTGTGCTTTCAGTAAGGAATGACTATTCTTATGCACCTGGCTCATTAACAGGAGTTTTGTTGTGTTCTTTGGTTTTATTTACAGTAAACTTTAAAAAAAAGGTTAATCTTAAACCAAAACACAAAGTAAAGACCACCAACTCCAATTTTAAATCAAATTAAATCAAGATTGTATTGTGTAGACAAAAGCTGGCCAGGACTGTCTCTTACAAGACCCCATGCTAGAGATCATCCCCCTGATTTTCAGGAAAATATTTTTACAGCACAAAAAGTTACAAAGGAGGTGGGTGCTAAGGTACTTACAGCTAACAAGATTTTGAAAATCATAATATAAAGGCAGATAGCAGGTTAAGGATCTACATGGCTAACATTTCAAGGGAGGGAATAAATTCAGCTCCAGACTTAGAATTTATGAGCTGCCACTGAGATTTAGAGAGAATTGTTATTGGGTCAGTGGGAGCCAGAATTTATGAGGCACCAGTAAAGTTTTAGAGAGGGTTGCTATCTGGTAAGGGATAGCCAGGCATAGGTGAATTCAAAACACAGGTAGAAATTGCAAGCAAGTTTAAAACATCAAAATATTGTCAGGCCAAAGAGAAATTTTAGTTTTCTTATAGAAAACAGAAATAAACTTTTTACCTCTGAAAGCTCTAAGAGAAGATTTTATTTTTTGTATTTTCTCACATCTAATGGCTTTTGGCATTCCTTTGTTTGTGAGCATAAATGCTTCTCTTCTGTGTTCACGGGGCTTCCAAACCAAACAATCTAGGTAAGCCCTTCTCATAGGGAAGATGTTGCTAACATAGAAAGTAACTACCTTTTAACCCACAAGGTTTGACAACCATATTACAGGATATGAAAGACCCTCCAATATGCTTGTTCTTCCAACCATTGTTGGCAAAGACTTACAAAAGTCAATTCATTGCACAGAATGAGTGAGGTGGATCTCTGCTCTGCAGTCCAGAACAGGAGGTAAAAGATCCCCAAAGGGAGTTTAGACAGGGATTTACATGACATATCTGACAAAATCCTAAAAACAAGAGAAAACATAAATTCAGAGAGAACCATACTCACATAATCTCATTTGACAGAATCAAATTCATTAGAGGAACAGATGACCGAGGCAAATCTAAAGGGATTTAACTATATTTTCTTTTTCTAAATTGCTATTAATGTCTCCCACAATTATAGAGTTCTGGATCTCCTCAGTTATTACTTTATCATTACCTTCAACCTACAATGCATGAGGCATACTGAATTTACCCTACTCATGTACTTATCACTTATTTTTTTCTATAGAAATGCATATGAATATGAATATATTTTTTCCACATTTCTAAGATTCTACCCTGAAAATTTCTGTGACATCACTTTCCTGAAATGCATTTTTATTATTTCATCTCAGTTCATCTAAGTATTCCATATCATGTGTTGGAAAAGATGAGACCACCCTAAGGCCCTTCTTATTTGACTATTTATGAACTATAATTAAAGGTCAACCTCAGTACCTCCACAGAACTTATGTCTCATTCACCTTTCTCATTCATAGTGCTTTATTTTTAAGTAGGTAGCAGAAATTTTATTTTGAAGAAGAGTAGTGATTTAAAGCCATTCAGTGTACTTTAGAGGATCCCAAAAACCTATGTTTGTGGTTCTTAAACAACCTTACCACTGAAAGACCTGGATTATACTCCAGGTTGGACACTTATACTATGCTTCCAATGGAAATGGTTTCTTGGTTATGAATATTGTCTTTCCCTTTCTTCTATAGTCTTGGAAATGTGTAGATTGTGTGAAGTTTTAGAATCACTATTTTCAACACACTTAGCATGGACCCATTTGATAATAGAAGAAATCTATATTCTGAAAAAAAAAGGCCCTTCACCAAGGCCTAAAGAAGTGATAAAATAGTCTCTGGAAAGAAATAACAGTCATCCATTAGATTATTTTTAAAAAATACTAAGAATAAGTTTAGTTAGTAATGCATTACTGTACTAGGAAAAGTGATATAAATGCAATTTCAATTTTTAAAGTTGTTTCTGATTACTACAAAGAGAGTATAAAAAGCTGGTTACATGGGCTGGAGTTGTGTCTCAGTGGTAGACTACTTTGCTAGCATGTGCAAAAGCACTGAGTTTGATTCTCAGCAATACATATAAATATTATTTGTTTTATTTTTAAATACATGACAGCAGAATGCATCGTAATTCTTATTACACATATAGAACAATTTTTCATACCTCTGTTTGTATATAAAGTATGTTCACATCAATTCCTGTCTTCATATTTGTACTTTATTTTTTTAAAGAGAGACAGAGAGAGAGAGAGAGAGAGAGAGAGAGAGAGAGAGAGAGACAGAGAATTTTAATATTTTTATTTTTTAGTGCTCGGCGGACACAACACCTTTGTTTGTATGTGGTGCTGAGGATCAAACCCCGGCCGCACGCATGCCAGGTGAGCGCACTACCACTTGAGCCACATCCCCAGCCCCATACATGTACTTTAGATAATAATGTCTATCACATTCCACAATCCTTGCTAATCTTTACTCAACACTCCTACACTGGCTACTTCACATAAACTGCCTCAGGGATTTAATGCAGTAATCAAAAAATTTTCTGCAGCCTATGCAGTTCTGTTGGAATGGCTATTATAAAAAACTAAAATTGTCATGCATGGTGGCATATGCCTGAAATTCTAGAAGCTATGGAAAATGAAACAGGTGAATTGTTAGTTCAAAGACAGCCTCATTAACATAACAAGGCTACAATCAACTTAATGAGAGCCTGTCTCAAAATATAACATAAAACAGAATGTGGATGTATCTCAGTGATATGCAACTTTGGGTTCAATATTCAGCACCAAACCATACAAAACCAAGCAAATATCTCATAATTAAGAGGGATTCCACAGTACACAAATATGTAAAAATGTTGGTGACATTTTTAAATACATTTAATAAATATATTTTAAATAAATTTAATAAATATCTTTTCTAAAAGGGTTAAGATTCTTTAAAAGCCCTAAACAAAAATGCACATAATCCACTAGTAATAACTTGGGGTAGAAGTGCAAGGTCGTACATGCCTGTACTCCCAGTGGCTTAGGAGAATAAGAGGTAGAAAACTAGGGGTTTATTCTCAAGTTAAAGACCAGCCTCAAGAACTTGGCAACGTCCTAAGAAACCCAGTGAAACCCTCTCTCAAAAATCAATCAATAAATAAAAGTGTTGGAGATTGGGTATGTAGCACACTGGTAAAATTCCCTGGGGTTAATCTCCATTATTTAAATAAATAAAAAAATATAAATAATAATTCTTGGTAAAAAAAAAATGCCATACAATCTGCTAATAATAACTCTGGGTATATATGTAAAAAATTTGGAATCCTTTTGCTAAATATATTGCCACACATCTATTTTTATTGTAACTTTATTCACAGTATCTAATAAAAAGAAACAAATGAAGTACCTTTTAGATAGAAAGTATATCATAAAATGCCTTCCAGTTGCAACGCATGCAATTAGTCCATCCCTTCAGAAGCTACATACTTAAAATTCAAACTGGTCCCTAGAATGCAAGACTCAGATAGTGGTGTTTTCTAAATACTCCAAAAAATTTGGAATCTCTGAGATCCTTGTTTCAGATATTCTAAAACTCAGAACTAGGTCATATGGGAAGTCAGAATGAGAACACAACACACAGTAAATTCTTTAATGGGGAATCTTAACTCAGACACTGTCATAACCAAAAGCAGTGTTGGAGATAAAAAATAGAATCTGTTTCACTATTATGTATTCAAATCAAATATATATTAGAAAAAAGTTAAGGCTACTGGTTAAAATCTACCTATAACAGGTATTAAAAATGTAGCAGGGGCTGGGTGTGTGGGTGCAAGCCTGTAATCCCAGTTGCTGAAGAGGCTGAGGAAGAGTTATCAAAAGTTCAAAACCAGCCTTAGCAGAATCGAGGTGCTAAAAAACTCAGTGAGATCCTCTCACAAAATAAAGTAAAAAACAAAACAAAACAAAAATTCTGGGGATTTGTCTTAGTAGTGAAGTGTTCGTGAGTTCAATCTCCAATATCCCCAATAAAAAATGTTCCAGGGGGCTAGGGCTGGAGCTCAGTGGAGCTCTTGTCTGACACATCTGAGACACTGGAATCAATTCTCAGCTCCAGATATAAGTAAATAAAACATAAGGTCTATCAACACCTTTATATATATAGTACCAAGATACTGACATGGACTTTGATCTAATTTGCCTGTACTTTAGCCCTTAAGATTGAAGTTGGCAAGGCATAATGGTGCATGCCTGTAATATCAGCTGTTTACAAGACTGAGAAATAAAATTAATGAATTCAAAACCAGTCTCATCAATGGTGAGGCACTAAGCAACTCAGTGCAACCCTGTCTCTAAGTAAAATACAAAATAGGGGTAGGAATGTGGCTCAGTGGTAAAGCGCTCCTCACTTCAATCCCTGGTCTCTCCCCCCCAAAAAATGGGACTGAGTAAATAATTCAGCTTGCAGAGCACTTGCCTTCTAAGTATGAGGCCCTGGGGTCAATCCTCACTACAGAGAGTGAGAGAGAGAGAGAGAGAGAGAGAGAGAGAGAGAGAGAGAGAAGAGAGAGAGAGAGAGAGGGAGAGAGGGAGAGAGAGATTGAACTTCCATGTAATTTAAATTCAAGTTAGTCCCACTTCTATTTTTTCCTGCCACACCAGAATAAAAGCATTTCTTTAAATGTTTGGAATGTTTCTGTGGGTTATTTATTTATTATTAATTTATTTATTATTTACTTATTTTTATTTCGTGCTGAGGATCGAACACAGGACCTTGCATGTGATAGGTGAGTGCTCTATCACTGAGCCACAACCCCAGCCCCTTCTGTGGGTTATTTTAATGAAATGGTCTGACCATAAATAAGTAAATAAACAAATTAATTAATAAATAAATACACCCTCAATTGATGACCCATTACAGTTTTTAAAAAAATTTTAAATGGGACACATAAACCGCATTTAGGAGAGATTCACTCTTTTTAATGTCACCTGATATTATTCTGCTTTTTTTCTCATGTAAAAATCTCAGAATGATAAATTAAAATCTTTTAAAAGTTCCCTCCAGTTCTTGAAGAAAAACATTATAAATGATGCATACATTTGAAATAAAACATGGGGAAATAATGATTAATAATGCTGAAAGTGGAATTTTTAGATAAACCAAAATTTCTCAGTTTTCCATGAATCTGGGTGCTTGTTTCATAAATTTTGAAGAAAAACAATTATTTAAGCAAGAAGAAATAGAATGCCCACCATGTTGTATGAGGATTGATATCAGAAAAAAAAATCATTTTTGTGTGCCATCTTAGAAGTTTACTGATGGTTTTGGGCAGAACATGGAGCATAATGCATTTAAAATAGGCTTTGGAAAAGGCATCCTGACTACCATATGGGTTCACTTTTATTCTTTCTGTGACCCATCCTTTTTCCTTCAAATTCAATAAGGAATCACTCCTGGGACAAAGGACTTTGTAGAAGGTGTTCCCACAAGTGGGATTCAAGGTCTTTTACTTTTGAAATAGGCCTTAATGGTGCTCATTAACATCTTTCAGTTAGCCACCAGGTGTCTTTGAGTGAGGCCCATTATCTGCATTACATGGTCATTATTAAACTTATTCTCTGTGAACAGAGAACCCTAGTTTTGGATATGTCAACAGAGAGCTAGAAAACTAGGGGTTTATTCTGAGACCTATGGAGAGATAAGCTGAAGTTCTGGATTTCAGGTTTTTGTTCTGGATTTGAGATACTGCTTCTGCTACATTTAAAAATCTCAGGACTCATGAAGAGAATGAGTTAAAAGCCAGCATCATCAAATGTGTGAGGCCCTAAGAACTTCAAAGTGACCCTGTTTCTAAATAAAAATATTAAAAAAGGATGGGAATGTGAATCAGTGGATGAACAACTCTGGGTTGAATTACTGGTACCAAAAAGAAAACAACAAACAAACACACACACACAAAAAAAATAATAAACAAACAAATGAACAAACCCTCATAAGTAACAAGCCCTAAAATCAGCAGCCTCTCTCATGCTTGAATACAACAAATGGAGTTGTGGTTCTCTCCTGGTAATTATCTCAGTCTTCATTATGCATTCTGGAGACATGCTGGAATCATGGGACATGGAAGCCCACAAAGGGCTTTAGAAAAAAGCTGGAAACACCTTACAATTATGGAACAAAATGCCCAGGTTTTCAACTGCTGATCTAAGCCTCACTAGACTAGTCAGAGGGAGGTGAACGCTAAGTTACCACAGAGAGACCCTCTGGCCACAAGACTCTGGAGAGGACCATGAGGACTCCCTAGCCATGACTACAAGTTTCCACCATTGCCACTTCTGTAAGCTTTAAGCCACCTTCCTACCCAGTCTCAAGATAACAAGGCACACTTACCATTTCCTGGCTCTCAGGGTTCTCAGTGTTCTCCCTGTGATTTGTTTTCAGTTTCTGCATAGCACAGACACCTGGGCTTGGATCCAGGACAGAAGCCTACAAAAAGATTGAAAAAATGGTCGGCTCCAGACACCAAGGGAACAGAAGATTGTGGACGCCCTCCCCCTCATCACTAGCTGCATGAGGGTTGGACAGTTCTCACCTAAGAGACTGATTGGTCAAGGCTTCATGCCCTGCCTCCAACCTGAGCCAAGTGGGTGCAGAATCAAAGGCTGAATGACGGGCTGCTCCATTGTCACTGTTAAAAGACTATAGATCAGGGCTGAGGATGTAGCTTAGTCAGTAGAGTGCTTGTTTTGCTGATTAAGGCCATGGATTCAATCTCTTGCACTACGCACACACACTCTCCTCCCCCCCAAAAAATAAGTAAAGGACTTTGGGGACTAGGGTTATGGATAAGAGGTAAAGCACTTCTCTAGCATGCGTGAGGTACTGGGTTGAACACCCAGCACTGCATTAAAAAGCCACCCAAGAGAGGATGTGGCTTAAATGGTACAGCACTCCCTGGCATGCGGGCGGCCCAGTTTTGATCCTCAGCACCCCATGTTGTGTCTGCCAAAAACTAAAAGTAAATATTTTAAAAAAAGCCAACAAACAAACTACTAATGACATTTGCCAAGAATGAATGAGAACCAAATCTAGATGAATACTCTGACCTCTGTCTCTATATTCATGTGTCAATAAGCAAGAAGGTAAACTTCTGTGTCTAATCACTAAAATAAGGGGATAGTGATTGTTTTCTTCAGTGGGAAGTGATTAAAAATCATTATTATGTATAAAGTACTTTAAATGTGAAAAATCTATTTTGGACATGTATAATGATTTTGGACATGTATAAAAATATTGTATAACTAACAATAATTTGTAATTTTATTATATAGTAGTAAATAAGAACCACAGAGATGCTATACCTATAAAGAACAGTCATTCTTTTCCTTTAATGAAAAAAAACATCACCATAGTTTGAACTTATAGTTATTATGAAGCTAGTCATACTTAAAATTCTTTCTCCATTCAGTATTACTATTTCAACAATGTTTGTTAGTTTATTTTCACAACATTATGGTGTTTCTTTTTTTTCTTTCTTTTCTTTCTCTTTATTATTGGTTGTTCAAAACAATAAAAAGTTCTTGACATATCATATTTCATACATTAGATTCAAGTGCGTTATGAACTCTAATTTTTAGCCCAAATACAGATTGCAGAATCACATCGGTTACACATCCACATTTTTACATAATGCCATTAGTAACTGTTGTATTCTGCTCCCTTTCCTATCCTCTACTATCCCCACTCCCCTCTTCTCTCTCTACCCCAGCTACTGTAATTCATTTCTCTCCTTGTTTTTTTCCAATTCCCTCACAACCTCTTATATGTAATTTTGTAAAACAATGAGGGTCTCCTTCCATTTGCATGCAATTTCCCTTTTCTCTCCCTTTCCCTCCCACCTCATGTCTCTGTTTAATATTAATCTTTTCCTCCTGCTCTTCCTCCCTGCTCTGTTCTTAGTAGCTCTCATTATATCAAAGAACACATTTGCATTTGATTTTTAGGGATTGGCTAGCTTCACTTAGCATAATCTTCCATAATGCCATCCATTTCCCTGCAAATTCCATGATTTTGTCACTTTTTAGTGCTGAGTAATACTCCACTGTGTATAAATGCCACATTTTTTACCCATTCATCTATTGAAGGGAATCTGGGTTGGTTCCACAGTCCAGGTATTGTGAATTGTGCTGCTATGAACATTGATGTGGCAGTATCCCTGTAGTATGCTATTTTAAGTTCTTCAGGGAATAGTCCACGAAGGGCAATAGCTGGGTGAAATGGTGATTTGACCCATATTTTTTCAATCAAAAATTCTAAAGTATAAATCATCTACTATGACTGTTTAGCCTAAAGAAAGATACTCATTGAATACAGTATAAGAAGAAAGCCATAATATTGTCAGAAAGACAACACTTGTAAATTCAGGTACTATCTATAGTTACTGGCTTGGTTAGGTATCTAATTGTTACTATCTATAGAAACCAAACAATTGAACAAAAGTTTCAGGCAATTAATACCTGAGTAAAATAGTGCTTTTGTTGATGTAGTAATACTAAGTTTATATATCTTTCTTTTCTAACAAGCTGAACATAGCATCAAAACCCCAATCTCTCAATATACAGGAATTTAACCAAGACTTTTTACTGAACAACAAATTTATTCAGTTAAGTGAGTTTAGTGATTGCTGTCTGAGCCAAAATGTTTTTTCTCTGCATGCAAATCTGGGGCAGCTTCATGTAACATAAGGTCAAATGATTATAGGAATCCTCAAAGTTCAGCACTGCAGAGAAACAGCATGAATAATTTTCTTTCAAAAATGTTAAAAACTGATGTTACCAATCTACAATTGCATTTATTGAAAATCACAATGTTTTACCCAAGAGACATCTAATTTTCTGCACCACAACTCTCTTTAAAAGGCTCCAGTGTAAATTCATTGCAGAATGTATTTCTAGGTAAATAAATAATTTGACCCATGTATGGAATTTTTGAATAGATGCCAATTAAACAGGAGAGAAGAGCTGAAAAAATAAATTGTCATTTTAATTTTAAAGTAGTTGATCTTGAGCTATTACCATTGACAGTAGTTAGAGAGTCGGGCCATTTCTCTATTGAGGGCTCTTAATTTGTGAAAATAGTATCATACTATCAGCACAGTAGAAAACACCTCTTTTGAATTCTCTAAGGCAAAAAATGTATCATTTTCTCAAGTTTCTTTGAGTGAATAATTGTCTCAAAAAAATTTCTACTCTAAAATAGTGCTATTATATAGTCTATCTCAATCCACTGTTTTCTCAATAGACTGAAAACCATTACACATTGTTAGCAGTCTTACTTCAAAATTCCTTTGGTGGTATTCTTGAAAAATATGAATACTGAGACCTTTTACTTCCTACAGGGAAATCCTCTTCCATCATCTTAAAATCCTAATAAAGAGTGGAAAGAAGTATCTTGTTTTTCAAGTTTTTATACCTATATATGTTTGTATACAATTATATATAAAATTCTTTAAAGTAATTTATATATATATATATATATATATATATATATATATATATATATATACCCACACATTGCCTACATAAAAATTACTTTAAGGATAATATGTTTAATATACCTGGAGAATTTAACTGCAATGTGGTCTCTTGTACATGAATTCATGTAGCTGGTTTCAGTGGTACACGCCAGAGTCTTGGGATGCTGAGGCAGGATGATTGTGAGTTCAAAGCCAGCCTCAGCAATTTAGCGAGTCCCTCAGCAACTCAACTCAGTGATATCCTGTTTCTAAATAAAATACAAAAAAAGGGCTGAGTATGTGGATCAGTGGTTCAGCATCACTGGGTCCAATCCTTGGTACCAAAATAAATAAATAAATAAATAAATAAATAAGGAATGCATTCCTGCAATCATGTAGGCATGCATAATGAATAAGTACATGGATTCAAGTTTAAACAAAAATAAACATGGTAAAATTTTACTAAACTCCAATAGTTGGTAAAAAAAAAATTAAAGAAACTAAGTGTTAAAATACTTACATATTTACTGGAATACCATGAACTATTATCAATTATGTTGTAAACATTGACAACATGAACATTTAATAAACTATAATGTTATCAGAAAAAAATATTTTTTAAACATTACACTTAACATTATCACTTGCTATATAATAACAGGGAGGCATCATTTAATCTTAATGTCTTCACATTTTAGGGTCTAAGTTTTAGATAGAAGAAGACCATCACTAGTCTTTGGCTATGTGGGCCTACAGATACCTAATATTAAAAAATCTACAGATTTTACAGTTATTAAATGAATTAATTTGGGAGTATTATGACTATGGGTAATTAATTTTTTCTTTTATTTACCTTTTTTTATAGACTTCACAGGATGTTCTACTTTTGTAATAAGAATATTCCCTTTCAAAAAAAATTTTAATACAATTAAAAGTAAATTAAGACTTGGAATAGATTTAGTTTTTAGTAATCAAAAAAAAAAAACTTTGGGGCTCAGAAGGGAATATAGTACATGGGTTGAAAGTTTGCATTTTAGAGTTATGCTTTTCTGAGTCTGAATTCTATCTCTGCCTCTCCTACTTAACAAGGAACACAGCTCTCTAGACAATGGTGTTGTAAACCTCAAATACAATAGTGCTTGCAAGGTACTTGGCACTCATAGTTAGTTTCAAAGGATAGTTGCTTTTATTATTACCTTAAAATCTAATTTTAATAAAATGAACAACCTACAAACTATTAGACATTTCACACTTTGTACTCTTTTTGACAATAAAATATTTCTAAACCTTTAACTCATACTTGGACCTGGGAAAATACTCACTCAATTTATATTGTATTTTCCACTTAACATATTATTCTAGGGTAGTGAAAAAGGCAACCAGTTCTCATGGCAATGACAAACATGTCTACCTGGAAGTCATCTTTGATACTGGAAACTTGAAACTACTCATTCCTTTAAATAAGAAACACAACCCTTCATTTGAAATACAAGTTATACTATACTCACAAACATATGGACAAAAGTGTTAGGGAATAATTGGTTGTGGTTGTTTTTCCTTTTCTGTGAAGGTGAGGATTAAACCCAAGGCCTTACAATTGCTATGCAAGTGCTCTACCACTGAGGTATACTCCCAGTCCCAAATATATGTATTGCATACAATCTCTTTAAAAAATCTGTTATGTACGTCATTAGTAACAAAATATGCTTATTACAAGATGAATTTTTTTTTTCAGAGTAGAAATTAGAAATTTATAAAAGGACAGCAGAAAAGACTTCTCCCAGAGAAAGAAGGGGACCCAAAAGGTGGGAATCCGTGGAAGGGCTGTTCTTTCCACTTTTTATAGTTTTGGTGATGGAATACAGGTTGAAGGGGTTAGGACACAGGTGGGCCCAATTATCACCTTTTGGGATGGGCTTATCATTTCTCTAGGATGGGCTATCTCCGAATCTGTTGGGGGCTGTTTCCTGAGCTCCATTAACATTTCTTTGAGGTGGACTTTGGCCTAGGGCCTTTTCAGTACTTCATTAACATTCCATAAATTGTCCTGCATTTTCCCTGAGTCATTCCCAGCATGGCCTTCATTTTAGATTTCACTGGATATTAGACCCGATTTACCTAACTACACTGACTACCTAATTTTAAATCTGGCTTCATTCCCCCCTCTAATTTGGGAACTCCTTACTGCTGTAAGCAAGGGGGGCGAAGAAAATCTTTCTGGCCTCTTCAGGCTGAAAAGGGACGGTGTGGGGCAAGCAGTTTGGAATCTCCCTTTAAAAATTGGGTCTATCGAGTGGGTCCATGATAGAAGACTGATTGAGAAGTAATAGACTGGAAGGCCATTTGAGTGATGGGTGGTCTAGAAGAGAAACAAGAATTTATTAGTACTGGAACCAGATTGATGCAGCAATAAATCCCATAGCACAGGAATATGCCAATGCGTATGATGGCAAAGACAAAGACTAACAATGTTTTCCACCAGGAAGTACCAAGAACCAGGAGCTAAGATATTGTTTCCATGACAAAGTTGCTGAGGACATGGCTTCTATCTGAGCATGTAAATCTTCAAGGATATTCGTCACATTGCCAGAATTGTCAGGGGTGTAAACACAACATTTAACTTTAAGAGTTACAGATGTCCTTTACCTTAAGATACAGTTTAATATCTTAATGTCATCTGAGCTTGCGAAATCCTTTTACTAGTATGACCTCTGTGTCTAATAGAGAAATATTTAATTCTGTTACTTAGGGCTAGATAACCATACTAGCAAACATTAAGCCTACCTGCGTAGGTTAGAAATAAAGGCCTTGAACTAAAAACTACTCTGGCAGTTTCTTCTGATAGATATCAGGCATTCCTGTCTGAGAATCTCTTTTGAAGCTTCCTGTTTACTTATTTATAGAAGTAACAGTTAACTATTATTTTATTTAAAATGCCCAGGAATAGCTGTGTTTTGGATTTGACTGTCTTTGCTAAGTGTTTAAGATGAAGCAAGTCAAACTGAGTTTTGTTTCTATCTATTGTTAACAGTCAGCTGAGTTTCCTTGAGAATCTTCAGGAACTTGCAGCAGCTTCTCAGATCTGCTAGTGCCATTTGTGCTAGGATGGGTCCAGGCCTTGCTTGACCATGTGGCTTCCCTCGGAAGCATCAGGGATGTCTCCATTTTCTGATGACCCTCCTCTTCACAGCAAATGCACTGATTGGCTTTCTGTCCTCCACTGGTCTCATTAATCTCCCTGATTGGGAGGTTATGTGGCCTAGAGTTGCAAATCTCTCTGGAAAAGTCCCCTATCCCCTGACTCAGACTGACTCAGAGGGCAAGAGCCAAATTTTTAATTTTAAAACTTAATCTTTTCTTAGTTCAATATTTATTTCCAGATAATCATATGAATAAATAAATCATGTATGCTAATTTTACGATATGCAATGTAAATAAATTGAATCATCTTCCAGAATAATTAAGATAAAATCCTTTTGCATTATAGCAATTTTTACCATCCAAATATCTAAAATAATAGCTTTCTTCATTTTCATACCTCTTAGTTTTTAAGTAAGCTCATGTGTTTTAAAATAATACTTAACCTTACTGATTGAATATAAGTCAATGAAAAGTAAAATCTTTTAATTTGGCAACAGTAAGAAAACTTTTGAAATTTAAAGGAAATTAAGCTTTTTAAAGTATTTCTTCAAAATTTCCCAAAATCAATTTTACATAAGGTAAAATTTTTATCTTTCTGATTTCCAAAAAATACTAGTTCATCCTTAGTTACATTATACCCTAAAACAAAATCCTGACTCAATCAAATATATTTTTTTATCTTTAAGGGTTCTAAAATGGTAAGATATTTCTTACTGTTCATATAACTGGAAATATAATAATTATGCTTAAACATTTTCACTTTAGATTCTAGATTATAATATCTTGTATTTTCAAAAACTCTCCTAGTAATTGAATTTCTACATTTATCTCAGTTTTTAAATACACATATTAATTAGTAATTCATACTTTAATATGTAGCATGTTATAATGAATTAAATGCTTAAAAATTACAAGACAATGATAGCGAGGGTATTTTAAATGTTCTAAAAATAAGTATCTCCCATTTATATTGCTTTGCTACCTAATTTAAAAAATGGAATTGCAGACTCAATATAGCAGAGTGAATCTGTGCTACCTCATCATGCACAGATTTTTCTAGCTTCATAAATGACATTATGATCTTGGATTTGGATTTCACTTTTCTGCGAGCTAAAGAACTACATCTTGGGTTAACTGAATCTATTTCACAAGACTGTTGGAAAAAAAAATTTCAAAGTGGCTTTATAGAAATATACTAGACAAATTTAAGATACAATCTATTAGAACTTAATTTTCCTTATTTCAAAATGTTACATTACTGGAACTCATATGCCAAAATGCCCCAAGAAAATTGATACAAATCCACTGAGAATATTACATTCAGAGAACTGTAATTACTGGTTAGTAATTCAATTTTCCTAAGAGGCAAATACTGGATCACTTGCTCTCCCAGGAAAAAAGAAAGGAAAAAAAAGTTTTAAATGAAACTTGAATATGTAACTTGGACATTTTACAAAGTAGTTCATATTTTTTGGTTGTAATTTCTTCATGGATATGAACTTGATCTTAAGAGATAATATCCCTTATAAGCTCATCACATTTATTTCTTTCCTAAGACATACAAAAACAGAATCACTTAAATATTTAAATTCTTAATTTTATTACTGTTAGAAATATGTCACTACAAAGAAGCACATATTAAGCTGCATACCCTTATGTACATATTATATCAATATGAAAAAGCATTTATTTTTCTTTTGCAAATGTATTATGTAAAGCCTAAAACAAAACAGCATTAAATATTTTTTTACAATAACTCAGGACCTTTTCTTAAGTGTATTCTTAAGTTCTTAAAAATTTCTTAAATCATTATTTATCTTTAAAGATTTGTGAATATACTTAGCTATAATTAGAGAAGAATTTAATTTTGCTATATAAAGTTTATGGAAATAATATCATCTCATGGGAAGGCTGGAATATCTTAATCTCTGTCTGATTTTTGTTGTGTGTTTTCTGCATCTGCAAAGGTAAATATAACTCAATAGTTCTTGTTTTATAAGCTAGCCATAAATTTGTAAAATTGGAGAGACCATTAAGTGTATTTCATACAAAAAAAATAGTTTTAGATCCCTACATATTCTGGACCCTTTATCATGTAGTTTTTGTACTTTGGACTTTTTAGATATTGTCTATTCCATATGATTGTTCAGTCAAGTGTGAAACTTCTTTGAAATTCAAGGTATTACATGATTTCTTCTATATAAAATATTTTCTTTAGAAAATTTTACATACCCTTATCAAGTCTGAAACCAAGATTGTAATTTTAAAATGGGAATGAATACTTTATGTTGAATTTATTATCCCACAAAAATAATAATGCATAAATATCATGTTTAAACAATCATGGATAAACCTTCTCTGAAGGCAAATCTTAATGTGTCTACTCATTGGGAGCACAGTCTCTCTCTTGTAAGAAACAATAGAGCAAATGCAGAGATTTTCCTATACAAATCGAGACATGCCTGATTGAACTGTGAGGAAGTCTCAGGAGATGTCTTCCTAAAATATCATCTGTCAAGAAACTTTAGTTTTAAAGACTGGAATTGGAAGATCTCAGACCCACCCGTGAGGAATTCATGTTTACATACATCTGTGCCTGACAGTTGGCTGGGTGTAAGAGCCAGAATTCACGATAGGCCCAAAGAGGAGCAGATTCATATTTCTGAAATCTCCTCTCTCCTTGACAGAAAAATATTTAACTGTAACTTGATATTGTCTATAATGTCATTTCCATATACCTTTTGAAAAAGATACCACCAGAAAACAACTAAACATTCTATAATACATTTCTCTGTTTTTTTGCAACAAGGTGAATTCACCTTCCCATGGCTTTCTCAAGATCATAAATAAGAAGCACTGCATGAGAATACACAAAGAAAGCAAAGTAAACTAAGGACAAGATGAATTTCCTGTCTATTTTCTTCATGGTGGTAATTTCTTAAAATATAATAATGGAATTGTTTAGTTTCATCTTTAAGTATTGAAATTGATGAAAAGAATTTGACAACACATAAAAATATGTAAGCTAGTATGTGACTAGAGATTGCCATGTAAACTAAATGAAATGATTAAATGTAAAAATGAAAATGTAACAGGACTTATATAGTCTTTGTGTTTTAACAAATTACAATTTTCATTTTGGGTATATGTGGATATTACTGTACGTGTACCTTAAAAACACATTAATTTTCTGAGGGCAGACCATTAATTGGGTCCAATTCACTCTTAACATGAATTGTAAACTCTCTATTATTCAATCTTCCCTCAGTCTGATAGCTGTGAAATCCCAGGTTATCATGAGTATGGCTAAGATGCACTGTGCAGTGCTCATTCAACAATTTGCTGCTGTGGTGCTTGAGTTCCTGTGGTTCTTGATGCCTGAGGTAGTTTTTATTCTTTTGCCCAGCTTACATTCCATAATTTCTTCAAAGTTTTAGAGAAGTATTTCAATGCCATCTAGAAACTATCTTTTTTCTTAGTAATGGACCCCAACAACACATTGCAGTAATACGTTAAATTTATAAATCCTTCAAAGCTTTTAGTAAGACTTTCTAAGAAGGACTGGAGATTTGTAAACTCACAGAAATGCAATAATGTATTATTGATTTTTGTTAATGATATGCTCATACTGATTACAAATTTCATAGTGTTATAATTGAATATGACATGTAGTAACAATACAGTTACATAGAAAATGACAAGTAAATCAGTACTATGTATAACTATTTCTAATATACATGGCAAGTTTGAGGCTACATTTATTTGAAATTGCATTTGTCTATCCAATAGATAACCAAATTGGTTTTTCAAGCTTTGTGTGTATGTGTGTATGTGTGATGTGTGAATGTGTGATTTGTGTATGTGTGTGTGTGTGTGTGTGTGTGTGTGTGTGTGTATATATATATATATATATATATATATTTAAAAATATTTCTATATACTCTCACACTCTAAATAATATTACATAATATTATTGTGGTAATATTTGCTTACAAATGAATTATTAACAACACATATGATTTATATCAGAATATATTCTTGAAAATGTTCTGTAAAATATTTTAGCTGGATAATTTAAGTGTATAAGCAAAGCTGAAATTTAAAATTTAAATTCCAGGTAAGATTATGATACAGTAATTAAAAAAAAATACTATGTTAACAAAAAATATAAAATGGCCCAGGAATTTTTAATGATTTGTGTGCAGACCTTTGTAGTTAACCTCAGAAACACTAATCTGAGCTAGATGTTTTTAAATAGCAGATGATTATTAACCAACTTAAAAGTCTAATGGAAATTTGTTCATAATTGTCTATTATTTAAAAGCAGTGCTGTTCATAGTTTGAATCTGGTGCTACCAGAATCATTACACTAGGAAAAATACTAACAAGCATAAGCTTCTTCTAACCTATAGATATTTTCTGACATGTTGCTCACCATCTCTAGCAGTCAGAGAAATGCAAAGCAAAACCACCCTAAGATTGGCAGCCATTAGGAAGTCAAACAACAACAGCTGCTGGCGAGGATGTGGGGAAAAGGGTACTCTTGTACATTGCTGGTGGGACTGCTAATTGGTGCGGCCAATTTAGAAAGCAGTATGGAGATTCCTGGGAAAGCTGGGAATGGAATCACCATTTGACCCAGGTATTGCCCTTCTCGGACTATACCCTGAAGACCTTAAAAGAGCGTACTACAGGGATACTGCCACATCGATGTTCATAGCAGCACAATTCACAATAGCTAGACTGTGGAACCAACCCAGATGCCCTTCAATAGATGAATGGATAAAAAAAAATGTGGCATTTATGCACAATGGAGTATTATGCAGCACTAAAAAATGACAAAATCATGGAATTTGCAGGGAAATGGATGGCATTAGAGCAGATTATGCTAAGTGAAACTAGCCAATCCCTAAAAAACAAATGCCAAATGTCTTCTTTGATATAATGAGAACAACTAAGAACAGAGCAGGGAGGAAGAGCAGGAGAAAAAGATTAACATTAAACAGAGACATGAGGTCGGAGGGAAAGGGAGAGAAAAGGGAAATTGCATGCAAATGCAAGGAGACCCTCATTGTTATACAAAATTACATATAAGAGGTTGTGAGGAAAATGGGAAAAAAACTTATTCTAACCTATAGATATTTTATGACATGTTGCTAGTATAAACATGGTGGTTACTTATTGCATGAGGATCAGAAAAAATTTGCAAGCACTTTACATTAACTGTTATTATTATTTGCAAAAAGTTAAATACAAATGTCAATACACACACATATATTCTGTGATAAATTTTCTTTGATCTTACATTTATTTTTATTTTCTTTATAATGACATTTATTTTAACAAGTTCTATAAATCAGGCAACAGTAAGAACCACTTACCCCCTCGCACGTATGAAAACACTTGCCTGTTAACTGATAAATACCTGGCGCTTAGAATGTACCTCATTCATTTAATGAGCTCAAAAATAACCTTTGCAAGAAATAACTGGTGGGGCTATGGTATTCAGTGATAGGGTTTTAATCCTCAGCACCACATTAAAAGAAATAAATAAAAGAAAGGTATTGTGCACATCTGTAACTAAAAATATTTTTAAAAAATAACTGATGATTACATTATAACACTACTTTTCAACTTTATTTTGTTCAACAACCTGAGTTAGCATGCCCTTATCAACCTTCCTGCCTATATCAATATAGTGTTTCACAGATAAACTTTCTTTCTCACATGAAGTTCCCTTTCAGAAGGAAAATGCACCCTATTCCCTGGTTCCTACACTCATTGACTTTTTTTTCTTCACGAAATCTAAAATTACTGCCAATATAAGTTTTAGAAAGCCACATGAACCCTGAAAACTGAAATTGTAGCAGTCTTTAACTCAGACAGTTAGCATGAAAACCAAAGAAGGCACTGACCTTCTGGTGGACTCCCCAGAAGCACCCAGTTAGGAAAAATGAGCTCTGCTTTACATCACTGACCATCCAGTGTTCCTAGCTAAGTTCTTGAAACCTTCTATTCAATGCCAATAAAACTCCAGAAATTATTCCTTCTAACTATAAAACTATTCCCATTGACAACTTCCCTACCCCTTCTAAATCTTGCCTAACCACTGTTCTACTCTCAACTTTTAGGCGAACAACAGGTTTAGAGTTTATTGTTTTTCACTGAGTCTTTTTACTGAAAGTAATGCTTTTACATTTTATTTGAAATAGAGATAATAGATAATAAATCTTGAGAGCTTCTGAATTAGATCACTTAAATAAACAACTCATTTTAAAAACCTAAAAAATGGGTAACAAACAAATAATCTTAGAGAACATATTACTTTAGATGTGGATACATATGTGCATGTCCAAGTGTGTACACATGTTCATGCACACAATAAAAAAAAGAATTGCAGGGGCTGGGGTTGTTACCAGTGGTAGTATGCTTGCCTAGCACATATGAGGCACTGGGTTCAGACCTCAGCACCACATAAAAATACATAAAACAAAGGCATTTTGTCCAACTACAAGTAAAAAATATTTAAAATAAATACATGAATAAATACATAAATAAATAAAGAGAATTGCAATTCAATAAAAAGAAGAGGATTTTTTCAATGAACAAATTTGCTTCATTTGAAAATCAAATTGGATCTTGATAACATACCATAATTAATCCCAGATGGATTCAACATTTTTGGGGGGTCACCCCACCAGCTGTGATTACAGGTGTGTGTCACTGCATCCGGAAAACTCAAAACTTAGAAGACAAAATTAGAATGAAAGAAGTGAAATCAAAGAAAAAGATGTGGATAACTAACATTGGAATAACTAATTTTGCAGTTGAAAAGAAGGTTGTAAGACTAAAATTAGAGGAGAAATTCACAAGTTTATTATATTTTGCAATATAAATAATAAAACATTAGAATCACTGAACAGACTCATATGGAATAAAAGAAATAAAATAATATATAATATCATATATATATATGAAATTATCTATAACTTTTCCATATATACAACCTATAAATAAATAAATATTTTATATAAATTTATATTTGCATGTGTATGTATATATATATATATATATATATATATATATATATATATATATCTTACTATTTTAAATTTATATATGTATGTGTATATATATATATAACTTACTAATTTGCTTAGGGCCTTACTAAGTCTCTAAGCCTGGCTTTGAACTTGTGATTATTCTGCTTCACCCTCCTGAGCCACTGAGTAAAACAAGTTAAACTGATATAAGAATTTTCACTTCCTAAACTTTCTGAAGAAAAATTTGCCAAAATTTTGGAGTATGTGTGTACTTTTATTAATCTGTATACTTTTGATCTAGTAATTCCAATTTCAATCATTCTTGATATTCAGTTTAAATATTTATATAAAAATGTGTTCTATAATATAACTTGTATGAATTATAAATAATAATCTATTGGTTAATATCTTACACATTATTGCTATGATAATATACCGCAAAATAGTTTCAAAATATTTTTGAAGATTATTGATCTGGAGGGACATTTGATTACAAATGCTCAAGTTAAAAAAATATAAAATATGTTCATTGGGTGTTTGGTCATATATAGACACATAAGTATATAAGTTTAAATTTACACTATTTTAGTATTTAAAAAGGAGTCTTCATAAACACACCTTACATACAGATGTATGATAAAACACTAAATTACAAGCCATGTTAAACTTAAAATACAGGTGAATTTATTATCATATTTATGGTTTTTGTTTTTCAAAATGCTAATTGAAGGATATTTAAAAACTTCTCCACTTTTAAATAAAAGTATTGTTGGAAGACTGTATGACAGAGGTTGTCTAAGTAATTCTTTCATGATGAATTGAATATACGTTGGAGGCTATGTATGAAAATGGGTTGTCTCTCTGAACTCATGAAGGAATTTAATTACAAAAATCTTATGTCAATGATATTAAAGAAGGTAGAAACTAATTGGACTATGGTGTTTAGTGGTAGGGCCCTTGAAAAATGTTTAGGTTTGATTACTTCATTAGGATGGAGCCCCTTTGATGGAGTTCTGGTGGTTTTTTAAGGAGAAAGAGATAAGATATAGATTTGAGAGATACACAACATGGCCCCTGCCATGTTGTGATGCATCCAAGAGGGACACCTCTCAGAGCCTTAAACCTGTAAAGATCTGAAATATCTGAAAGATGGGATAAATGGCCATGACCAGAATGCTGATAGAAATACAGACAGTAAGGACCATGCTGATGAGAACTCAGATGCAAATGAAGATATTCTACTGGAAACTGGAATCAACAATTGTCACACCTCTGCTGTGAATGTGGCTGAACTGTGTCCATGCTCTGAAGCTTATGGAGGGCCAAATTTGGAAGTGATGGACTATAATATCTAATGGAGAAAATATGTAGTCAAAACAGCATTCAGTCTCCTTCCTGGTTACTTTAAATTGTATTCTATAGAACTTGGAACCAATGGGATAATCTAAAGCTGAAATGTATAATTTTAAAGAAAAATATGGAGAATTCACAGCCTGTTTAGGGAAGGAGTGAGAAAAAGCACATTTGTGACAGAAGGGTAGAGTGGAAAAACCACTTTCTAAATGGCATGTGCTCATTAGTAAGACAATTGGGAAAAAGCCTAATTTCTTGACCACTGAGACACATCTGCAGCCCTATTTTGTATTTTATTTAAAGACAACGTCTCACTGAGTTGCTTAGCACCTTTCTTGTAAAAAAAATATATATTCTTTAGTTTTAGGTGGACATAATATCTTTATTTTTTTATGGTGATGAGGATGGAATCCTGTTCCTCACATGTGCTAGGTGAGTGCTCTGTTACTTGAGCCACAACCCCCACTCTTAGCTCCTCGTTTTTGCAGAGGCCAATTTTGAACTCACAATACTTCTGCCTCAGCCTCCCAAGCAGCTGGGATTTCAGGTGGGCATCACCGTGCCTGGCTTTATCTTATGTTTGAGGCGAGGTCTTGCTTATGTTGACCAGGTTGGCTTCCAACTCCTGGGCTCCAGTGATTCTCATTGTCACAGCATCCTGTACAGCGGGGACAGCGGGGACTACAAGGTCATGCCACCATGACTGGCTTCTTATTTTTTAAACAAGGCTGTTCCGGAGCTGGGTCTGCGGCTCAGTGGTAGAGCTGCTTGCTTAGCTTGCATGAGGCACTGGGTTCGATCCTCAGCAGCACATAAAAATAAGTAAAATAAACATTAAAAAAATACAACAACATGATTTAAAATAGACAAACAAGCAAGATTGTTCTGATGTCCCAATTTAACAGATGAAGCCGTCGAGGCTGGGGCTGGGTAACTTGCTGTAGCAGACGCTGTGGGTGCTCCACCCATGACCCCCACCTATCCTGCTCAAGGCTCTGACGGTGCAGGGGGGATAGAGAGCCGAGCCTTGTTATTGGTAGAGGCTGGGACACATACACTGGCAGAGGCTAAGCCACTTTCCTAAGTTTCCCCACTTGTCCTGGGGAGTCTGTGTCTTGCAGCATGACAGATGAGCCATGTCTTGCAGGCATGGTGGACTGTGTGTGGACAGTCAAGGGGGTGGGACTGGAATGAGGGTGAGCAGGAGAAAATAAGGTCCCTGTGGCCTCCAGTTTTCCCACTGTCATTACTGGGTTTGAGAAGCCTAAGCCATCCTGTGTTACAGAATCAGAGCCCCAAGCCTAGCACCCCAATTGCCATCCCAAGCAATCCTCCCTGGGAAATCTCCAGTGGGGTGTGCCGGCTGGGTTTTTCTGTTTTGTTTTGTTTTGGTTTGGGGTTTGGTTTTTTTTTTCAAACAAAAAGCAACTAAAACAAACACATAGCAATTAAAACCTCCAAGTGAGGGCAGCCACTGTCCTTGGGCAGAGGGTGGAGCACAGTCGGCCCCTGGGAAGCTTGACCTGTTGTTCCTCATTGGAACACGCTGGTGGACAGTGGACTTGTCTGTGTTTCGAGTGTCAACAAAAACAAGTTGACTTACAAAGTACTAAAGTCCCAGATGTGGTGTCACACACCCGCAATCCCAGTGACTTGGAAGGCTGAAAATGGGGGATCGCAAGTTCCAGGCTGGCCTGGACAACTTAGTGAGGCCCTGTCTCAAAAACAGTAGGGGCCACACACGTGTGGGAGGCTGAGATGGGAGGATTCCAAGTTCAAAACCAGCCTCAGCCTCGGAGAGGTGCTAAGCAGTCAGTGAGTCTCTGTCTCTAAATAAAATACAAAATAGGGCTGGGGAGGTGGCTCAGTGGTGTAGTGCCCCTGAGTTCAATCCCCTCCCAAAATAACAGAAGTGGCTGAAGGTGTGGCTATGTGGTCAAGTGCTTCTCTAGTAGGTGTGGCCCTGGGTTCACATCCAGTACCAAAACAGAAAGAGGGAAGAGAGAGAGAGAGAAAGGAAGGAAGGAGGCAGAGAGGAAGGGAAGGAAAGAGAAAGTCCTGAAGTGGTGCTGAATGAACGGGTTTGAAATTGTTACCAACACAGACCACAGCGCGGTGCAGTGACAGGAGGAAGATGTCTGTGTCTGTCACACATGTGGTCGAACACGCAATTGACTATTACCAGGCATCAGAAACTAGAATGGCGGTTTCCTCTGGGAAATGCAGGAGGGTGGCTGAGGGTTGTTTTTAATTTTATCCCGTAAGCACTCATGAGCAGTCAGTGTTTTTAAAAGTGTGTGTGTGTCCTCATTACAACCTCTGCCCCATCCCCACGGTGCCCATATTCCCTTGGGGACAGGGTATTGTGGTGCTCCACCTCGACCCCCACTCTCCAACCTGTCCCTGCTGGGTCGTGGGGCCCAGGAGAAACTCTTGGCCTCTCTGGACTCCCATTTCCCTGTGGTACAAGGTGAGACTGGACCAGGTTTCCCCCAAGACCCCTCCCATCCCAATGTCCCATGTGCTGTGACTTGGTAAACCCAATCCAGGGCCCAAAGCTGGTCTGATGTGCAAAAAACCTCTCAACCCAGCCCACCCCACGACCCCGACTTAGGCCACTGAAGCCTCCCAAGATGTTGGGACACCACACCCAAACAGCAGCAGTGCTTGGGCAGGTGTCCCCGCCTCCAGGCAGCCTCTGCCCCGCCTCTGCTGCCAGCACCCTGACTGTGCCCTAAGACCCAACTATTCCCTGTGCGGACCTTGAGGGACTCTCCCTTTTAACGCAGGATAGTGCATATGCTTCCCCAAGCCCTTGTTCTGCAGCCCAGGGACACAGCGACACCAGGACAAGGGCCTCTCCCCACGATGGGGTTCCCTGGAGGGTGGTCCATTCCTTGGTCCCCTAGGGTCTGGGGCCAACCAAGACCTAGTCCTTCTCCCATTCATCCCAGAAGCTCTCCCCGGCCAGGAAATCCCTCTTGGGCCTATGTTGTCACCTCTGTCATGTGCACCCTGAACCCTAATGGACAGGAGAGCGCCCTGTTACTAAGACAGCCGCTAAGACCAAGCACATCTCCACACAAATCCCACCCAGGAGCCACCTGGGAAGGGTGATCTCAGCAGGCCCGAGAGCCTACAGCCCTCCACTCCGCCCTGAAGAGTCAGGCCCAGGCCCCACCTAGAGGAAGAAAGCAATCTCTTCCTTCCTGGAGGGCTGTGGGGCTCACTGAGAACCCACTTTTTTTCCCTGGAGCCCAGAGCACTCAGGAAGCAGCGAGCACAGGAAGGGAAGCCTGCGCCCAAGGACTGGCTAGAGGCTGCCAGGAGTTCCTGGCTGGTTCCAGGCTCCCCCAGCCATTGGGAACCCAGGCCTGGGATGGACGGGGCCTTGGAAAAAGTCACAAGCTGTCCTCAGCAGTTGAGGACATTGGCCAGAGCCTATAACATTAACCTTTACAGATATCACCAGTAAATGGGAGGATTCAGCCCCTTTCCTGAGAGGAGCTGCAGAAGGGATGAGCTGCATGGGGAGCCTGGCAGAGGAGGTTACACTTGCCCTTTCCATCAAAGGGACACAGGCTGGGAGTGGGAATGGACAGGGGTTCTCCTTTCTCACATGGGAGAACCAAGACTCAGACAGAACACGCTGGGTCCTGAGAACTACAAGAACCACCATTCTTCAGGATTCTCGTAAAAACCATAGCAGTTGTCTGGGCTGCAAAATGTGGCTTGTGGAGCTCGGTGAGCAATTGTTACACCTGCAAAGAACCACAAGGGTCTTTTGACTCGATGGGCCTCGTGTGCATCTCCCTATCCCATCCAAGGGCAGCGCAGAGCACCACCGACCCTTGCTGTGCAAGAACTCAGTCCAGGGCTGCCAGATCTTTTGATCACCTGGAGCCTGGGAGCCCAGCCCGGGTCAGCCCTGGGGGAGGTAAGCCTGGTCCTGAGCACAGAGCCTGAGGAGGACTCCCCTGTGTGTGCCGATGGCCTTCAAGGAGGGCTAGTGCAAGAGGTGGCAGGGTCTCCCAGGGCACTGGCCTCCCCTTTGCTGCAGGACACCTCTCTACACCCACCTCCTCCCAAGCCACCTAAGGGACAGAAAAAGTAGTTAGGGCCTCATTGTCTGCAATGACACAAACATGGGCTCTTGGCCACTTGTAGCTGTGTGACCATTGGCTAGTTACTCAGCCTCTCAAAACTTCACTTTCTGCATCTGTAAAACAGGGGAGGAGAGCCTCTCTTTGTAGGAGAATAATGCTGCTCATCAAATTCCATCATTCCTATCTATAAACACATTATGGTTCCAGAATCCTTGGCGCATGCCTGTAATCCCAGCAGCTCAGGAAACTGAGGCAGGAAGATCACCAGTTTGAGGCCAGCCTCAGCAACTTAGAAGACCTTGTCTCAAACATAAAGGAGGTGGAGGCTGTGGATAGAATTCAGCAGTAAAGCACCCTGGGTTCAATCCCCACTACCACAAAAGAAATCAAAATAAAAAAGGTATTGTCCCTTTTCTGTTGTAATACACCTCAAGGCCCTGGCTATGGGGTTAACACAAGTAGTTACCTGGGAGTTTTCCAACCCTGGATAAACAGGGAGTCACCTAAGCAAAATCTGATGCCCAGGCCTAATTCACAAAGGAGAGAAGGGAGACAAGGCAGCCCACCTCTCAGCCTTGCCTTGGCTTAAAGTGGGAAACCACTGATCTAGTCTATTGGCCTCCAGACGGATAGGGAAACTGAAGCACAGAGAGGTGGTGTGACTGGAGCAAAGCCACACAGCAAGCAGGAAGCAGGGCTGGACCAGAAGTTCCATGCTGACTCCTGCCTGCTGCCCCAGCTCATCTAACCCTTAGTTTGTTAGCAAAACTCAAGGCCTCCAGGGCCAGACACAAAAGGGGCAAAGAGGACTCGACTGCACTCTGGAGGTGTGGAAACTGGCAGGACAGTGCCAGCGATCCTTGCTGTGTAAGAACTCAGTCTGGGGCTGCCAGATCTCCTGTTGACTTTGAAGGACAGTTAGAAACCTGAGTTTTTGTGCAAACTTTCCTGAATCTTAAGAATTACGTTCTAGGGCTGGCGTTGGGGCTGAGTGGTAGAGGGCTCACCTAGTATGTGTGAGGCACTGGGTTAGATCCTCAGCACCACATAAATATAAAATAAAGATATTGTGTCCACCTGAAACTAAAAAATAAATATAAAAAAAGAATTGCATTCTAATTCCAAGCAAATTTTTTAATATTTATTTTTTAGTGGTAGTTGGACACAATACCTTTATCTTATTTATTTATTTATTTATTTATTTATTTATTTATTTATTTATTTTTAATGTGGTGCTGAAGATCAATCCCAGGGCCTTGTACGTGCTAAGCGATCGCTCTACCGCAGAGCCACTGCCCCAGACCCCAAGCAATTTTTAAACCTGAACAACCAACCAACAAAAACCTGGAGCTAGGTACGCTTCTCTGGTTACCAGTTTGGGACCTCAGTTCAGGATTTCATGGTAGAACCTGGGGATAATTTTTTGTCTACGAGTCAGGATAACATGAGAGGTTCTTGGAAAGTATCTTTCTCTATAAATCAGTGTCTGGTCCTGGTGGCTCATATTCTGCCGTTACCTATTTGCTCCTGTGAGCCAAACAGTGCTCTCCCCGGATATTCTTGCCAAAAGGTTTTGAAGAGTTTATTACAAATATTGTTGTCTAGAGAACAGATTTAGGTACTGTCCTGGACCTGGAAGAACAGAAAAAATTAATGGAAAGTGCACTGCATCCCATGAGAGGGAGGAACAAAAAAGGCTGTGCTGTGGCATATTCAGCCTCCCTCCATTGCTTCAGTGTGTAAGAGGGTAAACTGAGCCCCCTTGTGGAGCAGACCCTGAGGTCACATATCTATCTCAGAGCCCTAAGACCGTTCTTCCCCACTGGGTCAACAGTGACTTCTGACAGAATTACTGGATGCCTCTCCTGACTCCCTTTGCTTCCTGTGGATGCACCCACCATGCCCTCTGCTCCTTCATCACTGCATCTCCTGGTTCATAGGCTGTGCTCACCTAAAGGGTCCCGGGTGGGATGCTGCTTCTAACGTGCTTCCCCTGTCTTCTCACCATCCACTGTTCTTATGGTTGGGATCCACTCACTCAGCCTGACTCTGCCTCACCAACTCTGCCAAACAACTAAGCCCCACTATGTCCTCTCCACTTTTTTTCATAGGCTCCACCCAGCATCTGGCCTCTTACCTGCACTGTTCTGCAGAGCCATGCCCACTCCACCCATTTGATCTTCTACATTGTGTCCATGTGGCTCATCTTCCACAGACATATTTAACACTCTGGGATTGCAGGATTTTCTCTCTAGCTCTGGAACCTTTGTAGTATGGCTTGTTTGATATAAGAATACCTCAATATTGTGATTAACAATGTTTCTCAAAAGTTAAAAAATAACATTAAAAAAATCTGAGGATGAGGCTCAGTCGTTATGTTCCCCTAGTTTGAAACCCTTGTACAAAAAAAAAGAAAGAAAGAAAGAAAGAAAAAGGAAAAAAGAAAAAAAAGAAAAAGAAAGAAAAAGAAAAAAGAATGAAGAAAGAAAAATAGGCAAGTAAGAAAAAAATGTGGTTCCTTTTTCTTATGTTATGTGTTACAAATTTAGCATTCATGTTTACCTGTTGTGGAGGCTGTGAAAAGTCAGTCTTTCATACATACTTCCATGCCCACACGTGACCTTTTGCTGTAAGGCTATTGCTTTATGTCAAGGTCTATAATTTACCTGCCACCTCACTTAAATTGGAATTTTTTTTCAAATCCTAGGTTTCTCTGGTAGCAGGGTTCTTCTTCAGTCCTTGGAACCTGACTTCTTCCTTCAGTGCTCATTTAGTTTCAAGGTTTTTTTTTGTTTTTTGTTTTTTGTTTTTTTTTGGAGAAGACACACTTGAAAATTGGGGACAGTAAAGCTTGCTTACTCACTTTGCCAATGGCCCATCAGTGCAGAAATGGAGATTGGGACCAGTGTCAGCCTGTTGTGGAATAGTTCTCAGGAGAACCATGGGAGCCCTGAGATTTTGGACTTGAGTGTTGGCATCAAGAGAAAAGATACTCACTCTCTGTGAACATTCTGCAGCAGATGAGGGACCCTGGAGATGACTCAGGCCTAACTCTGTCCCAATGGCTCAGATTAGGTACTATAGAAGTTCTGTGTTGTACTTTCCTTCCATCCCCAGAGACCTGAAAAACAATTGGTGACAAAGATGGCTGGTTTTCTTGACCTACATTGTTCCTGAACCTGAAGACAATGAACAGAAAGCAGAACAAGGAGGAAAATCAATGCATCTGTCTTTCCAATACTAGAAAGGTAAACCCATCAAATACTGAAAAATATTTCCTTTTACTTGAAAATCAAGAAGCCCAGTGATTGGTAGTCTGGGCTGCTATGGATATCCAGCTATTCCATCATGCCCCAAGGCCCTTCCTGTTTTTCATTGTGCCATCCTTTTAATACAGCAATCAGGGGAAAAAGAAAAAGGGAAAAAAAAAACAAAGAGCAAGAGTCCCAGTTGCTTCCAATGTTATCTCATTGGCCAGCACAAAATCACAGAGACCCCTACCTGCAAAGGATATTGGGGAATGCAGTTGTTTTTCACTTTTACTTTGGGTTTGTTTTTGTATTTGGTTGTGGGGACTGAATCTATGATTGCTTAATCACTGAATAACCATCCCCAACCCTTTTTAAATTTTAGAGACAGATTTTTAGGGCTTTACTAGATTGCTGAAACTGTCCTTATACTTGTGAGCCTCCTGCCTCAGCCTCTATAGTCACTGGGATTATAGGCATGTGCCGTTAGGCCTGCCTGTGTTTTTTTAGGTGCTGGAGTTGGAACACAGAGACAGGCACATGTGAAATTTGTTTACTACTGAGCTGTAATTTCAGCCATAAACTTGTCATTTTGAATTATTAGCAACACATTTAAAAAAAATATAAGGTCCCAGTGGGATGAATGAGGGATACCTGCCACCTGGACCTTAGCAACCAGTTGTGCTGGTGTTCCTTAGTGCAGGCCCAATGCATACTCACAGGGTGGCATAAAAAGATGGGCATCAAGTGAAGAAAGGGTTCGGATGGGCTGGGAAAGTAGAACTGCTGGATAGGTGGCAGACTGAGATACTGTTCTTTCATGTGTTGTGATGGGCATCTCAGGTCGAGAAGGGGTAGAGCGTGAGTGCATTTTGGTGGTTACACACTGAGATACATCCCCATTTTTTAAAATATTTTTTTCTTAAAATATTTTTCCCCTGGGATATCAGGCCTGCACCACTGAGCCAACCCTTATACAATTTTTAAAGTTATTTATTCCATGGTAATATTGATCTATTGAAACTTACAATATAAAAACATACTTACAATATATTCACTTATTATAAATAAAGTTATAAGAATTAGAATATGTCATCTTTATAAAAATAGATGTCACAACACTTGTTCCCAGTGACCAAATATGACCCATAAAATGTTAAACACATATGGACATTTGATTTATATATTTTATTCTTTTTTCCATATTTATTATTATAGACAAGTTCTAAACACTAAATGAGTGAATGCAGAGGTTTATACCAATTTCCCTAATTACTAATTGAGAATAATATTTTATTTTTCCTAGTAGTGGCATTTATTTTCCCACAAATACAGCATGTGGAATTTATGTGTTGAAGCTGAAAAGTTAATTACAGAGAAACTGAGAACAGAAACACTTCCCGGATTTATAATAAGAATGAGAAACTGACTGATTGTGTGTAGGGAGTGCAAAAACAATTAAGTCCAGAAAGTAACTCTTAGATTTTAGAGTACAATAAGGTGATTACATTGTATAATAACTACTTAAATAAATCAAAATATCCAGAACTTAGAAAGTTTCAAACACAGAATAATAATTTTAATGAGATGAAAATTACCCTCATCTGATAATTACACACTATGTACACATGCCGAGTTATAATAATGGGTCTCATAGCAAAGTACAAAGAGTAGATTCCAGGTAAAAATAAAAATAAATAGAAGTAAATTCTTTGATGTTTTAGCCAAATATCTACATTACCTCAGATTTTTAAATGGTATCCTATGTTCATGAATGTTTCACTGTTTTGGTTTCCCTTACTGTCATGTCTTTTAGATCTGCAAGGTCTAAAGAGTCATGGAATGATTTAGACTTATTTAAATGGATTTCTCATGACTGTTATTTATTTTCAAAACTTGTTTACACTTTATTTTATTATTTTATTTTTATGTGGTGTTGAGGATTGAACACAGTTCATCACATGTGCTAGGCAAGCATTCTACCACTGAACCACAATCTTAGCCCTGATGACTGGTATTTTTTAATATGTGGCTGGAAAAAACTAAAATACATACCTACTATTTCAGGTACTTGACTTAAAATACAACATGCCTTGTATAAAAAAATATTCCATCAGATTAACATCATTTTTTTGTATCAATTTTATGCATGTTTTTTTTACTGGAGAAATGCATCACTTACTTCAAGCAGATGAATATTGGGACTCTTATGGAAGTTTGTCTTGTAGTCTTGGGTCAAATTCTTGTCCTTTAATTTAAAAACCTTACAATGAAATGACTTTGAGTCTATCTGAACTGTGACTTTAATTACACCTTTATTCCAGATGACTAAGGAGAAAACAATAATAATATATTTCTACTGATATTCAATAGCTGGACTTTGGTCACTTGAGATAGTTTTTCTGGTCATGATAATAGCATATATGCAAGGTGGATAGCTACATTGGGGATTCAAAGACAGGCCTTAAATACTGTCAAAGAGCTTTCTACACATATTGCTAGAAAATTTTAATATCATGAAAATAATTTGAATCCACAACATATGTAGCCATTATGAAAAGAAAAGTTTTAAATCTATTAAATCACATAGATGATGAAGTGCATAATTAAAAGATAATGGCCAGCATTTCTACTGAGTGCTTTTTATTTCAGAAGCACATCAATATTTGATCCTTGTTCTTCTTTCATACACAATAGCTCTAGAATATATGTAATAAGACTCCATATATGTAATACAAGATGATCAGATTTAGCACCAACATAACATTGAACTCAATAAAACACTACAAATACAAATTAAAAAATCATCTTAGAGGATATGCTTCTCAGTGTCATCTTAGATGATATATTAAAGGCATTAAGTGTGATAATAAATGGTCAAAAGATAGATCTAAAAAATACATCTATGTGCACACCTACTACATTGAGATTCATTTTTTGAGAAGGTAGCAATTCCTTACTTTTGTACAATCATTTCATTTCAATTCATTGAAAATTGTAGAGTTTTCAATATATTCCTATTGCTTAATCAAGAAGAGAAAGATGAAATCAACTTAACACTCTACCTCAGAAAATCTCAAAAGAAGATAATATCAAGAAATATTTTGAGAATATATGGTAATTCTGAATCTATAAGAAAGGCTATGTACAGTGGGAGCACAGCTACTATTACACAATCCAGACATGATTTGGTAATAATATTCGAATGGCACCTGTTGAATAGTAGAGAGAGTTGATAATTGAAGTGGGAAAAATGGGTGTTGGGTGAATCCACATATATCCCTAGTAATAGGATAGGCTGAGATTGATAAAGATGACACTATTTGAAATAAGGGCTTCTGCTTCATTTTCTCTTGAGATATATACTATTAATATGGAATTTGAAAATAAAGATCAACAAAATATATTATTTTATTAGTATAAGAAACTTTTCCTCTGAAGTTCATCTTGAGATCTCAGCTAACACCATAATTTTCTTCTGCAACTTCACGTGCCTTTTCTAGCACAAGTTCTAACCCAAGAACTTTACCATTGGTATCTTGGCCGTAACATATCTAGGGATGCTGATAATTATGGGGTTTATAGTTACAGATGTTTTTGTCTCAGAATTTTGGAGATGACATCAAATATAAATTAATAATCTACTTTCACAGGTTTGGAGAGGGGGCTTCTCCATTTTTACCATCTGCCTGCTGAGTGTTCTCTATGACATACACCTCAGCCCCAGAAGCTCTTGTTTGGCAACGTTCAACCATATATTGTCACATCAGAGCCTGTGGTTCCTTGTTTCCTGTGGGTATTCTGCATGTATGTGACCTGATGTGATCTTATATATATTACTGTATGCTGAATAATCATACAGATGCATTACTTTCTAAGGCATTTATTTTAAATATTTGGGATGTTCCAGGAATTCTTTTTATAGGGTTCATGTCCTCAGGTCTTTCTAAAGTTCAATAAATAGAAAAACCTCTAACTAAAAAATCAATGATGTTATCACTATTAAAATGTGAACATTAATATAAATAAACAATATTTAAATCTCTCAGCCCATAGGTATAAGGACTTAGATTACAAAGATCAATTTTTTGGGAGACACAAACTACCAAAATGCATTGTGTCCTTGGTGATCATTGTACTGGGAAGAAACTATTGGTTTCAGCATTGGACTCTCACCAAGCCATGGATTTATTAAGGGTAGGACACTGATGTTTTCTTCTGTAACCATGACATGGTATCAATCGTCTGTAAAAAGAAAAAAAAAATTACAGAAAGAGAAAATGGTTCCCACATAAAAAGAAGGCATTACCAGCATTCTGTAATAGTGCAAAGAATATCCAAAATGTGGCCTCTGTCTACTGGGGCATCTACAGAAAGCATGAACTTGTATACTTTCTGGCAGAAAAAAAAATGTTCTAACCTTCCAAAGAATTGGGCTTTATTACTTGAAATTATAAAAAGTAGCTGTGGATAAAGCAATGTTTCTTGCAGGACTGAACATTCAATGTACATTTGCAAGAATATAAAATAGATTCACAGAGCTATTCAATACAGAAATATTGTTAATACATAAAGCTCAGGAATAGCCCAAATGTCCATCATTTGTTTAGTTCCAACTTTGGTCTATCTACACCATGGAAAGGTAAGATTTTTGCATATGTGGGTTGTTTTCCAGGTTGTTTCATTGAGTAATAAATAAGGGGCAGACAGGATATACAGGAGCACTCCCTTTTGGGTAAGAAAGAAATTTACCTAATAACTTATTATTGTTATTGACTCCTACCAGAACAAGAAACAGTAAGAATATATACTAAAAACAATTAAAACAGATGTTCATGAAGGGCAATGAGAAAAGGTTAGTGGGATGGAATAGAGTTGAGTCTTTAACATGGGTTTATATTTGAACCACATAAACAACAACCATGTTGAAAACATAGAATTAAATCAATAAAAAAAAATCAAGCCCAAAAGGTAAGTGTCTGACAACCCAATCATGAACCACACTATTCGGTTACTAATATCTTCTTTGTTTTTCTTTTTTTTAAGAGAGAGAGAGAGAGAGAGAGAGAGAGAGAGAGAGAGAGAGAGAGAGAGAGAGAACTTTGAAAAAAATATATATATTGTTTTCAGGGGACACAACATCTTTATTTTATTTTTTATGTGGTTCTGAGGATAGAACCCAGTGTCCCGTGCTTCCCAGATGAGCATGATACCACTTGAGCCAGATCCCCAGCCCCTAATTAGTTTCCTAATCTTGCCTGATTTCCAGGATCTTTTTCTCCAATGTGAACAATAGTTTACCTAAATTTTTTACCACATGCTTGTTGCAATGTAATATTTACTGATCAGTAATTAGCCATAAAGGAGCCCAGGATTCATATGCAATGTTTAGTGTCAGTGCAGCAAGGGACAACATGGGTTTTATGCTTTCTCCATTAGACTGGAGTTTACAATGGAAGGGGCCACTTCTTATCTTGAGTGACCAGCCTGGTGAATACACAGATACTACTATTAATATGCACTGAAGAACTCTTTGAAAGTTTATTGCCAGGAACACATAGAGGACTTGACAGTTACTTCCAGGTCCAGATTTCAGAAACTTGGCTATACACACTTGGGGCAAAATGACCAGTCCTACACCCTGTGTGAATATGTATTGTAATATTGTGGTAGTTTATCATAAGCCTAGGCAGAAAAAGGTTGGGTCTTGAAGGTTATACAGTCATGTGGGTACAGCTATGGAATGGGATTAATGTCCTTTATTTAAAGAGAGCTGCAAAGAAACTTCTCAGTTTATCCTGTGAGGACACACATGGTGCACTTCCTTACGCTCATCAAGCTGCTATAATAATTTATGGTAGACTGGGTGGTTTATAAGCCACAGACACTCATTTTTCACATTGTATAAGATCAAGGCACAAGGCTATTCAATGCTTGTTGAGAAAATTTATAATGGGTAGAAGCTCCTGGCTGTGTCATAATGTGGTGGAAGAAGCCAGCTAGCCTGTAGCACCTTTTCATTAGAGCATTAATTCCACTGATGAAGTCTTCAGCCTCAGAAACTCAACACCTCTCCAAAGACTCACCTTCTAATACCATCACCTTATTGGAGAGAAGTTCAACCAAGATACTCAAAGGGACACAAACCTTCATATTACAGCTTTCAATGAAAAATCAGGATCTCAATAGTCAATAAATCTGTTGGAAAGTTGATCTTAGAAATCTAAGCTTTCAGAAGTCCACAAATAAAATTTGTTTTTTGCTTGCAAAGTATGTAGTTTCTAGAACTCTCTTAGAGCAGTCCAATCCGACTAAAGTATATATCAAATGATGATATTGTCTTTTCAATTGTTCCTCCACTATGAACAGTTCTCTGATTTTTACACAGGTTATCAACTCTCTGGGCATCTATCTCTCTCTGTATGTGCCTATGTACATGCACATACAACAGAAAGGAGTTTGGGACTTTCTGCCAAGCCCAATCCTCATATTCTGCATTTCTACATGTCAAATTTGAAAACCACCCGCTTGGCCCCATCCCTGCAAGGCAGGCCCAGGCCTCCTGTGGTGGTATTCTCTGAGCTACATCTTTATGGTTGGAGTGAAGCCTGCTTCTACCCTGTACTCTGGACTCTGCTCTCTCCTCCTCAGTCTTTGCCTATACCCTGGTTAGAGCCAGGCCTTCCATTGCACCCGTACCTCCTTTTACTGCTCTATAACCTGATCATTATGTGCCAATGCTTTACCATGCTCATTTGTGCATTTCTTCCCCTCTGTTCCCACAGCTACAATGAAGCTGCCATTTGCTAGCTGTGTGACCTAAATCAAGTTAACTTGACACAGCTGAGCATCTTTGTCCTGCAACATGAGTGTAAACATGGCTTCTGCTCATGGAGTTCTTATTGCCAGTGAAGAGGGCAGGGATAAAAGTCTCAAAAACAATTGTCCAGTACATGGTCATCAAGGGCTCCTGATGTCATTAAATGTTACCACTACTAGCTGTCAATCTCATTTCACAACTTGGGAACATGAATCACTGAAAAGTAAAAAAAATAATAATAATTATACTTAACTTCACCTGGCCAGTGGGACCAGGTCTGCTCTGACTCTAGATTCTCTGTCCCAACCAGAGCTCAGGGCCAAAATGAATACAAAGGTGCCACATTAATAGAGGACTAATGTAAACCTGGTAAAAGCAGTTTCATGAATGGACAAAAGGGAAAGAATTGTGGAAAGGAACCATATCCTATATCTGACACCTGGAGAATCAGGAGATTTTTTACCTTCACATTGATTCCCTTCTCTTGAGAACAAAACTGTACTGAAAACAGACCCCAGAAACAGGTTAGTCATCAATGCAGACAATAAAGGACACTCTGGAAGTTACCAGGCTGTTTGGTGCATGTACAAGCAGTAAGAGCCACAGATCGGAAGACCTCAAATGGTTCACATGAGACCTCATTATTCCTGCATCTTCATTCCCTGACTCACACAATGGCAGGCTGAGCTTGGAAACTCAAGGTTCTGTGTGCTGGCAGGTGATATACCCAAAAAATAGCATCTACACATCTTTTCACAAGTTTACTCATTCCACTCAGCCATAAACAACAGAGGAATTATATCATTTGTGGGAGATGGAGGAACCTGGAGCACATCAAATTAAATTAAATAAATCAGCTGCAGAAAGTCAATTTTCAAGTGCATTCTCTGATATGTGAAAGGTAAAAAGAAAAATGGAGTGAAAAAAGAAGTGGATCTCGAAAAAATTGGGGAGAGAATAGTTGAGTTTAGATTGATGGAAGAGAGTATAAGAGAGATGATTCAGGCACTGAGAAATGAGACTGGTCAATGACGTTATGCCCATACATGTATATATTACAAATAAATATACTAATAAATTAATATAATGTCCTAATATAAATGACATTTTTGGCACCTGTGACTGAAATTCACCATGCTTCACAATTGAGCAACATTTCTTCACCACTCCTTTTATGTATTTTTTTTTTTTGAAATATGTTTCTGCTAAGTTGTTCAAGGCTTTGCCAACAGACAAAAAGCTGGGTGACCACTTTTTGTCTTTGTAAAAATACAAAGGTCTTTCATCCCCCTGGCTTATGGAGCACTCACTAGGCAACAAGTGCCAACTATTTATGACTTCATTTAATTCTCATCATAGTCTTAAGAAGCAAGTGGCATCATCCCCATCTTTAACATAAATAAATAATAGTGGCGAGAAATTAAAGATCTATTCAGGCTGAGTGAGGTGGCACATGTCTGCAATACCAGCAGATTAGGAGGCTGAGGCAGAAAGATTGTGAGTTCAAAGCCAACCCCAGAAAAACTGAGGTGCTATGCAACTCAGTGAGACACTGTCTGTAAATAAAATACAAAATAGGACTGGGGATGTGACTCAGTGGTCATGAGCCCCTGAGTTCAATCCCAAGTACCAAAGGAAAAGAAATCTATTCAAGCCTTAAAAATATATAAAAGCCAGAATACAAATATACAATATGTATTCAAGACCTTGGTCCATTAACATTTATTTTATACTAATCATAACATCTAGGAACCTCCCTGAAAGCTTAATAAATCCAATGCTTGAGAGTACTCCCCAGAGATTTTTGTTTCAGTGTTTGGAGCTAAAGTCCAGGTATCAGGATAATTGACTCTAATGCTCACAATTAGGAATGGAATCACTTTTCTATTAAAAATCAGGGAAGCACAGACAAAGAGATTGGATTCACCTGCTCAATATTGTGTGTCAAGTCGACAGGAAAACCAGGGTATGTGTATATACTTCTGTAGCTCTCCAAAGAGCTCTCTGTGGCTCCAAAGAAAAGAAGACTCCACAAAGCTGGAGGCGGAACACAAGCCAAACCCTCTGCCACAACTCACCCCACAATACTCCAATTCTCCTAGACAATAAGTGTGCATATAGGAGACAATTCCAGATGGTACCTTGGTGATCAATGGGCGACATGCAAAGAAATAGGGCACAACCAACTTTAGAAAAGGCAGAGGTGTGGCTGGGCCAGGGTGGGTACTAGTCTAGAGGATAAACTTTTCCAGGGCACATGAAGTCCAGGGCTTCCTCCTCCCCAAATGAGCCTTGCCTTATCACACATATGCTTGTTCAACTATTTATGCCCTTCTCCTATTTTATATTTCTCTTGCACATGGCTTTGGAGGTCTTGTGCTTTGGCATTTCTTATATTTTTTAATGCATCTTTCAAACTACCACAAAATCAACCATGAGGAATATTACCTGTACAGGTTACAGTTTTATTTTATTACCATTTAGCTCAAGTTCCCAAATCTCTCTGAAATACACATTTTTTAGTTTTTATAATTTTATTATCCCTTTACGTATTGACAATGCTTGTGATAAAGCAGTATTCTCTGATTTCAACACTTGGAATATCAGTGACCTGCTTAAACTGATTGTACTTTCTTTTGATTCTCCATCATAAGCCTCCTTTTTATTTTTTTACAGTATATATAACTTTATATATAGTACAGAAAAGCCCAAGCTAATATTACATGGTTTCTCTCAGAGAAAGGGCAGGTACCTCCATTAGTGAGGATGAGGGCTCATCACAGCTTCCTTAGTTTGGCCTTCCACCATGGGCTATGACTCAGCTCAATGTTCAATCTTCCTGTGATCTCCTCAGCCTGTGGCCTTCAGCTCATCTTCTTCTTTTAAAATTTTAGATTAACTTTAATATTTTACAAAGACCCTGAATGACAAAAATGCCAGTTTGAAAATGGTGGCATACATAAACAACACTACCCAGAAATCAGGTGCTTCATGTGGGAACAAGCAAGGGAAGAGGAGCCTATCACACATGATAGAGAGAGGATCCTCAGAGCCATAGTGGAACCATTGGAGGATACAGAAATCCCTCACCTCAAAGTTGAGGCATTGTAAGTTGTTTAATGGGTCTGAAATAATGTTATCATACAATCAGAACAATAGCAACTGTGATTGGTACATGATTCCAATTGAGATGCCTTTCCAAATATGTCCAGAAAAATGTTTGGAGACCAGCTATCCCAGGATTGGTGTTATCAACCAAAAAAGAAAGTAAAATTAAGAGACAGCTGACATGTTACACTGGGAAAGCCACAGTTCTGTGTTTTCCAGGGGGATGTTTGTCATCTTTCTATAGACATTAAAATTATAGGCCTGCAGAGAAAGAACTTAAAGATGTCTTTCCTTAAAACATGCAACTCTTGAGGCTATTACCTGCACCACATTCTTCCTGGCCTCATCCATCTGGGTAATTGCCTCTGCATTCTTAGATTCAGAAGTAGTGTGCATTTGGGTCATGGAAAGGCTGTGGAAGAAGGGAATTTTAGCATATTGCTGAGGTTTCTTGTAGATGAAGAAGAGAGACTTCAGCTCCAACAGTTCAATGCAGCCCAGAAAACTTTGTTCTGTATGATACATTGAGGATATTTTCTTCTAACAATGTTTGCTTTTTAATTCATATCCTCCTAAAATGAGTCATTTTTTAAATAGGGATTGATGATTAATTTTAGTTTCTCATTTGTTCTAAGTTTAATGAGTTCTACTGATACTACTTACATATAGAATGTCATCTAGAGATTTTAAACATTACTTATTTGTATACATATTATAAAAGAAGACATGAGTTTTAACTTGATATTTTATAAACATTTATTTTATTTACATGTGGATCTGAGGATCGAACCCAGGACCTCACACATGCTAGGCTCACGCCACTGAGCCATATCATCATCTGTAATTTAGCATTTTTATTTATAAACTTGCTTCTGTAATATTAATAAATAAAATAGAACTACTATTGATGTGATTTCTATAATTTGAGTAATTATAAGTTTTTAAACTTTTAGAAGAAAATGAGATTCTATGTTCAAAACTTCATTTCATAGAGGGCAATATTACAATGCCAGAAACTACATATATTTCTTATAAAGTCTTTGGATCCAATTTAACTCAAAGAATTAAAAATTTCCTGACCCTGTACTCTCTCAGTTAGGAAATGTCAAATGAGAGCATCATAATTAAAGTGTTTGGAAGCACACTGAAAATTTTTGAAAATCAAATGAACATACTAGTAATTTCCTAATCCTGGATTAATAATACAAAGGAATATAATTTCCAAGTTTAGAGGAGGAATATTGGTGTTGATTAGTTCTTTATGTATTAGTTTTATGTGTATATATATGTGCCTATATACACACATACGTCTTTTCCAATTTCTATTACAATGGAACTGTCTGACTCTAACTTTTCTTAAAGGAACATTTAGGTCAGTGGAATCTCATCCTACCCTGTGACTGTATTTCAATTTCTGATATTTTCACAAACTCAGGTTATTTTTTAGTTGTTTTTTTACTTGTTTGCTTGATTCTTTACATGAACAAGTAATTGTGAACCTGTCTCCTTCTCTGGTCACTGAAACACAAAGAACAAGATGACACAGAAAAGCCAAAGTTGTGGGGAAGAAAAGCAGGACTTGAATTTTACATAACGACATCAATCAGAGAAACAGACTGCCCTTTAGGAATCCACGGGTTTCCCAGTAATGAAAGCTTGGCATCTGTGAAAAAGCACTCTCTGGCTTTTTATTTCTTTACTTTAAGATTAAACAGATGTTAGCTTTATGAACCATATAAATTTATTGACCATCAACTATGTGAAAAATTTAAGGCTAAACTCTTGGATGAAGAGTTCTTTAAGCCACTGTGCATTTTCTAGCTTTCATGGTAATTGCTCTCTAATTTAGAAACTGTGAAGAACAAGAATTTCTAGACAATTCTATAATTAGAAAGAGGCATATAATTTCAAACTACTCATATAAGCATATATTACATTAATACATCTGAATAAATGAAGCATGTGAGATCACAAAACAAAAACATGGTCCTAAAACTCCCCACACAGTTATGAAAAGTGCTGTAATGACAAAGCAAAATAATTGTCTTTTGGGTCCAAAGCATGAGGTTTCAAAGTCCTGTAGCTAATAAATATCTATACCCTCTTTATTTCAAATTTATTGCTGTGCATGCATTATCATAATTTGTTTGAAGGATCATGTGTTGATCTAGTGTTTCATTTCAAACAACTCTCTTAAAAGTACTAAGAATTTTTTTCTAATATCCATCACTAATAGTATTAGTACCATAGTTTTATGGTGATTTTTGAGCCTAAAGGAGAAGTTTACTTAATATTTAAAAATTATGTGTCACTGAAAAGGTAGAAGATATACTATATTAAAGCTGGCTTTATTGTCTAGGAAATAGAGATATCAAAGGAATTATTTCCAGGTATTTGGTCATTTTTGATGTACTGATCTGTGTATAATAAATAAAATTTAATTATATTTGCAGATTTATGGAACTATGCTTCAAATTAAATGTTCCTTGAGAAAGAATATTAGTGTTTTTAGCTTCTACATCTATGTCTAGAAAATTTACACAATATCATTAAAATTCTATGTTTCCTGTAGAAATGCTATTCACTGTATTGTATTTGGAGGAGATTAATGGATTTGGTATTTTTGCTTCAAATATGTTTTGTCAAAAAAAACAGAACATGGTTATAAAGCTTTTTTTATATTATATTATCAATTTATGGTGATTTTTTTTTCTCTTTCAAGCACAACTATATATAAAAAATAGTGATTCTTTTTTTTGGTGTCATGTTATGTTCCAAAATTCTTATCCTTTGTGAAACAAAATGATAATTTTGTAGTGCAGAATTACATCCTTATAAAGCCTATTTTATTTCCTCCAATTTTAATCATGGATCTAAATTCATAATAAAATGTATTGAACATTTTTGACTGTGTATTATAAACCCATAAACTAAGCTGACTATTTTACTTAGAGACCTGGATCTTCAAATATACAATTCTATTTTACCCACAATGAATTAAAGTAACAGTAAAATAGAAGCATAAAATGAGATAAACATTCACAATGAAAAGAGGAGGTGATCTCCAGTGACAAAAGACTTCAAAGAACTTCTGTAAAACAGAAAGTATGGAATCAGATGAAGGATGCATTTGAGTTCTAATTAGGGCTCCCAAGGAGGGAGATTAAGACCATGACTAGGCATTTTGGAAGTCTCTAAGATAGGGTGCTTCAGATCAGCACAATGGAAATAAACGGAAGGGAGCTTGCTTGGGTGCACAGAATCTGGGTTTGTAGTCTTATCTCAAAGGAGGATTTTGCTTACTCCAAATGAAATTTTGGAGTTGTCTTGCACTCTCATATTGGGTCCTACTTGAGACATAGAGTGTGATTTACATGAGTCTCAAACAGTCTTGAGTGTTGGAAGCCTTGAATGGTCATAGCCAGAAAAACTCTCTTCTACTGATGAAAATATTTTGAAAAGACCACTTTTAGCAATTGTCTGGGAAATGAATTCTTCTGTCCTTATGGTGCCATAAAGCAGAGTTCCCTATAGTGACACCACAAAAATTCGCTTTTCAGTCAAAGTTCTGTACTTACTTTATGGTACTGGTGAGAGTCTGTTCCTGAAAGAAAAAAAAAACTTATAAAAAGGAAAACAGGGAAATTAATTACAGTTTTGACAGCTGTGTAGACTGAATGTCAAATTAATGTCATCTTGTGTTTTTTCTGCTCTTCTTTTTAGATCCCCTAAATGGACTTTTTTTGGTCTCTACAACTTAGCTGATTGAGTGAAACTCATACATATGTCCAAATCAATTGAGCCTCCTCACCATGATTTTCTCAAGACACAACTACTTCACTGGTCTTTTTACAATTCCTGTATGGAAAGTGAGTACTAAAAAGAAGAGAATAGGATCATCTGTTTTCAAATTGAATCATTTGAGTTTTTATCTCCATTGCAACATGGAATCAATGTCCTTCTGATAAGGAGAGTGAATTGACCTAGCTAGAAATGTACTTTCTCCTCTTGCTTTCTGTTTTTTTTTTTTTTTTTTTTTTTTTAGTACATAGAATTTTGAGTCCTCAGGTACAGTTTAAATTTTAGTTCGAATCTTGTTAGACATCCTGGTGGAATAGTGTCCTCTTAAATAATTAGGATTTCTAAAACTAGAGGATGCGGAAGCATGGTGTAAGAAAATGTAATTGCCAAGTGGGTTAATGCGAGTGATAGAGAATGAAGAATCTTCAACTGTGACAGTCTAGCTCCTGGACCTATGTAGTCTATCTCTTGGTAGCACAAACTGATATAATGTTATGTAATTTAAGAAGTATAAGCAACATCATCACCTGTTCCAGAATTCTACCAGGCCAGTACCTTTTTATTTATTTATTTTTTGTAGGTGAAAATACAGTGAATAACATGGTCATAGACCCATATTATATCTTTGTTTTTGTTAACTGTGGTTTCATTCACTTTTATGCATGATCCCTTGGCACTTTATTAATGGTGCATGCTTAGGATTTATTATCCCTAAAAGCAAAATGTAAAAAAAAAAAAAAAAAAAAAAAAAGTTTGGGTTTTTCTGGTTAAAATTATTTCTTCATTAAAAGAGGTCCACTTGTTGATTTATGATGAGAGAATGATGAAAAGAATGATGCTGTCACAAGTATATAGAAATAGACCTCTCTTCCTAACTGGCTGGATATTTGTAAGAAGTATTTGATAGATAAAATGCAGTGACTGGAAACCACTATGGTACTCAGTCCTCAATGATCCTGTGCATCATCAGAGGCTGGATAAATAAAACTAGCGAAGTCAAGTTGTCAAGTTGGTTGTCTTGTACAATGTCCATGATATATTTGCTTTGGTGTTTGATAGTATGAAATCTCATGATATTTACACTGCATTATCTCTTTCAGAGATCCATCCTGATTACTGTACCCCGAAAATTTTATAGACTTCAAAAGTTCCTTCTAGACTCTTGAAAAGTCTTAATTTCTTCCTATAAGTTTATGTACCTTCTTAGCTGAGGTAACATTTTTTACAGTGTAATTAAGGATGAAGTGTGCTGCCAAGTATTCTTCTCTTTAGAAAGAGCTTTTTCCACTTTTCATTTTTCAAGGCTAACCCTGAAAGATACTGTACAATGATGCTATTTTATTTCCATTTACTTCTAAATGAAGCTAACTCATATTTATTTCTAGTAACATTTTGTTAAAAGTTGGCCAATTTCTTCTTCTATATGATTTATAAAGGGACCTTGTCCCAAAGAAGGGAATGAATAGGTGTTGTATCAATTCTTTGCTCTGAAATTTATTGGGGTTTTCTGAGAAAAGTGTAACTTCGTGATTATCTTCTTGATTAGTTATTTGCCTAGTTATGGTCACACTCTACAAGTGTGACCCTAGGTGAAATGCAAAGGATGATAAAGAATAAAATAAGTAGAAGCTATACATTTATTATGCTTTTGTAACTGAAGAAAGGTTTGTGAAATACTTTATGACTTGCATAACTCTCTACCTTCCATTTAAAGTCATAAGATAAAATTCATCTTTATTTTTTGTGTTTCACAAATAAACTTCTAAAAATAAAATTTACACCTATTTTTCCTAATCCTGTTCATGATTTTTCCATTTTCTTGATTATATGAAATTTTCATAACTCATACTAACTTAATAATCTGTGTAATTTCCTGGCTTACAAACAATTATTGATTTTTGTCTCTTTTTATTTATAGTTGGCCTCCAGTGACTAAGAGGAAGACTCCTTCCTGTCTGCTCCTCCCAGGCCTGCTCCAGCCTCTCAGCTTCCCAGACCCTCATGCAATTGGTTGTAAATTCTTCCAGAAGCTTTTTTACTTTCTAATTTTCAGAACTAAAAATAAAAAATAAAATAAAAACTTAAAAAAAACGTTAAAATGCAAAATGTGGAGGGAGAAAGCAATATATATATATATATATATATATATATATATATATATATATAGGCTTTTTTAAAATTTTGAAAATATTTTTCTTTTTTTAATGTGGGTCAGCCACTGATATTTCATCAAAATATAACAGTTTCTTTGTTGAGTTAAGGTAACCAAGGAATAGCCACACCCTCAGAACAAAATAAAACACACACATACAAAAAAAAGAAAAAAAAAACCAGAATCATCTTTAACCTAACGTTTTATAAAATGTCTCAGATCCTCGTAACTTGCACACAAGCTTCTGTGTTCAGTTGATTTGTAACTGCTTTTTGTATTTGGAGAGAGTGTGACCACTGAACTTGAAACCTTTTATTCTCAGTGTCTTGGTGGTTTTTGGTGAGATTAAGTAGGTGACAGGGTGAAGAGAAAGTGGGGAGCTCTTCGCTTTTATAACATGAATTTTTCTCCACAGTCTACTCTCAGCTGCCAGACCTCAAGTTTTTCTTACACTGGTATACTTTAACTATTCTTATTTCCCCTTTACCAATAATTTTTAACAGCAGTTTATCAAACTACACTTATTAAGAACAATTTTAAAAGTAAAGTTATAGTTCACCTCACCAGTATACACTTATTGCTTATGGTTTCACTCACCTGCTATGCCTGTTTTTAGTGTCTGAAAAACATAGATATTATTTTCCATATTTTATCCAGTTTCTTACATGTATATACTGGAAAGAAAATCTGGTCTGGAAATATTCCATTTTGATTGAATGGTATATTCAAGAAAATAATATTTAAACATGCTAAACATATCTACAGAATTTCTCAAGAAGCTATGCTTTAACCAAATAGAATATCCTTAAAAAGAAAACTATGGTCAGCTTCAATAAAGCAAGAATAGAACCCAAGAATTTATCATTAATGATAGATTATAGATGATACATACAAAATAACCACAAGATTTAAAGAAAAAATCGTATTCAACCTGGAATTCTAAACTGAAGCAGACAGTCAATTAATGAAAAATAATAATAGATTTTCATTAATGATAAAATTCTAAAAAAGCAATTTTCTGTGCCTCATTTCAAAGAGAGTTACTCTTTGAATACCAAAAAAGTTAGAAAATTCTAGTGATCCTTTTTTCATACCTCACACACAAAAAAATGAGTATTGGAAAAATACAGGAAAAACAAAGTGATAAAAAAGAAAGCAAAAACCCACTAAACAAATAATGGAAAGTCAAGTTCTGCATATGAAACACAGTAAAATGTGCACTCTTTGTAACATTTGATGAGATAGAAGAAAGTAGTACTGATTGTTCTTGATGGTAAGAACATCTCTCCATGAGCAGCATTCATGTCCTGATATTGGATGTTAGAAAGGCTAATAAATTAGAGAAAGACAGCATTCTTACTTCTTGTGTGTGTTTTGTGATGAAATCTATTTTAAAGTCAAATTTGTGGAAATGCTTACTGGTTTTTAACCTTCATAAATTTTCTGTAAACAATGAATGCAACACATAATTATTTTTAAAAGGGAATAACTAACTGATGAAGCATGAACACAGGTACTTGTAACTATTGAAAAGTAGAGTGGGGTGTGGTGGTGTGTACAGATGCTGATACTCAGAAATAATAAAGTTTCCAATGTAGATTAAGCAAGAAATCACAGAATGCATATCATTCTGATTTCATAAATGATAATCAATTAAACACTAAAGCCTTTTAATATTTGATTCATTAGCCCTGAAAACAAAGAAGTGGCCCCATAAGCTAAATTGGTTTTCTTCGCTCTCTAATTGCCATTGGAAAAAATAATGGGAACACCTAATACATTGTGAAGGGTCTTCTATGTATATATTTCAAGATTATGGTCAATATCAGACAACTAGTAGTATGTATGGCTAAATTTATTGCGTTTTAGAACTTTACATAGTTGCAGATAGAGTGGAGGATGCTGATTTGGGTCTAAATTTTAGAAACTACTGTTTTATATGGTACTGGGGATTGAAACCAGGGGTGTTTTATCATTCATATATATTCACAATTCTTCAATATTTTATTTTGAGAACTGGTCTCTTTTAGTAACCAAGGGTGGTCTTGAAGTTGCGATCCTTCAAGGCCTCAGCCTCTATGATTTTTCAGATTACAGGTATGTAGCACCACATCAGGCCAGGACACTACCTATTAATTTTCACATGCATCTAATAATCAAAACTATTTAAAATATTCCTGCCTTTTCTTTTATTTAAAATATTCAATACTAACTTTCTGACATTGTTGGAGAGCATCTTCTCCTTCCCTCCTCCCACTCTGCCTGGGGCACTCACAGAAAGAAACCAGAAAAACTGGTCTGAAAATATACTAAAATTCACTCTACAGTCATTCATTTCTAAACAGAACAAAAAACAAACAAACAATTATACTGAAGCCAGAGACAGTGGAACAGGCCTGTCATCACCAACAACTTTGGAGGCTGAGGCAGGAGGACTGCAAATTGGAGGCCAGCCTCAGAATCTCAGTGACAGTCTGTATCTAAATAAAATATAAAAAAGGCTGGGGATGGGGCTCAAGAGTTCAATGTCCCTGGGTTCCATTCCTGCTACCAAAAAAATAAAAAAAATGCAGACTTCTTGTGCTCATGCTGGACATACCTGGAAATGGATGATTACAGCAAAGACAAAGATGGAGGCAATGAGATTCCTGAGATAGAGGAGATTCTGGTGCGAGAAAACCTCTCTAAGGGCTTGGACTTTGTCTGTGTTCATGGCCCAGAGATGGAACACTACAAGATGGCAACCCCCAATTCCATTTCTGTTGGCAGAGGAGGACACAACGTGAAGGGAAGAACAAAGGGCTGGACTCCGCTGGGTCTTAGGCCTCCTCCTGGCCAAAGCAGAGGCAGGAGAACAGAATCAGCCAGGAGACTCAGCCAGGAGACTCAGGGCACCAACAGTCACAGGGTCACAATCTGGATTTTTTTGGCACCAAGGATGGAACCCAGGGGCCCTCAGTCACTGAGCCCCACTCCCAGCCTATTTGTATTTCATTCACTGACAGCATCTCACTGAGTTGCTGAGGCCTTGCTGTTGCTGAAGCTGGCCTCCAAGTTGATATCCTCCTACCTCAGCCTCAGCAACAGGCAGAAAGGGGCCTGGCCTGAGGAAAAGGCAACAGACCAGCCAGGGACACTGCAGCACAGGGCACCAAGGTCTGAGCACTTCAGAAATGGCATGAGACTGACTTTAGAACAAGAACACAGTGGGAAACACTGTCACCATGGCCCCTGCGGCCCAGATCGGTGCTTCACTAAACGTGGCATCTGTGGGCAGAGTGGCTAACAGCTGGGGACTCAGATGTCCCAGTCTCTCCATGGGACTGCATTTTCCTGTCACCCCAGAGTTGGCACAGCAGGACTCATGTCACCTTCTGGATGGCCACTCAGATGGGCCATTTATCCTGTAGACCACATGGACAGGATATCTGTGACAGAAACGCTGTCCTAGCTTTCCCTGGCCCCCTGGCATACCCGTGGTGGTCTTCTTACAGCCCCTCTCCCTGCCACCTGTGGCTGTGTAGGACAACCGCTGATGTTTCTATGGTAAAGAATCTGGAGACATGAAACCTTGAGCATTTTGTAAAGGAGGAAGTTCAGCAATCTCAGTAGGAGAGAGTAGGGACTTGTCCTGGCTCCTCTTGCCACCAATGACCTCTCTGAATCCCTGCACTTGCTACGCTGAGCCATAAGTGGACCCTCAAACAGACCAACTCATCTCTGCCCCAGGGCCTTTGCACCCGCCAGGTTCTCTAGATGGACCTGTATCACTCTTCCCCAGTCACCCCATCTTCCTTCTCTGCTCTATTCTGACCCCGGGGCCCTGGGATGACACTGACGCTCACATACCTTACGTTCTATCCCTTTGTATTATTAGCACCCACAGAAGCGCCTAGTGCTTAACAGCACCTTACTGACAAATGTCTGAAATGAAAGGTGGGTGACATCAATGGCAGGGTGTGGGCCTTAGAAGCTTTCTGAATGTTTAACATGGTCATTCCTTGAAAATCACTACCCTCTTATCTCTAGGAAATGGGTTGTTTCATGCACTAGTGTTATGGGGGCAAGAGCCATGTGACATCTGTACTGTCCACCTCCCTCCCAGCCTGGACTGTCCCAAACCTCAGGGAAGAAGGACCAACTGCACTCTCCACTCTAGGGGCCCTTCCACACCCCACTTTACAGGTCACAAGCCGAGCCGTGGTGGCACTCCTGCTAACAGGAAAGCCTTTCAGCTGAAAGCTACCTGAGCCTGCTCCACCATCCTCTTGCCCGTCCTGGGGCTGTCCCCGTGGCTCCACCATTTTGGCTCCTTACAGCACCACTCAAAGCCCCCCAGGTAAGATCTCTGCCGTAACGAGGTACCAGAGGTGGCCAAGGCAGCCACCTCCATGTCTCAGTTGTCTGTGGCCTTCATCTCTCCCAAAGTCCTAAGGCCCTCACTCTGATGTCACACTGGCTGACTCAGGCTGAATGGCTGTGCCACCTTGCCAGACATTTTCTCAGCCTGTCTCCAAGGGACAGCAAATCATTCCTTCAAAACTGTCCCCTCACACACCATCCTGCTCCAGAGCAAAGTGATCCTCTGGCTGGCTGCCACGGCCCAAGCCTTCACTGACTGGCACCCTGTGGTCACCACTGCTCACACTCTTTTTGAAGGCAGCCCCCCGCCAAAGCCAGAAGTTCTTGGCAGACTCCTCAACTCCTACCCAGATTTCACCACCACATCCACAGCTGGGGCCCAGCTGCTTTGCCCCCAGATCCTCAATTCACCTTAGATTTTCTGAAATTCTAGGAAGAGTCTCGTGTCACCTTTGCCTACTCTTCTGTAAGTGTCGCCGACACTCCTACCTGGGGTCCAGTCTTTCCCATGGGATCTCTCAGGCACCCTGCAGGGACTCATCTGCAGTTTCCTCAATTTGATGTCATGGCACTGAAAGCCAAGAACCAGCTCGACAGTCAATTCCAAATGAACACAAAAAATGCACACAAATATTTTCCATGAGAGACTTCCCAGCAAAAATCAGATTCAGGGATCAGAGGCCAAAAGAAAAAGAAAAGAAAAAAAAGTCAATTTCCCTCTTCTAAGAAGTCTCACATGTTTTTCAATTTTTATTTTATTAAGATTTGTAAGCCAGGTGTCATGGTGCATGCCTGCAATCCCAGTGGCTCTGGAGGCTAAGGCAGGAGGATTGCAAATTGGAGGCTAATGTCAGCCAAATTGGGGCTCTAAGCAACTCAGCGAGACCCTGCCTCTGAATAAAATACAAAAGAGGGTTGGGGACGGGGCTCAGGGGTTAACTGTCCCTGAGTTCAATCCCCAGTGCCTTCCTCCCCAAAATGGCAATACTGTGGGTTGAACCCAGGAACAGTCATTCTACCCATGACTGTTTTGAGACAGGGTCTCACTTATTTGCTAAGGCTGTCCTTGAACTTGTAATCATTGAACTAATTGCTCCTTGCCTGAAAAAGTGGTTTGGTGTAGAAATTTCATTTTTAGAATCTTATTCGCTAAGAACAACTGCTAAAATATGTGCAGATGATTGCCCAAAGATATTCACTTCGATGCTAACTGTGACTGAGAAAGAACTGAAATGTCCACCAGGAGACAATAGACTAAAATCAACACTTCTTTATCTTTTCAGTGCAGGTTCCTGCTAAGAAATTTGAGGCAGGATTACTCTGTGGCATGCTAACTGTCCTTGAAATATTCTTATAAGACATGAAAGTTTAGATATCATTTTGATTGTAAGTGTTGTTGTTGTTATTGTTATAATAATAATAATAATAATAATAATAATAATTATTATTATTATTATTATTATTATTATTATTATTTGGTACTAGGGATTTAACCCAGGACCACTTAAACCCTGAGCCCTGTCCCCAGCTCCTATTATATTTTATTTAGAGACAGGGCCTCACTAAGTTGCTGAGGCTGGCCTCCAGCTTGTGATCCTCCTGCCTCGGCCTCCTGAGCTGCTGGGATGACAGGCTTGAGCTTCTGCACTCAGCTATAATTTTAAACATTTGCACACTGAAAATTCAGAAGAAATGATTCTGAAACAGTTATTTTCCCTCAGAGGAATACTCTGCATACATGAAAACTTCCTGCAGATGTGCCCAACGGGAGACAGGGTCCTTACCTTGGTCGGTGTTGATGGTGGTGGGGTTAAAGACCTTCCCCAAGATGGTTTCACAAATGTTGCATGAGATGGAGAGGGAAAAGCCAGAGCCCAGGCCGTTCCCTTTATAATGAAACTCATCCAAAAGGAGGACGATCAAGCCTGCCACAAAGAACTGCAGAATTAAAATAAATTAATTAATAAAAGTGAACTCTGTGTTACTGGCCCCAGTGCCCTGGTTCCTTCCATCTTCAATGACAGGGCTCTCTGCTATGAGGGCCAAATTAGAGACCCTTCTCAATCTGCCTCATGGGAATTCAGAAGCCAAAGCCAGGGTCTTTCAATTCTCTATTATTTTTTTTTAAATCTATTTTTTAGTTGGAGGTGGACACAACATCTTTTTTTTATTTTTATGGGGTGCTGAGGATCGAGCCCAAGGCCTTGTACATGCCAGGTGAACCTCTGCCACTGAGCCCCAACCCCAATATTTTTTTTTTTGTTTCTTAATTGTTTTTGGGTTTGCAGGTGGACAGCAGGCCTTTATTGATTTCAATATTTCTCGTTGTAGATGAGCGCAGTGTCTTTATTTGAATGATTTCTTTTTGGGCGGTGACCAGCCTCCAACCCGGGGCCTTACCCTGCTCAGGCCAGTGTTTAGCCTTGAGCCTAGCCCTGAGCCTGGCATGGCCCCAGGTCTGGCTGAGTACTGCTGAGGAGGAAGAGGGACAACAAGGTCACTCAGAAAGCGCGGTGAGAGTGGGGGTTCACCTGAGTGGTGATCAGAAGGCAGATCCCAGAACCCATCTTTGAGGCGGTCCCTGTCCATGCCTGTCATCACATCCATAATGGACTGGCCGATGGTGACAATCATGCCAAACACTAGGGTCCAAAGAAAATCTTGAGCAGAGTGTGGCAGGAATATAGATGACAAATACTGACACTGCCCATAGGCAAGTGCTTTACTAAACTTCAGACCAGTCATCCTAAATTCTTTTTTTTTAAAAATGATCTTGAATTCTTAATATGAAAAAACATATTTAAAAAATTGTCAATGGTAAGGAGAAAACTTCTGAGGCTGTAGCTCAGTGGTAGAGGCACTGAGTTCCATTTTCAGGTTTGCAAAAAAAAATATTAAAAACAAAGAGAGAAAGAGAAAAAAACACCCAATTTGGGCTTTAGAAAAATAATGCAAATTTTTTGTTTGTTTGTTTTGATTTTGGTACTAGGGATTGTACTCAGGGTCACTCAACCACAGAACCTCATCCCCAGCCCTATTTTGGTTTTATTTAGAGACAGAGTCTCACTGAGCTGCTTAGGGCCTTGCTGTTGCTGAGGTTGGCTTTGACTCACAATCCTCCGGATCAACCTTCCGAACTGCTGGAATTAGAGGTCCGCACCACTGCACTAAGCCAAGTATATTATAAAATGTCAAAAATAAAAATTAAAAAACAAAACCACTTATTAGTGCTTTAGAAGGATAATGCATTAATTTAAGGCATTGAATAATAAATGCATTACTTAATATTTAATAATGCATTACTTAATTCATTAATGATTAATGCATTAATACATAAATATATTCTACAATCTTGATTTGTGTCTGAAACTCACAATTTAAGTTAGATGGATTTCTCACTGAATTATTTAACCTACTAACTTAAGATCTCTAAGACATGCTGTATGGAAGATGGCAGAGTAGAAAATTGTAAATATTGTTTTCTAAATAGCACATTCCAGTTAACAGAGGCTAGGCTTGGCTGACTCTGAGGCTGGACCCCATTTTTGGGGCTGCCTATCATTTGATACAGCCAATACTCTTAACCTAGTTTAACAGCATGTAGAAACTGAGACTCCAGAACTATTATCTAAATTTCTTCCACATCAAAAAATCTAATCAACAGCAGAGCTGGACTGAGAGGATCACCTTTTTGCTCATTAAATCCTTTTAAATACAGAAGGAAAAATAGCACTTGCTAAATAACTACCATGTGTTAGGCACTGTGAGAGTGATTATTTAATTTAATCCTCTTTTTTTTTTTTTTTATAATGAGGACTGAGCAGACGTGCTTCACCTCTGAGTCTCATCCCCAGCCATTTTTTATTTTATTTAGAAACAGGGTCTCACTGAGGTGCTTAGGGCCTCACTAAGTTGCTGAGGTTGACCTCCAAATAGTGATCCTTCTGCCTCAGCCTCCAAAGCTGCTGTAATTAGAGGCATACTCCACAGCATCTGGCTTTGATTGAATACTTATGACAGCTCTGAAGTAGATGTCACCTCCTTCGTGAGGTATGGAAATCATGGTTGGTGAAGGGGTGACCTCCATGCACTGATCCTTCAAGTCCATGCTCTGGGGCATTCCTGCCCTCCCCTGCCCTGCCTGGCCTTCCCCCATTCCCAGCACCTCCCAGAAGTGCTCTCTCACTAACAGGCCATGGAGCACCTACAGGGTCGGCAGGCAAAGCACACAGGCCAAACTAGGCTGTTTTAATGCCCCCAATTTTAGAGCCAATTCAAATTCTCAACTAGACACCAGAAATTTACCCATGATCTTTCTTGAAGTTCTGGGCTCATGTTGAAGAGGGCTTGGTCTTTTGGGGTGTCACCCACTTCAATCATCTTGGTGCAAGCCAAGAGCTGCATGATGAGGCCCAAGGTGACCATTGCAGAGATACTGAGCTCCATGAGTGTGCCTAAGGAAACGGGCAGCCACAAAGCCCCTGTGAGCTCAAGAAAGCAAGACATTATTTAATAAAATGAACCTACAGAATTGAATGTGACCCCTTTTCCACATTGGATGGGCTTCAGGTTGCTGGCAGCAATTATAGCATAACACCCCAAAACCAAAGATAAGAACACAACTGAGTCCCTCTGTCGAGCCCACCAGACCCCATGTCATTCTGTTTGGAAAGTCACGTACCCCTCAAGAGCCTGCTGCATTCCCATCCACATGGACAGATCCATTCTGGATGGACAGAGGACAGAGAGGCCCATCCTTCATCAGTTCATAAAACTGGAGAACATTCCAATCATTTCCTGAGTCTGCAAATGGGGCTGGCACATTTGGATCTAGTTGGGAATCAACCTTCCCTTTCCATCATGTTCAGATGAGCTCTGATTCTGAGTGACTGGAACCTTTTTGGAACCCCATTTTTAAACCGTGTCCATCAAATGCACCATCAACATACAAAAGAAAATCATTTCTAGACCCACAGGTGACTGGTGAGATTTGACCCTCCACTGTCACTCGTGGTTTTGATCCATATATTTCACCTGTAGATATGAAAAAGATGCAGCTGAGAAACCACTAGAGAGTTCTAGAGAGTGTTCTATGTCTACTCACCATCTCATTTCAGGGATTTCAAACACTCTAGTTTTTTTAAGTTTTCAGAAATTCTCAAGCAGAGACTTATCTTGCTCTTCCAGGTTTTGTATTGCATTCAAACCCAACTCTAAAGAAGATGGTGTTTCAAAGGCTGAATGCACCGTTGATCAGGCTATTGGACGTGGCACATGCAGACTTTCCAGGCCACAGAGCTGCCCATTCTCTTATCTCCACAGAAAGGCTGTAGTTCAACTAAATTGTGCTGGTCCAGCAGAAAAGAGGCACAGTGAGTCTGAGCCTCCCTCTGTTGGAGGCCAGAATCCCTCACATCCAGTAGAAAGGGTCCACAGAATCTGAGGCCATAATACCAAACAAAGGATCTGGAAACAAGTAGAAACCAAAGGAGTGGCACATGGTTCCCCCCTCTCCCCCTTTCCCCAACAACAGCACAGGAGACCGGATTGACCTGACAGCAGACTAAGAAGATGAAAAGGGGGATGGCTCGCCACAGCACCTTTGCCTTCAACTGGATCTGCAGAAGAGGTAGAATCAGAGGACATGAAGTTTCCCAGTAAGTCATTAAAAATAGAGTCCAACAGACACTTTCTCTGATCACCAAGAAAGGCCAAGGTGGGCTGGGGGCACAGCTCCATGGGGAAGCACTTGCCGAGCATGCATGATGTTCTGGGTTTAGTCTCCAACAGAAAACCTCCACCAAAAAAGCGAAGAAGCCAAAACATGCACCAAGCAGAGTCCTGAAAGGTGAGTCTCATGCTTTCTGTGGACAAATCCAATGCGAAGATGTCCGTACGTATCACGTCTGGGAATGCTCATATTATACAGCATCATGATCTTCCCACTGCTTAAGTGAGTTCAATGGCAAAGCTGTACTCTTAACCATTGACATGAACAGTTTAGATCCTCAAGGAGGGGCAAGAGGAAGGCAAGTTCAAAGACAGCCTCAGCAAAAGTAAGGCAGTGAGCCACTCTATGGGACCCTCTCTCTCAATAAAAAACAAACTAGGTGTGGAGACATCTCTCAGTGAGTGGTTGCTTCTGAGTTCAATCCTAGGGATAAGTAAGTAAGAAAGTAAGTAAGTAAGTAAGTAAATTCTTTCTGTTGTTGATATTTTTAAAATAATATTTAATCTTTATTTTATTTACCTCTTCTCTGATGTTTAGTATTTTTTCTTCTACTAGCTTTGGGTCAGGCATGTTCTTGATTTTCTACCTGCTTGAAGAGGAAGTCTTGGTTGTTTTCTTTTTTGATATAGGTATGTACTGCTCTAATCTTAAAATTGCCTCTGCTCTATGATATAGGGTTTTTTATTTTGTGTTTCTATCATTTTTCTCAAGAATTTTTAAAAATTTCCATTCTGTTTGTCATTGACTCTGCTATTTGAGAGCTTTTTGTTATAATCGCAGACATGCAGGATGTTTCTGAAGTTCCGCCTGTTGTAGGTTTCCAGTTTTATTACATTGTGTTCAGAAAAAAAGTTATTTCAAATGATTTTTAGCTTTTAAAATTTGTTAAGGTTTGTTTTATGACTTAATCTGTTGTCTATTCTGGAGAATGTTGTTGGTACTGTTGTGAAGAATTTGTCGTCTTTTGGTTTTTGTTGGAAAGTTCAGTTAAGCCTATCTGCTCTGCAGTGTACTTTAAATTCTGTGTAAAGCAAGAAGAGACAGAAGCAAGGTGTTGTGTATGTTGTATTTCTGATGAGAGGATCAAGTCTGTGAGATTTTCCAGAGTACTTATGGTTTTGTTTTTGTGACTTCTGGTAACAAATAGGGTTTATTGTGTGTGTGTGTGTGTGTGTGTGTGTGTGTGTAGGGGTGTTGTATGTTGTATTTCTGTGTGCATGCATACTCAGTGTTTGGTTATATCATGTGCATGCCTTCAGGAAGTGTAGAGAATATAGGAATGTATAAGCCTGCATTTGGAAAGTATACATTATAATTGCATGTCCGTCAGTACCTGGGTGATAACAGGCAGGTGTATTTGTGGGTATGTATATATTTTTTTAGAAAGGAAGTGGTGGTGTGTGTATTCGGGGAAAGCAGGGATAAAGGTGATTTATGCATCTGTGTTTTTGTTGGAATGGCAGTGAGTTGTGGGTCATGCACCTGTTTCTAAATGTGAGGTGTTTTAATGATATCTGTGGTGAAAGGGGTTTTAATGAGTGTGCATCTTAACATGTATGTGCCTCAGCAAGAGGTGTTCACAGGTCTCTGTGGCTGGGTCGCATGTGTGCATAAAAATCTCTTTGAACTTCCCTAAGATTAAGTGGAACCAGAAATACCCTGATTACAAAAATGTAACATTCTTAACCCTAAATGACACAGGTACAACCACCCACATACACACATAAACATGAGTCCATATTCCCAGAATCACTTGATACGCAAACACCCACTCCAATAAACACATAAAGTTTCTCAACCCTCTCCAAATGTACACAAAATGATGTCACCTACAATCTACTCATTGTCATTTCCCAAATACATACATAACACATGTATTGCCTTAATACACATATTTTACCCTGCACTCTAATGTCACACCATTCCCTAAACAAAAAAATGAAATTAAATTAAAAAATCAATATTTTGTGAATATCGAAAAGTATTCACCAAAATACTCCATTCAAACACTCTTCTTAATAATTATTCACAAGTCCCACCATGTCATAATAACCCATATACACTGTCAGTACCTAATCCTCTTAACTTGTATTCCCATATAAATATAACTTCTATATTATCTCAGTGGAAACACACACTACCCATCTACTATTTGAGAATGAATACTAGCCATCACACTTCCTAAATACTTTCACAGTCCTAGATAATACAAGTCTGGGAACACACGTGTCCATCTGAATCTACAAACCCACAGTACTCCCACAGACCTAAAGTACATGCAGCCACTCTCTCACTATTAAAGGGCACAGAACTCACTATTAATGTACAAAACTGCTCATTCTTACTGATATACTCAGTTAACAGCACACAACACTGTGGAGCTCTAAAATCCTCAATAGCATAAACTTCCTATCTTCCAGATGCCTGACTCTAAACCCAGAGTTCCTCATGCCCAAATTAATACAAATATACAGCAAAATCCAAACAATTCCAATCAATAACCTTCCTTACAAAGTCTCACACATATTCCAGTCGCCTCCATGAAACACTTAAAATACATATGAAGTAGGACTGAAGAGGCTGGATACCACAGGAATTTTCAGAAAGCAGGTTTATTGGATGTTGCCAATCAGTCCAGAGTGTGGCTCATGCCTGAAATATTCTAGGGACAGATAATTTCAAAATATTTTGAATTTATGTCCCATGGGGGAAAAGGGCTTGAAGATTCACTTGACAAGTGTTTTTCATTCCATTCTCTAGGCCAGACAGAGGTTTCACACATATTTACCAAAAAAAAAAAATTGGCATTTACAAGAAAGAGGAAGCTACCAACCACAGTAATCTTTGCATACTTGCTGCTGATCTGACAAGAGAAGAAGCTTAATTATGGCAAGGGTCTTTTGGTTGAGAGTATCTGGTGTGCTTCAGATACACATATCTTCAGACCACACATCAATCAGTATCACCCAAAAAGCAATCACACAAACACTCCCTAAGTAACTGAATGGAGCAAACAAATTACTTATTAACATGACAACAATTTGTATTCTTAAAAAAAAAACTTTACAATCACCTCTATGTTGCAAACATGCACACACACAGGATGCCTCAGAATATGAAGTTCAACAACAAATCTCAGATGTACAGACACTGGTAACTCCTCCTACATACTCATAAAAGACACCCCTCCATTCCCAAGAATAACATGATCATCTCAAAGCCCTAAACAAGAAAATACACAGCAGTCCACTTGAGACATTATCAACAGAATCAATACACATCTATGTGCCACATATACATAATTCCAAACACCCCAACATACCCCATGATTCCATTCTCTCCAAATCTCTGAACACCAAAGATTATGTCCCTAAATTCTGACCTAGACATCATGAACATACACATACATTCTAAAATCTGAAAATGCACAGATCCAACACATAATAGTAAGACAACATCCTAACTCCTCTCAAATGCATTCACAATAGTCATGTTCACAATAGTCCACAATGCCAACAACACCTACAGATGCACCACTAAAACCCTAAACACATGTCCTGCCAGAAAGGTACTCAGCCAACAATGACCAAAGAAATCACTCAGAAAATATTTACACACGACAACCAAACAGTCCCACACAGGAGAATTTATGGTGTCTTGTTTCATATCCTTTCCATACCTATACACATGAAACACATAAAAGCACAAAGTCCTGGTGCTAGAGAAAAAAGTTCTTGTGTTTTCTCTCTCTCTCTCTGTCTCTCTCTCTCTCTCTGTCTCTCCTTCTCTCTCTTTCTCTCACACACACACACACACACACACACACACACACACATAAACAAACACACACACACACACACACATACAGAACATTACATACATAATCTGAACACTGACACACCCAGTTCAAGGATATTATCTTGTGGGCCCGGCCCACAGAGGTAGAGGGGTGAAGATGCAGATTTCAGGCACATACCTTGCTCTTGAAAATGTAAGAAAATATAAAAGTGCAAAGGAAAGAGCACATTCCCTCCCATAAAACTGAAAGGTACTTGCCAGCCACTCAATAACTCCTCAATATAGAGAAAACTCTTCAAATAATAAGAGAGTACTCTCAGATAATCCTTCTGGAGATGAAGGTACTCTGGGACATTTAAGGGGTTTCTAAAAGAGAGAATCACCCCAAATAGATTCTTTTGAGTATCCACCATCAGCCGAGATGGATAGCTTCTAGCTAGAAAGCCAGACCATTGTGCAATGTGTGTTCCAATGCCAGGGCTTGACTTGTTCACCTGGGCTCCCCCCTAAGACACATCACCTCCAATTTATGAGTGGGGTCTGCAGTGTTCTCACACAAGAGGCCTTTGGCATCCTTACATGTCCAAATTATAATCTGAAGATATTACTGGCATGTTTGTTGGTCAAAAAATTAGTGAGTAAATTGTCAGCTTTTCTGTGTTACCTTCAGACAGAAGAGGTGAATCTGGTTAGAGGAAGGTCTGGGGCCTCTAATGTTTTGGACAGCAGCTGTCCTAATCACTTTCCAAACCTGTGATAATATACCTGAGATCACCACATTCAAAGGAGCAGAGATTTATTTTGGCTCATGGTTTCAGAGATTAGAGTCCATGGTCACTTGGCCCTCTTACCTATGGACCTATAGCAAAACAGAACATCTGGCCAAGAGTGTATGGCATAGGAAAACTGACCACCTCATGGCTGCTAGGATGCAGAGAGAGACAGAGACAGAAGTGCATTAGGGTCCCAGTACCCCATCAGTGGCACATTCTCAATGAGGTAATTTTAATCAAATGGGCCCCAATTTCCACAAGCTTCCAACACCTCTCAATAATGACTTCAGCTGGGAACCAGATGTTTAAGAGGTGAGCCTTTGAGGAACACCAAATGTTAATGCCAGAACATCTATCCCTTGTCCCCAAAAGCTCATGTCTGTCTCACAGCAATAAATAATTAAAAATAAATAAATAAACAAGCATTTGGACTCCAAGAGTCCACAAATATCAACAGTGCATTCTCAATAGTTTTTGCCCAAAGTCTCTTCTGAGACTCAAGGGAACATAGTGACGCTGAACCCTGAATTGAACGTTTTTTTTTTTTTTTTCTGCCATTCTCTTCTTTTTAATTTATGAGTATAGCTTTCTTTTCTCCCCACACCCTCAACCCTATCTTAATGACTAACCATAGAGTCAGTAAAAAGCACGAAAGTCAGTTAAAAGGGCCCTTGCACTGGGCACTCCACCTTTCTATGTCACAGGAAATGTCCAAATTAAAAGGTATTGGCAGAAGTGTACAGAAGACACTGACTAGGAGGGAAGCCAGACACACACACCTTCAGAATTGCAAGCATATAAAAAATCACATTATCTTAGATTCACAGGTCTGGGATGTGTCAGGGTCCACTGGACCCAGATATAACCCACAGAATCCCAACTACTTTAAATAACAGTTTTTTAAAAGAGAGAGAGAGAGAGAGAAAGAGAGAGAGAGAGAGAGAGAGAGAGAGAGAGAGAGAATTTTCTAATATTTATTTATTAGTGTTGGGCAGACACAACATCTTTATTTTTATGTGGTGCTGAGGATCAAACCTAGCACTGCACACATGCCAGGCGAGTGCGCTACAACTTGAGCCACATCCCCAGCTCCTTAGTGACATCTATTTTTAGTATTCCATCAATATTTATTGATTTATATATGGTTCTAAGAATTGACCACTGTGCCTCACACATACCAGGCACTCTCTCTACCACTGAGCCATGACTCCAGACCCCTCTAAAAAACACTCTGTCAACACCAGTAAACTGTGCTTGTGTCCACCTGCCCAAGACTGCGAGAACAATTCCACATAACACACTGTATACACTTTCACTCAGCAGTACTAAGCAAGATAAAACCAGGAGCTAGCCATTCATCTCTGAAATGCTGAATTGTTGCCAATGAAACCTTTTCCTCTCCCACCTCTCTGTCTCTTCAGTTACTGACTTTCTTGCGTGGAAGCAAAGCAGAAGAATCAAACCTTTTGTAGCTGCATTGGCTGCAATCCTCATTAATAATCAAAAAAAAAATGTTAACACATTTCAAAGATACATCTACGCAGGGGAAACACAACTAACCCAGAGGGAAGAAGAGGACAGTAGTAAGGAGGAAACTGAAAAAGCACAGCAGGCACACGTTAAGTCTAGTGCTCCATTAAGTCTAGTGCTCCAGGTGTGAAACTAGGGCACCTGATGGTGTAATATGGGTCCCTAGAACTTGAGCATCCTTACCCCTCCAGCTTGGTCTGATGTGGGACCACTCCCTAGAGCTTCTGTGCTCACTGACTTTCACTTACCTGAGCAGGTGTTCATAGGCCTGCCACTGCTAACCTCCACCACAACACTGGCTCCACTCTCATAGTTTGATAAATCACTGTTTCTGGGGTTACTGGGTTGCACTCTGAATGTGATATGCACATCCTGGTCACCAGCGTTTCCTCTGAAGTATGAATGCAAACCTTCACAACCCCTCAACTCTTCACTCTGTAAGCCTGATAACCAGCATCACATGGACAAAAACAAGGTCAGCTGAGAATGAGGACAGTAGCCAGACCCACCTAGACCATGGCCTCTGTGAGCCCATATGATGTTAGTTACACAGCAAAATGAATCTGGACATAGGATTCTGAGGCTGCCTTTTGTATGCAGGGCACCCTGATAATCTCTCCACATGTCATTGAGCCTGCTAAGGGTGGTGTCCTTCCCATTCCTGAGATGCCTAAAGGTGGCTTCTGTGTAATGGAACTAATCTCTTTACCAACCACACCATTTTTGGCCCCAACATTACAAAGTTTTCTTTTCTGGAAAACCTGCAAGTATTTTAAATCTTTCTACCCTGGCTTTTGCTCCTGATCCCCATGGTATATAAGTTTGAAAGCAGCTAGAAATACCCAGGTCATATCTCAAATGCTGTACTGCCTTTAATATTCCCTGCTGGATAAATTAGTCTGTGTTTTTAGTTGCCTTTTACATCACTGTGACCAAAAAAATCTAACAACAACAATTAGAGCAGGACAAGTTTATGTAGCTCATAGTTTCAGGTCTCACTCCACTGACCACCAACTGCATAGCTCTGGGGCCAACGTGAGGCAGAACATAGTGGGGGAAGTGTAGGGAGTCGGAAAGCAGCTCAGCATATGGCAATGAGGAAGCAGAGAGAGAGAAATCTGCTCACCAGGGACAAACTATAACCCTAGATCCGTTTCCTCCACTTGATCCTCCTCTTTGTCCTCAGCCTGGGTGGGCTTATCTATCTGACTGTGGGTGACTGGGAAGGCGAGAATAGGCCGATGGCGTGGCTTAACCTTTTTATTAGACCGCCTTGGGCCAGCTCGGGTTGACTCTGTGCCTAAGGCTAATGAGCGGAGCTCAGAGTCAAGAGATCTTGATTCTTTTAGAAGTTGGATGTGTTCCCGTCTCTGTTGGAGAGACTTGCGCAAGGGAGCCAGGTTAGGCAAGGTAAGTGGAGAAAAAATATCTGATGGGGCAGTTGGCCCCTAAAGGGCCAGAGCACAAAAGGCAGGAAGGATATAGGAGGGAGGTGGATGTGTAAGTCCTATAGGCTGTGGCAGGGTCCTGAGAGGTGGCGGGTCTTCTGAATGATAGCGAGCTGCTTCCTTCTCCAAGGTAGCCTCCTCCCCAGGGGTCAATTTGTCTCTGGGATTTGAAACTGGATAAAGGCAGTTGGTAGCTGTTGGAGCCTTATTCATTAGGGTGGGATTTTGAGGGGGTTCAGGAAGGTTCCCAGGGTCCTTGGGAGACTGAGAAGGATATATGTCTATACTAACTAAAGGGCATGCCGAGGGGGGATGAGAGAGATGAGAGGTCTTTTGCATAGCCTCTTCCCCAATCCTGACAAGTTTTAAGGTACCATTGTCAAAGGGTAAACTTTTAAGAATTTCATTAATTAAGTTCCAGTAAGAAAAGGTGGCAACAGGCACCTTTTCTGGGCCAAAGGATTCATAATAATCTTTTAAACAGTCTCCTACTCTAAGCCATCTTTTACCATCAATGGTCGCTTCAAGGGAAAACCATGGACACAATTCTCCTATGTATGAAAAGAATAATTTTAAGTCCTTTTTCTTAACACATGCCACCCGTGTCTTGAGGGCCTCCTTGAGGCCTGACAAAAACAAATCATGTGACAAAACTGCTTGTCCCATGGTGGGTCACTCACTGTGCGTCGTCCCCACTTTCCTCCTGGATCTGTCTCTCGGTCGTGTCTGCCAAGGCGATCGCAAGCTCCGCTTGGTCATGTGTCCCTGGAGGATGGTGTTCCTTCTCAGTCAAAGGCTCGAGCCCCAATCTTTGGGCGCCAAATGTTCTGACCCACAGGACACATCAATGTGGGTGGTGAACCTAGGTGGGGAGAAATGAAGGGACAAGAGACACGAAGGATGAAAGCAAGACAGTAGTTCTGATCAAGCTGCAAACTTTTATTGTTCACACAGGGGTATTTATATGCTGGGGATGGGGAAGCTCTCTAATCAGCAATTGCTGGATGTAGGTGGTAAAACTGGCAGCTGCAAGATGTCTGATGTTCCTTATAGCCACAGGATGTTTCAGGGAGATAAGTAGCTGCAGGATGTCTCCCAGGCAGGATGTCACCCAGGGGGCTGTTTCTTGTAAATGTCAGGCTATTCTTTGAAGGAGAATTTCCTTCTAGCCCCTGACACCATACCTCCCAGAAAAAGAAAATGAATTAACAGAGAAGAGTTCACACTGATCCTCACTGAAGTTCCCCACCCCACTCCACCCACAACATCCAAAAATGGCCTTAATAGTCATTGCAGCCACGTTGATGCAGCACCTCCTATGTGCTAGGGTCTGCTTTGCATTAAAAAACTCCAGGATACACACCAGTATCTCCATTTAAGAAAGAAACTGAGGCACAGAGAGATTTATTAACTTACCCATGATCACACAGCTCAAGAGAGGCCCAGAGGGGTTTTAAACCCGGGACAATTGGTTTTACTCCAGACCCCTCAAACCAAAGATGCAGTAAGTGGGAGGAGAACATCAGACATATGATCCACCTATGGCAGGAGGTGACTTGGGTGAGTGGAGCCTTCTGTGACACAGACAGTGTACCCCCTCAGGGGCTGCCTCACCTGGTCCTGAGAGGCCCACTCAGCCCGGGGGAGAAGAGAGCCCCCTCCCAGCCTTTTGGTTTAAGAGAATGTTCACTTACCTGAGTTGCAAGGTCCCCACTGCTCTGAGGAGGCGGGGCCACGTCATGTCAGAGATCCTTAGAGGTGACCTCATTTAAAGAAATAAGCCTGTGGCCAATTGTCCGAGATTGATTAAGTCAGGGGCCAGCACAGGGAGCCAGCAGAGGGGACACCATTGTAGAGATGACCCAGAGCAGGGTCCAAGGGCCTGGGGCATGGCCTGATCATGGCCCGGTGGCTCCCAGCTGACATGCTTCCTGCCCGGGAGATCCTGGAGACTGCCTTCATGGTGATTTTCAGGTGCATGCGTGGGAGGCCCTGCTTGCTCCAGCCTCAGGGTAGGACAGAAAAGATTTCAGGCCTCATCAGACTATGGGCATGAGCTGGATGGTGGCCAGCAGAAGAAGACATCAAGGGCCTCCGTCTCACAGCAGTTTATGCATTGTTTGTTGAGCCCCTACCATGCATCATATGGATGTAGCTGGAAAGTGGATTTTTAGCATGTGTAAAGGACCTGAGGCAGCAGTGGGCTTGGTACATTTGAGGCTGTGTGGGGAGTTGAGGCTGGCCTGAGCCAGGATATGCCTGGGGATAGCTGCACCAGATGAGGCAGTTTAGGAACTGATTGACTTCTTTCCCTTGTGTTCCACCTGTCGAACAAGCAAGGCATAGAGATGAAGATCTTTCACATGACAGATGAAGAGTCTGAAGGTCAGAGTGGTAAAGGCATTTTCAGGTCCCGAAGGTAATACATGGCAGAGTTGGAATTCTCACCGAGGTCTGCTTCTAGAGCAGTTTACGTGTCCCTTCTAGCATGACTTTCTGACAAGTCCAGACGCACCCAAACTTAACCTCCTGTATCTGGTTTGGAGAGTCTCAGGTACATGAGTCATATAAGGCCCTGATAAGTCCTTCTGCAAAAGAAGTTTCTAATATTTCTTTAACCCAGCACTTGCAACGTTCATTTAAACATAAGATCCTTATAAGTGTGACTAGAATGAAGACATTTCAGAAGTGACCTTGGGAGACACTGGTCTTGGTAACCCACAGAAGTCTCAATTAGTCTTTCTGATCTTGGGGAAGAGAATTATGGGTATATTTTCTAGACTCAGTAAGATGGTGAAGGGATGGAGAGAGATTCAAAGGACTAAGGGGGGTATTTCAGAGCGGGAAGGAATCCCTAGGAGGACCCTAAGGGGGACTCTGGAGAGATTTCCTCCCTCACTTCAGAGAACAGAACCAGGGCCCGTGAGGGTAGGAAAGGGGTTGGAGACTGTACCTGAGGTGGGCCATCTTGGTCGGGAATGAGCTCCCCACCACCAGCAGTGTGCAATTAGAAACTGTTGCATTAACCTACCAGCAGAACAGGCCCAGTGGCCCGCCATCCCCCCGATTGGGGAAGGGGCAGAGTCGCCTCCAGTGCCTGCTAGGTAGACAGACCTGTAACCAACAGACAGAACAGGCCTAACGGCCCACGGAGGGACAGAGCCGCTGCTCGCGCCTGCAAGGTAGGAGGACCTGTGACCACCGAAAGAACAGGCCCACCGAAAGTACAGGCCCAGCGGCCTGCTGGTGTGGTAGGCATATTGCCCCGATTGGAGGAGGGGCAGAACAACCGCCAAAGCCTGCGAGGGAGACTTTGCAACTATACAGAGCAATATAAATATATAGGGGAAAAAATCAATAACACAACAGTTTCACCAAGCAGAAAGAAACGTGATCAGTATGAAAAGACAAAGAAAGAAAGGACCACAAGCAATGCAGGTCAACTCAACTTTAGAAGAGGTAATATCTGCAGCAGATGGAATGTCAGATAAAGAATTCAGTATATACATGCTTCAGATGATCTGGAGTCTCAAGGAAGACATTAGACATCAAAATCAGACAATGAAAGACCACTTCGACCACTTCTACGATGAATTACATAAACAAATCCAAGAAGCAAAAGATCAATTATACAGGGAGATAGAGGTTATAAAAAACAAACAAACAGAAATCTTAGAAATGCAGGAAGCAATAAACCAACTTAAAAACTCAATTGAGAATACTACCAGCAGAGTAGAACACTTAGAAGATAGAACATCAGACAATGAAGACAAAGTATTTCAATTGGAGAAGAACATTGACAGCTCAGCAAAACTGTTAAGAAACCATGAGCAGATCATTCAAGAAATATGGGATAACATAAAAAGACCAAACTTAAGAGTCATTGGGATACAGGAAGGTATAGAGGTCCAAACCAAAGGAATGTGCAATCTATTCAATGAAATAATACGAGAAAACTTCCCAGACTTGAAGAATGAGACAGAATCCCAAATCCTAGAAGCCTACAGGACGCCGAATGTGCAAAATCATGAGAGATCCACACTTAGACACTAAAATATATTCATTTATTAAAAAATAATATATTGTCTCATTTAAATCTATTCTTTGAGATACAGAAAGACGGAATACAAAGAGTGATTATGAAAGTAAAACAAAATAGGTAGAAGTGGAAAACTAAATATACAAATGAAGAAAGAAGTCTTAATGCACTAGAGAATCCACACTAAAAATAAGAAAAGTAGTGAATGCATGATAAGACAGTGAGGAATGACAGATTATGTATCCTCTGATAAATCTCTGAAAACTTACTTTCTTGGGATAAAGATAACATATGAAACTATTTCTCACAAGTTTAGACACGATTTTGTAATTACTTATTCATGAAAGTTTATTAAACAATATCAATTCTAGATACTTCCTGAAATTTTTCTCCAAGTCGATTAAATCTAATATATATTTTAGAATATGTATGTGTATGTGCACTATAGAACACTATGTATAAATTTATATATGTTTTATCTAAGGTTAAGTTTTATATGTATGTGAAATAATTTGATTCTTTTATATTTTTCTAAATTTAATGGTAAATAAAATATTTTTGTAGAAAATATAATGTGAGTGATATGTTTATTTTAAAGTGTCTGAATTTTTTTTACATAACTGGCTTTTTAAAGCCAGTCATTTCTATATTTTAAATAAAAGGTGTGTTTGAGGGGGCTGGGGATACGTCTCAAGCAGTAGTGTGCTCACCTGGCATGTGCACGGCCCTGAGTTCGATCCTCAGCACCATGTACAAATAAAGATGTATCCACCAAAAACTAAAAAAAATATATATAAAAATCTCTCTCTCTCTCTCTCTCTCTCTCTCTCTCTCTCTCTCTCTCCCTCTCTCTGTCTCTCTCTCTAAAAAAAAGATGTGTTTGAATAAAAGCATTTTAAGAAAGCCTCCACTCAATGATGAATAAAATTCCCTATTAAAGAGTATTGACCATTTTTATTTTTTTTAGTAAAAAATGTTTCCCATAAAAAGAAGAAATGGATGTTAGCCCATCACAGTACGCTAAATCACCTTTCATAAAAACCTGTGGCAGGGATGCTAAGAAGATTGTATTTCAAAGCACAGTGGATCTCAAACATCAAATAAAATTCTAGGCTTCATGAAATCAAAAGAAAAGATTTTACCAGCATTTTCTATTTACCACAGAGCCTTCTCTCAAAGAAGTAGGCAGTCCTATGCTAAGTATTTAATAGCATACCCTTGGTGTCAACATTTCCTATTCTTCTATAACAATCACTGGAGGTCCAGATTTCCCCTCACAGTCAGAATTCTATTTTCTTCTATAGGGTATGCTCACAAAGCAAAACAAATAGGATTTCATGGAAAAGGACTTTTTAACTTATATTTTCCTTACTCTTTTTTCTGGAAACAAACAGAAGGCATCTGTCTTCAAAATTGCTTTCACCATAGTTTACTACAATTTTCTAATCCCAATATTGGACTGCAGGAATCTCTTTTTTAGGAACCAGTGTTGAGGGTCTTCTGCTGCCAAACAGAGGCCTCACAAGCCATGCGGAATGTGGATGATCCATGTCATGTCTTGTGAACTGCATGGCTTACACATTTGCTTTCCAAAAGAGTTAACCTGATGTGATCTAAAAGGTCCTGTATTATATAAAATATGATTTTCTTTGAAATTGGCTATCTTTATTCAGCTCAGCTTGTGCGCTGCTCCTAATGGTCTCTCCATTAATATCAGTGAAACACAAAATAGCAGTGGGCCTCAACCAATATTTCTCATCTGTTTCAATACAAACATTCTTCAGGACTACTTCAGCATTTTTTGTATAAAAAGCCCAACCATCTTAAATAGGTTAATATACCAGTGGATTATAACGCCCAATTCTTATAGCTTTATGACTCTAATTAGCTTAAATGGTTATGTGTGTATGTGAGTGGTTGTACCTGTGTCATTTAGGGTTAAGAATGTTACATTTTTGTAATCAGGGTATTTCTAGTTCCACTCAATCTTGGGGAAGTTCAAAGAGATTTTTATGCACACATGCCATCCAGCCACAGAGACCTGTGAACATCTCTTGCTGAGGCACATACATGGAAAGATGCACACTCATTAAAACCCTTTTCACCACAGATATCATTAAAACACCTCACATTTAGAAACAGGTGCATGACCCACAACTCACTGCCATCCCAACAAAAACACAGATGCATAAATCACCTTTATCCCTGCTTTCCCCGAATACACACACCACCACTTCCTTTCTAAGAAAATATATACATACCCACAAATACACCTGCCTGTTATCACCCAGGTATTGACGGTCATGCAATTATAATGTATACTTTCCAAATGCAGGCTTATACATTCCTATATACTCTACACTTCCTGAAGGCATGCACATGATATAACCAAACACTGAGTATGCATTCACACAGAAATACAACATACAACCCCCCTACACACACACACACACACACACACACACACACAAAATAAACCCTATTTGTTATCAGAAGTCACATAAACAAAACCATAAGTACGCTGGAAAATCTCACAGACTTAATCCTCTCATGAGAAATACAATATACACAACACCTTGCTTCTGTCTCTTCTTGCTTTACACAGAATTTAAAATACACTGCAGAGCAGATAGGCTTAACTGAACTTTCCAACAAAAACCAAAAGACGACAAATTCTTCACAACAGTACCAACAACATTCTCCAGAATAGACAACAGATTAAGTCATAAAACAAACCTTAACAAATTTTAAAAGCTAAAAATCATTTGAAATAACTTTTTTTCTGAACACAATGTAATAAAACTGGAAACCTACAACAGGTGGAACTTCAGAAACATCCTGCATATCTGCGATTATAACAAAAAGCTCTCAAATAGCAGGGTCAATGACAAACAGAATGGAAATTTTTAAAGATTCTTGAGAAAAATGATAGAAACACAAAATAAAATCCCTATATCATAGAGCAGAGGCAATTTTAAGATTAGATCAGTACATACCTATATCAAAAAAGAAAACAACCAAGAATTCCTCTTCAAGGAGGTAGAAAATCAAGAACATGCCTGACCCAAAGCTAGTAGAAGAAAAAATACTAAACATCAGAGAAGAGGTAAATAAAATAAAGATTAAATATTATTTTAAAAATATCAACAACAGAAAGAATTTACTTACTTACTTACTTACTTACTTACTTATCCCTAGGATTGAACTCAGAAGCAACCACTAACTGAGAGATGTCTCCACACCTAGTTTGTTTTTTATTGAGAGACAGGGTCCCATAGAGTGGCTCACTGCCTTACTTTTTTTGAGGCTGTCTTTGAACTTGCCTTCCTCTTGCCCCTCCTTGAGGATCTAAACTGTTCATGTCAATGGTTAAGAGTACAGCTTTGCCATTGAACTCACTTAAGCAGTGGGAAGATCATGATGCTGTATAATATGAGCATTCCCAGACGTGATACGTACGGACATCTTCGCATTGGGTTTGTCCACAGAAAGCATGAGACTCACCTTTCAGGACTCTGCTTGGTGCATGTTTTGGCTTCTTCGCTTTTTTGGTGGAGGTTTTCTGTTGGAGACTAAACCCAGAACATCATGCATGCTCAGCAAGTGCTTCCCCATGGAGCTGTGCCCCCAGCCCACCTTGGCCTTTCTTGGTGATCAGAGAAAGTGTCTGTTGGACTCTATTTTTAATGACTTACTGGGAAACTTCATGTCCTCTGATTCTACCTCTTCTTCAGGTCCAGTTGAAGGCAAAGGTGCTGTGGCGAGCCATCCCCCTTTTCATCTTCTTAGTCTGCTGTCAGGTCAATCCGGTCTCCTGTGCTTTTGTTGGGGAAAGGGGGAGGGGGGGAACCATGTGCCACTCCTTTGGTTTCTACTTGTTTCCAGATCCTTTGTTTGGTATTATGGCCTCAGATTCTGTGGACCGTTTCTACTGGATGTGAGGGATTCTGGCCTCCAACAGCGGGAGGCTTCGACTCACTGTGCCTCTTTTCTGCTGGACCAGCACCATTTAGTTAAACTACAGCCTTTCTGTGGAGCTCAGAGAATGGGCAGCTCTGTGGCCTGGAAAGTCTGCATGTGCCATGTCAAATAGCATGATCAACGGTGCATTCAGCCTGGGAAACACCATCTTCTTAAGAGTTGCGTTTGAATGCAATACAAAACCTGGAAGAGCAAGAGAAGTCTCTGCTTGAGAATTTCTGAAAACTTAAAAAAACTAGAGTGTTTGAAATCCCTGAAATGAGATGGTGAGTCCATATAGAATACTCTCCAGAACTCTCTATTGGTTTCTCAGCTGCATCTTTTTCATATCTACAGGTGAAACATATGGATCAAAACCATGAGTGACAGTGGAGGGTCAAATCTCTTCAGTCACCTGTGTGTCTAGAAATGATTTTCTTGTGTATGTTGATGGTGCATTTGATGAACACGGTTTAAAAATGGGGTTCCAAAGAGGTTCCAGTCACTCAGAATCAGAGCTCATCTGAACATGATGGAAAGAGAAGGTTGATTCCCAACTAGATTCAAATGTGCCAGCCCCATCTGCAGACTCAGGAAATGATTGGAATGTTCTCCAGTTTTATGAACTGATGAAGGACGGGCCTCTCTGTCCAGCCAGAATGGATCTGTCCATGGGGATGGGAATGCAGTAGGCTCTTGAGGGGTACGTGACTTTCCAAACAGAATGACATGGGGTCTGGTGGGCTCGACAGAGAAACTGAGTTGTGTTCTTATCTTTGGTTTTGGGGGGTTATGCTATAATTGCTGCCAGCAACCTGAAGCCCATCCAATGTGGAAAAGGTGTCTCATTCAATTGTGTAGGTTCATTTTATTAAATAATGTCTTGCTTTCTTGAGCTCACAGAGGCTTTGTGGCTGCCCGTTTCCTTAGGCACACTCATGGAGCTCGGTATCTCTGCAATGGCCAACTTGGGCCTCATCATGCAGCTCTTGGCTTGCACCAAGATGATTGAAGTGGGTGACACCCCAAAAGACCAAGCCCTCTTCAACGTGAGCCCAGAACTTTAAGAAAGATCATGGGTAAATTTCTGGTGTCCAGTTGAGAATTTGAATTGGCTCTAAAATTGGGGCATTAAAACTGCCCAGTTTGGCCTGTGTGCTTTGCCTGCCGACCCTGTAGGTGCTCCATGGCCTGTTAGTGAGAGAGCACTTCTGGGTGGTGCTGGGTATGGGGGAAGGCCAGGCAGGGCAGGGGAGGGCCGGAATGCCCCAGAGGATGGACTTGAAGGATCAGTGCATGGAGGTCACCCCTTCACCAGCCATGATTTCCATACCTCACGAAGGAGGTGACATCTACTTCAGAGCTGTCATAAGAATTCAATCAAAGCCAGATCCTGTGGAGTATGCCTCTAATTACAGCAGCTTTGGAGGCTGAGGCAGAAGGATCACTATTTGGAGGTCAACCTCAGCAACTTAGTGAGGCCCTAAGCACCTCAGTGAGACACTGTTTCTAAATAAAATAAAAAATGGCTGGGGATGAGACTCAGAAGTGAAGCACGTCTGCTCAGTCCTCAGTATAAAAAAAAAAAGAGGATTAAATTAAATAATCACTCTCACAGTGCCTAACACATGGTAGTTATTTAGCAAGTGCTATTTTTCTTCTGTATTTAAAAGGATTTAATGAGCAAAAAGGTGATCCTCTCAGTCCAGCTCTGCTGTTGATTAGATTTTTTGATGTGGAAGAAATTTAGATAATAGTTCTGGAGTCTCAGTTTCTACATGCTGTTAAACTAGGTTAAGAGTATTGGCTGTATCAAATGATAGGCAGCCCCAATAATGGGGTCCAGCCTCAGAGTCAGCCAAGCCTAGCCTCTGTTAACTGGAATGTGCTACTTAGAAAACAATATTTACAATTTTCTACTCTGCCATCTTCCATACAGCATGTCTTTGAGATCTTAAGTTAGTAGGTTAAATAATTCAGTGAGAAATCCATCTAACTTAAATTGTGAGTTTCAGACACAAATCAAGATTGTAGAATATTTTTATGTATTAATGCATTAATCATTAATGAATTAAGTAATGCATTATTAAATATTAAGTAATGCATTTATTATTCAATGCCTTAAATTAATGCATTATCCTTCTAAGGCACTAATAAGTGGTTTTATTTTTTAAATTTTTATTTTTGACATTTTATAATATACTTGGCTTAGTGCAGTGGTGAGCACCTCTAATTCCAGCAGTTGGGGAGGTTGATCCTGGAGCATTGTGAGTCAAAGCCAACCTCAGCAACAGCGAAGCCCTAAGCAGCTCAGTGAGACTCTGTCTCTAAATAAAACCAAAATAGGGCTGGGGATGAGGTTCTGTGGTTGAGTGACCCTGAGTACAATCCCTAGTACCAAAATCAAAACAAACAAACAAAAAATTTGCATTATTTTTCTAAAGCCCAAATTGGGTGTTTTTTCTCTATCTCTTTGTTTTTAATATTTTTTTATGCAGACCTGATAATGGAACTAAGTGCCTCTACCACTGAGCTACAGCCTCAGAAGTTTTCTCCTTACCGTTGACAATTTTTTAAAAATGTTTTTCCACATTAAGAATTCAAGATCATTTTTTAAAAAAAGAATTTAGGATGACTGGTCTGAAGTTTAGTAAAGCACTTGCCTATGGGCAGTGTCAGTATTTGTCATCTATATTCCTGCCACACTCTGCTCAAGATTTTCTTTGGACCCTAGTGTTTGGCATGATTGTCACCATCGGCCAGTCCATTATGGATGTGATGATAGGCATGGACAGGGACCCCCTCAAAGATGGGTTCTGGGATCTGCCTTCTGATCACCACTCAGGTGAACCCCCACTCTCACCCCGCTTCCTGAGTGACCCTGTTGTCCCACTTCCTCCTCAGCAGTACTCAGCCAGACCTGGGGCCAGGCCAGGCTCAGGGCTGGGCTCAAGGCTAAACACTGGCCTGAGCAGGGTAAGACCCCGGGTTGGAGGCTGGTCACTGCCCAAAAAGAAATCATTCAAATAAAGACACTGCGCCCATCTACAACGAGAAATACTGAAATCAATAAAGGCAGGCTGTCCACCTGCAAACCCAAAAACAATTAAGAAACAAAAAAAAAATATTGGGGCTGGGGCTCAGTGGCAGAGGTTCACCTGGCATGTACAAGGCCTTGGGGTCGATCCTCAGCACCCCATAAAAATAAAAAAAAGATGTTGTGTCCACCTCCAACTAAAAAATAGATTTAAAAAAAATAGAGAATTGAAAGACCCTGGCTTTGGCTTCTGAATTTTCATGAGGCAGATTGAGGAAGGGTCTTTTATTTGGACCTCATAGCAGAGAGCCCTGTCATTGAAGATGGAAGGAACCAGGGCACTGGGGCCAGTAACACAGAGTTCACTTCTATTAATTAATTTATTTTAATTCCGCAGTTCTTTGTGGCAGGCTTGATCGTCTTCCATTTGCATGAGCTTCATTATAAAGGGCACGGCCTGGGCTCTGGCTTTTCCCTCTCCATCTCAAGCAACATTTGTGAAACCATCCTGGGGAAGGCCTTCAACCCCACCACCATCAACACCGACCAAGGTAAGTGCCCTGCCTCCCGTTGGGCACATCTGCTGGAAGTTTTCATGTATGCAGAGTATTCCTCTAGGGGAAAATAACTGTTTCAGAATCATTTCTTCTGAATTTTCAGTGTGCAAATGTTTAAAATTATAGCTGAGTGCAGAAGCTCAAGCCTATCATTCCAGCAGCTCAGGAGGCCGAGGCAGGATGATCACAAGCTGGAGGCCAGCCTCAGCAACTTAGTGAGGCCCTGTCTCTAAATAAAATATAAAAGTAGCTGGGGACAGGGCTCAGGGGTTAAGTGGTCCTGGGTTAAATCCCTAGTACCAAATAATAATAATAATAATAATAATTATAATTATTATTATTATTATTATTATTATTATTATTATAACAATGACAACAACAACACTTACAATCAAAATGATATCTAAACTTTCATGTCTTATAAGAATATTTGAAGGACAGTTAGCATGCCACAGAGTAATCCTGCCTCAAATTTCTTAGCAGGAACCTGCACTGAAAAGATAAAGAAGTGTTGATTTTAGTCTATTGTCTTCTGGTGGACATTTCAGTTCTTTCTCAGTCACAGTTAGCATCGAAGTGAATATCCTTGGGCAATCATCTGCACATATTTTAGCAGTTGTTCTTAGCGAATAAGATTCTAAACATAAAATTTCTACACCAAACCACTTGTTCAGGCAAGGAGCAGTTAGTTCAATGATTACAAGTTCAAGGACAGCCTTAGCAAATAAGTGAGACCCTGTCTCAAAACAGTCATGAGTAGAATGACTGTTCCTGGGTTCAACCCACAGTATTGCCATTTTGGGGAGGAAGGCACTGGGGATTGAAATCATGGACAGTTAACCCCTGAGCCCCGTCCCCAACCCTCTTTTGTATTTTATTCAGAGACAGGGTCTCGCTGAGTTGCTTAGAGCCCCAATTTGGCTGACATTAGCCTCCAATTTGCAATCCTCCTGCCTTAGCCTCCAGAGCCACTGGGATTGCATGCATGCACCATGACACCTGGCTTACAAATCTTAATAAAATAAAAATTGAAAAACATGTGAAACTTCTTAGAAGAGGGAAATTGACTTTTTTTTCTTTTCTTTTTCTTTTGGCCTCTGATCCCTGAATCTGTTTTTTGCTGGGAAGTCTCTCATGGAAAATATTTGTGTGCATTTTTTGTGTTTTTTTGGAATTGACTGTGGAGCTGGTTCTTGGCTTTCAGTGCCATGACATCAAATTGAGGAAACTTCAGATGAGTCCCTGCAGGGTGCCTGAGAGATTCCATGGGAAAGACTGGACCCCAGGTAGGAGTGTCGGTGACACTTACAGAAGAGTAGGCAAAGGTGACACGAGACTCTTCCTAGAATTTCAGAAAATCTAAGGTGAATTGGGGATCTGAGGCAAAGCAGCTGGGCCCCAGCTGTGGATGTGGCAGTGAAATCTGGGTAGGAGTTTAGGAGTCTGCCAAGACCTCCTGGCTTTGGCAGGGGGCTGCCTTCAAAAAGAGTGGGAGCAGTGGTGACCACAGGGGACCAGTCAGTGAAGGCTTGGGCCATGGCAGCCAGCCAGAGGATCACTTTGCTCTGGAGCAGGATGGTGATTGAGGGGACAGTTTTGAAGGAATGATTTGCTGTCCCTTGGAGAAAGGCTGAGAAAATGTCTGGCAAGGTGGCAAAGCCATTCAGCCTGAGTCAGCCAGTGTGACATCAGAGTGAGGGCCTTAGGACTTAGGGAGAGATGAAGGCCACAGACAACTGAGACATGGAGGTGGCTGCCTTGGCCACCTCTGGTACCTCGTTGGGGCAGAGATCTTACCTGGGGGGCTTTGAGTGGTCCTGTAAGTAGCCAAAATGGTGGAGCCACGGGGACAGCCCCAGGACGGGCAAGAGGATGGTGGAGCAGGCTCAGGTAGCTTTCAGCTGAAAGGCTTTCCTGTTAGCAGGATTGCCACCACGGCTCAGCTTGTGACCTGTAAAGTGGGGTGTGGAAGGGCCCCTAGAGTGGAGAGTGCAGTTGGTCCTTCTTCCCTGAGGTTTGGGACAGTCCAGGCTGGGAGGGAGGTGGACAGTACAGATGTCACATGGCTCTTGCCCCCATAACACTAGTGCATGAAACAACCCATTTCCTAGAGATCAGAGGGTAGTGATTTTCAAGGAATGACCATGTTAAACATTCAGAAAGCTTCTAAGGCCCACACCCTGCCATTGATGTCACCCACCTTTCATTTCAGACATTTGTCAGTAAGGTGCTGTTAAGCACTAGGCGCTTCTGTGGGTGCTAATAATACAAAGGGATAGAACGTAAGGTGTGTGAGCGTCAGTGTCATCCCAGGGCCCCGGGGTCAGAATAGAGCAGAGAAGGAAGATGGGGTGACTGGGGAAGAGTGATACAGGTCCATCTAGAGAACCTGGCGGGTGCAAAGGCCCTGGGGCAGAGATGAGTTGGTCTGTTTGAGGGTCCACTTATGGCTCAGTGGAGCAAGTGCAGGGATTCAGAGAGGTCATTGGTGGCAAGAGGAGCCAGGACAAGTCCCTACTCTCTCCTACTGAGATTGCTGAACTTCCTCCTTTACAAAATGCTCAAGGTTTCATGTCTCCAGATTCTTTACCATAGAAACATCAGCAGTTGTCCTACACAGCCACAGGTGGCAGGGAGAGGGGCTGTAAGAAGACCACCACGGGTATGCCAGGGGGCCAGGGAAAGCTAGGACAGCGTTTCTGTCACAGATATCCTGTCCATGTGGTCTACAGGACTAATGGCCCATCTGAGTGGCCATCCAGAAGGTGACACGAGTCCTGCTGTTCCAACTCTGGGGTAACAGGAAAATGCAGTCCCAGGGAGAGACTGGGACATCTGAGTCCCCAGCTATTAGCCACTCTGCCCACAGATGCCACGTTTAGTAAAGCACCGACCTGGGCCGCAGGGGCCATGGTGACAGCGTTTCCCACTGTGTTCTTGTTCTAAAGTCAGTCTCATGCCATTTCTGAAGTGCTCAGACCTTGGTGCCCTGTGCTGCAGTGTTCCTGGCTGGTCTGTTGCCTTTTCCTCAGGCCAGGTACCTTTCTGCCTGTTGCTGAGGCTAAGGTAGGAGGATATCAACTTGGAGGCCAGCCTCAGCAACAGCAAGGCCTCAGCAACTCAGTGAGATGCTGTCAGTGAATGAAATACAAATAGGCTGGGAGTGGGGCTCAGTGGCTGAGGGCCCCTGGGTTCCATCCTTGGTGCCAAAAAAATCCAGATCATGACCCTGTGACTGTTGGTGCCATGAGTCTCCTGGCTGAGTCTCCTTGCTGATTCTGTTCTCCTGCCTCTGCTTTCGCCAGGAGGAGGCCCAAGACCCAGCGGAGTCCAGCCCTTTGTTCTTCCCTTCACGTTTGTATTCTACTCTGCCAACAGGCATGGAATTGGAGGTCGCCATCTTGCACTGTTCCATCCCTGGGCCACGAACACAAACAAAGTCCCAGCCCTTAGAGAGGTTTTCTCCCACCAGAATCACCTCTACCTCAGGAATCTCATTGCCTCCCTCTTTGTCATTGCTGTAATCATCCATTTCCAGGTATGTCCAGCATGAGCACAAAAAGTCTGCATTTTTTTTTATTTTTTGGTACCAGGAATGGAACCCAGGGACATTGAACTCCTGAGCCCCATCCCCAGCCTTTTTTTAAATTTTATTTAGAGACAGACTCTCACTGAGTTTCTGAGGCTGGCCTCCAATTTGCAGTCCTCCTGCCTCAACCTCCAGAGCTGTTGGTGATGACAGGCCTGTGCCACTGTCTCTGGCTTCAGTATAATTGTTTGTTTGTTTTTTGTTCTGTTTACATATGAATGGGTGTAGAGTGGATTCTATTATATTTTGAAACCAGTTTTTCTGGTTTCTTTCTGTGTGTTCCTCAAGCTAAGTGGGAGTGAGGGAAAAGGCAGATGCTCTCCAGCAATGTCAGAAAGTTAGTATTCAATATTTTAAATAAAAGAAAAGGCAGGAATATTTAAAATAGTTTTGATTATTAGATGCATATAAAAATTAATATGTAGTGTCCAGGCCTGATGTGGTGGTACATACCTGTAATCTGAAAAATCATAGAGGCTGAGGCCTTGAAGGATCACATCTTTAAGACCACCCTTGGTTACTAAGAGAGACCAGTTCTCAAAATAAAATATTGAAGAATTGTGAATATATATGAATGATAAAACACCCCTGGTTTCAATCCCCAGTACCATATAAAACAGTAGTTTCCATACTTTAGACCCAAATCAGCATCCTCCACTCTATCTGCAACTATTTAAAGTTCTAAAAGGCAATAAATTTAGCCATACATACTACTAGTTGACTGATATTGACCATAATCTTGAAATATATACATAGAATCTTGAAATACGTACTTGAAATATATACATAATCTTGAAATATATACATATACACAATGTATTAGGTGTTCCCATTATTTTTTCCAATAGCAATGAGAGAGGGAGAAAAACCAATTTAGCTTATGGGGCCACATCTCTCTTTTCAGGACTAATGAATCAAATATTAAAATGCTTTAGTGTTTAATTGATTATCATTTATGAAATCAGAATGATATGCATTCTGTGATTTCTTGCTTAATCTACATTGGAAACTTTATTTTTTCTGACTATCAGCATCTGTACACACCACAACACCCCACTCTATTTTTCAATAGTTACAAGTACCTGTGTTCATGCTTCATCAGTTAGTTATTCCCTTTTAAAAATAATTATGTGTTGCATTCTTTGTTTACAGAAAATTTATGAAGGTTAAAAACCAGTAATAATTTTCACAAATTTGACTTTAAAATAGATTTCATCACAAAACACACACAAGAAGTAAGAATGCTTTCTTTCTCTAATTTATTAGCCTTTCTAACATCCAATATCAGGACATGAATGCTGCTCATGGAGGGATGTTCTTACCATCAAGAACAATCAATACTACTTTCTTCTATCCCATCAAATATTACAAAAAGTGCACATTTTACTGTGTTTCATATGCAGAACTTGACTTTCCATTATTTGTTTAGTGGGTTTTTGCTTTCTTTTTTATCACTTTGTTTTTCCTCTATTTTCCAATACTCATTTTTTTGTGTGAGAGGTATGAAAAATAGATCACTAGAATTTTCTAACTTTTGCTGTATTCAATCATTTGATTACTTACTAGCTAATATTTCTATTAAAGCATCATTATAAATGTAGGACTGAGGTAAGCTAACAAAACTATTTTCAAGGTCTACTGCAGAATCAGCATAACTTTCTTGAGCTCTGTAGTTAGAACCACAATTTCTGTCCACAAACTGTGCTCTTTTTGTTTTATTTTTTTTTCTATATTGAGTAACTCTCTTTGAAATGAGGCACAGAAAATTGCTTTTTTAGAATTTTATCATTAATGAAAAATCTATTATTATTTATCATTAATTGACAGTCTGCTTACGATTTTTTCTTTAAATCTTGTGGTTATTCTATATGTATCATCTATAATCTATCATTAATGATAAATACTTGGGTTCTATTCTTGCTTTATTGAATCTGACCATAGTTTTTTTCTTTTAAGGATATTCTATTTGGTTAAAGCATAACTTCTTGAGAAATTCTGTAGATATGTTTAGCATGTTTAAATATTATTTTCTTGAATATAGCATTCAATCAAAATGGAATATTTCCAGACCAGATTTTCTTTCCAGTATATACATGAAAGAAACTGGATAAAATATGGAAAATAATATCCATGTTTTTCAGACACTAAAAACAGGCATAGCATGTGAGTGAAACCATAAGCAATAAGTGTAGACTGGTTAGGTGAACTTTAACTTTATTTTTAAAATTGTTCTTAATAAGTGTAGTTTGATAATCTGCTGTTAAAAATTATTCATAAAGGGGAAGTAAGAATAGTTAAATTATACCAGTGTAAGAAAAACTTGAGGTCTGGCAGCTGAGAGTAGACTGTGGAGAAAAATTCATGTTATAATAGGGAAGAACATCCCACATTCTCTTCACCCTGTCACCTACTTAATCTCACCAAAAACCACCAAGACACTCAGAATAAAAGGTTTCAAGTTCAGTAGTCACACTCTCTCCAAATACAAAAAGCAGTTACAATTCAACTGAACACAGAAGCTTGTGTGCAAGTTACGAGGATCTGAGACATTTTATAAAACGTTAGGTTAAGATGATTCTGTTTTTTTTTCTTTTTTTTTTTTTTGTATGTGTGTGTTTTATTTTGTTCTGAGGGTGTAGCTATTCCTTGGTTACCTTAACTCAACAAAGAAACTGTTATATTTTGATGAAATATCAGTGACTGACCCACATTAAAAAAAGAAAAATATTTTCAAAATTTTAAAAAAGCCTAATTACATATATATATATATATATATATATATATATATATATATATATATATATATATATATATATATACTGCTTTCTCCCTCCACATTATGCATTTTAACGTTTTTTTTTTAAGTTTTTATTTTATTTTCTATTTTTAGTTCTGAAAATTAGACAGTAAAAAAGCTTCTGGGAGAATTTACAACCAATTGCATGAGGGTCTGGGAAGCTGAGAGCCTGGAGCAGGGCTGGGAGGAGCAGACAGAAAGGAGTCTTCCTCTTAGTCACTGGAGGCCAACTATAAATAAAAAGAGACAAAAATCAATAATTGTAAGCCAGGAAATGACACAGATTATCAAGTTAGTATGAGTTATGAAAATTTCATATAATCAAGAAAATGGAAAAATCATGAACAGGATTAGGAAAAATAGGTGTAAATTTTATTTTTAGAAGTTTATTTGTGAAACACAAAAAATAAAGATGAATTTTATCTTATGACTTTAAATGGAAGGTAGAGAGTTATGCAAGTCATAAAGTACTTCACAAACCTTTCTTCAGTTACAAAAGCATAATAAATGTATAGCTTCTACTTATTTTACTCTTTATCATCCTTTGCATTTTGCCTAGGGTCACACTTGTAGAGTGTGACCAATAACTAAGCAAATAACTAATCAAGAAGACAATCACGAAGTTACACTTTTCTCAGAAAACCCCAATAAATTTCAGAGCAAAGAATTGCTACAACACCTATTCATTCCCTTCTTTGGGAAAAGGTCCCTTTATAAATCATATAGAAGGAGAAATTGGCCATCTTTTAACAAAATGTTACTGGAAATAAATATGAGTTAGCTTCATTTAGAAGTAAATGGAAATAAAATAGCATCATTTTACAGTATATATCAGCGTTAGCCTTCAAAAATGAAAAGTGGAAAAAGCTCTTTCTAAAGAGAAGAGTACTTGGCAGCACACTTCACCCTTAATTACACTGTAAAAAATGTTACCTCAGCTAAGAAGGTACATAAACTTATAGGAAGAAATTAAGACTTTTCAAGAGTCTAGAAGGAACTTTTGAAGACTATAAAATTTTGGGGGTACACTAATCGGGATGGATCTCTGAAACAGATAATGCAGTGTAAATATCATGAGATTTCATGTTATCAAATACCAAAGCAAATATATCATGGACATTGTACAAGACAACCAAGTTGACAACTTGACTTCGCTAGTTGTATTTATCCAGCCTCTGATGATGCACAGGATGAATGAGGACTGAGTACCATAGTGGTTTCCAGTCACTGCATTTTATCTATCAAATACTTCTTACAAATATCCAGCCAGTTAGGAAGAGAGGTCTATTCCTAGGTTCTTGTGACAGCATGATTCTTTTTCATCATTCTCTCATCATAAATTAAAAAGTGGACCTCTTTTAATGAAGAAATAATTTTAACAAGAAAAACCCAAACTTTTTTTTTTTTTTTTTTTACATTTTGCTTTTAGGGACAATAAATCCTAAGCACGCACCATTAATAAAGTGCCAAGGGATCATGTATAAAAGTGAATGAGACCACAGTTAACAAAAACAAAGATATTATATGGGTCTATGACCATGTTATTCACTGTATTTTCACCTACAAAAAAGAAATAAATAAAAAGGTACTGGCCTGGTAGAATTCTGGAACAGGTGATGATGTTGCTTATACTTCTTAAATTACATAACATTATATCAGTTTGTGCTACCAAGAGATAGACTACATAGGTCCAGGAGCTAGACTGTCACAGTTGAAGATTCTTCATTCTCTATCACTCCCATTAACCCACTTGGCAATTACATTATCTTACACCATGCTTCTGCATCCTCTAGTTTTAGAAATCCTAATTATTTAAGAGGACACTATTCCACCAGGATGTCTAACAAGATTCGCACTAAAATTTAAACTGTACCTGAGGACTCAAAATTCCATGTACTAAAAAAAAAAAAAAAAAAAAAAAAAAAAAAAAAAAAAAAACAGAAAGCAAGAGGGGAAAGTACAATCCTAGCTAGGTCAATTCACTCTCCTTATCAGAAGGACATTGATTTCATGTTGCAATGGAGATAAGAACTCAGATGATTCAATTTGAAAACAGATGATCCAATTCTCTTCTTTTTAGTACTCACTTTCCATACAGGAATTGTAAAAAGACCAGTGAAGTAGTTGTGTCTTGAGAAAATCATGGTGAGGAGGCTCAATTGATTTGGGCATATGTATGAGTTTCACTCAATCAGCTAAGTTGTAGAGACCAAAAAAAGTCCATTTAGGGGATCTAAAAAGAAGAGCAGAAAAAACACAAGATGACATTAATTTGACATTCAGTCTACACAGCTGTCAAAACTGTAATTAATTGCCCTGTTTTCCTTTTTATAAGTTTTTTTTTCTTTCAGGAACAGACTCTCACCAGTACCATAAACTAAGTACAGAACTTTGACTGAAAAGCGAATTTTTGTGGTGTCACTATAGGGAACTGTGCTTTATGGCACCATAAGGACAGAAAGATTCATTTCCCAGACAATTGCTGAAAGTGGTCTTTTCAAAATATTTTCATCAGTAGAAGAGAGTTTTTCTGGCTATGACCATTCAAGGCTTCCAACACTCAAGACTGTTTGAGACTCATGTAAATCACACTCTATGTCTCAAGTAGGACCCAATATGAGAGTGCAAGACAACTCCAAAATTTTACTTGGAGTAAGCAGAAGCCTCCTTTGAGATAAGACTGCAAACCCAGATTCTGTGCACCCAAACAAGCTCCCTTCCCTTTATTTCCATTGTGCTGATCTGAAGCACCCTACCTTAGAGACTTCCAAGATGCCTAGTCATGGTCTTAATCTCCCTCTTTGGGAGCCCTAATTAGAACTCAAATGCATCCTTCATCTGATTCCATACTTTCTGTTTTCCAGAAGTTCTTTGAAGTCTTTTGTCACTGGAGATCACCTCCTTTTTTCATTGTGAATGTTTATCTCATTTTATGCTTCTATTTTACTGTTACTTTAATTCATTGTGGGTAAAATAGAATTGTATATTTGAAGATCCAGGTCTCTAAGTAAAATAGTTAGCTTAGTTTATGGGTTTATAATACACAGTCAAAAATGTTCAATACATTTTAATATGAATTTAGATCCATGATTAAAATTGGAGGAAATAAAATAGGCTTTATAAGGATGTAATTCTGCACTACAAAATTATCATTTTGTTTCACAAAGGATAAGAATTTTGGAAGATAACATGACACCAAAAAAAAAGAATCACTATTTGTTATATATAGTTGTGCTTGAAAGAGAATAAAAACGTCACTATAAATTGATAATATAATATAAAAAAAGCTTTATAACCATGTTCTTTTTTTTTGACAAAACATATTTGAAGCAAAAATACCAAATCCATTAATCTCCTCCAAATACAATACAGTGAATAGCATTTCTACAGAAAATATATAATTATAATGATATTGTGTAAATTTTTCAGACATAGATATAGAAGCTAAAAACACTAATATTCTTTCTCAAGGAACATTTAATTTGAAGCATAGTTCCATAAATCTGCAAATATAATTAAATTTTATTTATTATACACAGATCAGTATATCAAAAATGACCAAATACCTGGAAATAATTCCTTTGATATTTCTATTTCCTAGACAATAAAGCAAGCTTTAATATAGTATATCTTCTACCTTTTCAGTGACACATAATTTTGAAATTTTAAGTAAATTTCTCCTTTAGGCTCAAAAATCACCATAAAACTATGGATAGTGATGGATATTAGAAGAAAAATTTTTAGTACTTTTAAGAGAGTTGTTTGAAATGAAACACTAGATCAACACATGATCCTTCAAACAAATTATGATAATGCATGCACAGCAATAAATTTGAAATAAAGAAGGTATAGACATTTATTAGCTACAGGACTTTGAAACCTCATGCTTTGGACCCAAAAGACAATTATTTTGCTTTGTCATTACAGCACTTTTCATAACTGTGTGAGGGGTTTTAGGCCCATGTTTTTGTTTTGTGATCTCACATGCTTCATTTATTCAGATGTATTAATGTAATATATGCTTATATGAGTAGTTTGAAATTATATGCCTCTTTCTAATTATAGAATTGTCTAGAAATTCTTGTTCCTCACAGTTTCTAAATTAGAGAGCAATTACCATGAAAGCTAGAAAATGCACAGTGGCTTAAAGAACTCTTCATCTAGGTTAAATAATTCAGTGAGAAATCCATCTAACTTAAATTGTGAGTTTCAGACACAAATCAAGATTGTAGAATATATTTATGTATTAATGCATTAATCATTAATGAATTAAGTAATGCATTATTAAATATTAAGTAATGCATTTATTATTCAATGCCTTAAATTAATGCATTATCCTTCTAAAGCACTAATAAGTGGTTTTCTTTTTTTAATTTTTATTTTTGACATTTCATAATATACTTGGCTTAGTGCAGTGGTGCGCACCTCTAATTCCAGCAGTTCGGGAGGTTGATCCTGGAGAATTTTGAGTCAAAGCCAACCTCAGCAACAGCTAGGCCCTAAGCAGCTCAATGAGACTCTGTCTCTAAATAAAACCAAAATAGGGCTGGGGATCAGGTTCTGTGGTTGAGTGACCCTGAGTACAATCCCCAGTACAAAAATCAAAACAAACAAACAAAAATTTTGCATTATTTTTCTAAAGCCCAAATTGGGTGTTTTTTTTTTCTCTTTCTCTCTTTGTTTTTAATATTTTTTTTTGCAGACCTGAAAATGGAACTCAGTGCCTCTACCACTGAGCTACAGCCCCAGAAGTTTTCTCCTTACCCTTGACAATTTTTAAAAATGTTTTTCCATATTAAGAATTCAAGATCATTTTTTTTTTGAAAAAAGATTTAAGATGACTGGTCTGAAGTTTAGTATAGCACATGCCTACCGTCCGAAAGGCCCTAGGTTCAATCCCAAAAGCCACAAAAAAGATGAAAGGTGCTTTCACTAGAAAGCCTCTGAGTTCTCATGTGCTTTGACGTGTGACAGTTGGACACTCCTCACCAAGGTTTCCGTGGGCAGTGTCAGTATTTGTCATCTAAATTACTTCCAGTCTCTGGTCAAGATTTTCTTAGGACCCTAGTGTTTGGCATGATTGTCACCATCGGCCAGTCCATTAAGAATGTGATGACAGGCAAGGACAGAGACCCCCTCAAAGATGGATTCTGGAATCTGCCTTCTGATCACCACTCAGGTGAACCCCCACTCTCACCCCGCTTCCTGAGTGACCCTGTTGTCCCTCTTCCTCCTCAGCAGTACTCAGCCAGAGCTGGGGCCAGGCCAGGCTCAGGGCTGGGCTCAAGGCTAAACACTGGCCTGAGCAGGGTAAGGCCCCGGGTTGGAGGCTGGTCACCGCCCAAAAAGAAATCAATCAAATAAAGACACTGCGCCCATCTACAACGAGAAATACTGAAATCAATAAAGGCATGCTGTCCACCTGCAAACCCCAAAACAATTAAGAAACAAAAAAATATATATATATTGGGCCTGGGGCTCAGTGGCAGAGGTTCACCTGGCATGTACAAGGCCTTGGGCTCGATCCTCAGCACCCCATAAAAATAAAAAAAAAAGACATTGTGTCCACCTCCAACTAAAAAATAGACTTAAAAAAAAATAGAGAATTGAAAGACCCTGGCTTTGGCTTCTGAATTTTCATGAGGCAGATTGAGGAAGGGTCTCTTATTTGGCCCTCATAGCAGAGAGCCCTGTCATTGAAGATGGAAGGAACCAGGGCACTGGGGCCAGTAACACAGAGTTCACTTTTATTAATTAATTTATTTTAATTCTGCAGTTCGTTGTGGCAGGCTTGATCGTCTTCCTTTTGCATGAGCTTCATTATAAAGGGCATGGCCTGGGCTCTGGCTTTTCCCTCTCCATCTCAAGCAACATCCTGGGGAAGGCCTTCAACCCCACCACCATCAACACCGACCAAGGTAAGGGACCTGCCTCCGGTTGGGCACATCTGCTGGAAGTTTTCATGTATGCAGAGTATTCCTCTGGGGGAAAATAACTGTTTCAGAATCATTTCTTCTGAATTTTCAGTGTGCAAATGTTTAAAATTATAGCTGAGTGCAGAAGCTCAAGCCTGTCATCCCAGCAACTCAGGAGGGCGAGGCAGGAGGATCACAAGCTGGAGGCCAGCCTCAGCAACTTAGTGAGGCCCTGTCTCTAAATAAAATATAAAAGGAGCTGGGGACAGGGCTCAGGGTTTAAGTGGTCCTGGGTTAAATCCCTAGTACCAAATAATAATAATAATAATAATAATAATAATAATAATAATAATAATAAATTATTATTATTATTATTATTATTAAACAAGCATTGAATAGCCTTGTGCCTTGATCTTATACAATGTGAAAAATGAGTGTCTGTGGCTTATAAACCACCCAGTCTACCATAAATTATTATAGCAGCTTGATGAGAGTAAGGAAGTGCACCATGTGTGTCCTCACAGGATAAATTGAGAAGTTTCTTTGCAGCTCTCTTTTAATAAAGGACAATAATCCCATTCCATAGCTCTACCCACATAACTGAGTAACCTTCAAGACCCAACCTTTTTCTGCCTAGGCTTGTGATAAACTACCACAATATTACAATACATATTCACACAGGGTCTAGGACTGGTCATTTTGCCCCAAGTGTGTATAGCCAAGCTTCTGAAATCTGGACCTGGAAGTAACTGTCAAGTCCTCTATGTGTTCCTGGCAATAAACTTTCAAAGAGTTCTTCAGTGCATATTAATAGTCGTATCTGTGTATTCACCAGGCTGCTCACTCAAGATAAGAAGTGGCCTATTCCATTGTAAACTCCAGTCTAATGGAGAAAGCAAAAAACCCATGTTGTCCCTTGCTGCACTGACACTAAACATTGCAGATGAATCCTGGGATCCTTTATGGCTAATTACTGATCAGTAAATACTACATTGCAACAAGCATGTGGTAAAAAATTTAGGTAAAATATTGTTCACATTGGAGAAAAAGATCCTGGAAATCATGCAAGCTTAGGAAACTAATTAGGGGCTGGGTATCTGGCTCAAGTGGTATCATGCTCATCTGGCAAGCGTGGGACACTGGGTTCTATCCTCAGAACCACATAAAAATAAAATAAAGATGTTGTGTCCCCTGAAAAAAAAATATATATATATATATTTTCAAAGTTCTCTCTCTCTCTCTCTCTCTCTCTCTCTCTCTCTCTCTCTCTCTCTCTCTTAAAAAAAAGAAAAACAAAAAGATATTAGTCACCGAATAATGTGGTTCATGATTGAGGTGTCAGACTCTTACCTGTTGGGCTTGATTTTTGTTATTGATTTAATTCTGTGTTTTCAACATGGTTGTTGTTTATGTGGTTCAAATATAAACCCATGTTAAAGACTCAACTCTATTCCATCCCCACTAATCTTTTCCCATTGCCCTTCATGAACATCTGTTTTAATTGTTTTTAGTATATATTCTTACTGTTTCTTGTTCTGATAGGAGTCAATAACAATAATAAGTTATTAGGTAAATTTCTTTCTTACCCAAAAGGGAGTGCTCCTGTATATCCTGTCTGCCCCTTATTTATTACTCAATGAAATAACCTGGAAAACAACCCACATATGCAAAAATCTTACCTTTCCATGGTGTAGATAGACCAAAGTTGGAACTAAACAAATGATGGACATTTGGGCTATTCCTGAGCTTTATGTATTAACGATATTTCTGTATTGAATAGCTCTGGGAATCTATTTTATATTCTTGCAAATGTACATTGAATGTTCAGTCCTGCAAGAAATATTGCTTTATCAATGGCTACTTTTTATAATTTCAAGTAATAAAGCCCAATTCTTTGAAAGGTTAGAACATTTTTTCTTTCTGCCAGAAAGTATACAAGTTCATGCTTTCTGTAGATGTCCCAGTAGACAGAGGCCACATTTTGGATATTCTTTGCAGTATTACAGAATGCTGGTAATGCCTTCTTTTTCTGTGGGAACCATTTTCTCTTTCTGTAATTTATTTTTCTTTTTACATATGATTGATACCATGTCATGGTTACAGAAGAAAACATCAGTGTCCTACCCTTAATAAATCGATGGCTTGGTGAGAGTCCAATGCTGAAACCAATAATTTCTTCCCAGTACAATGATCACCAAGGATACAATGCATTTTGGTATTTTGTGTCTCCCGAAAAATTGATCTTTGTAATCTAAGTCCTTATACCTATGGGCTGAGTGATTTTAATATTATTTATTTATATTAATGTTCACATTTTAATAGTGATAACATCATTTATTTTTTAGTTAGAGGTTTTTCTATTTATTGAATTTTAGAAAGACCTGAGAACATGAACCCTATAAAAAGAATTCCTGGAACATCCCAAATATTTAAAATAAATGCCTTAGAAAGTAATGCATCTGTATAATTATTCAGCATACAGTAATAAATATAAGATCATCTCAGGTCACATACATGCAGAATACCCACAGAAAACAAGAAACCACAGGCTCTGATGTGAGAATATATGGTTGAACGTTGCCAAGCAAGAGCTTCTGGGGCTGAGGTGTATGTCATAGAGAACACTCAGCAGGCAGATGGTAAAAATGGAGAAGCCCCCTCTCCAAACCTGTGAAAGTAGATTATTAATTTATATTTGATGTCATCTCCAAAATTCCGAGACAAAAACATCTGTAACTATAAACCCCATAATTAGCAGCATCCCTAGATATGTTACGGCCAAGATACCAATGGTAAAGTTCTTGGGTTAGATCTTGTGCTAGAAAAGGCACGTGAAGTTGCAGAAGAAAATTACGGTGTTAGCTGAGATCTCAAGATGAACTTCAGAGGAAATCTTTCTTATACTAATAAAATAATATATTTTGTTGATCTTTATTTTCAAATTTCATATTAATAGTATATATCTTAAGAGAAAATGAAGCAGAAGCCCTTATTTCAAATAGTGTCATCTTTATCAATCTCAGCCTATCCTATTACTAGGGATATATGTGGATTCACCCAACACACATTTTTCCCACTTCAATTATCAACTCTCTCTACTATTCTCCAGGTGCCATTCGAATATTATTACCAAATCATGTCTGGATTGTGTAATAGTAGCTGTGCTCCCACTGTACATAGCCTTTCTTATAGATTCAGAATTACCATATATTCTCAAAATATTTCTTGATATTATCTTCTTTTGAGATTTTCTGAGGTAGAGTGTTAAGTTGATTTCATCTTTCTCTTCTTGATTAAGCAGTAGGAATATATTGAAAACTCTACAATTTTCAATGAATTGAAATGGAATGATTGTACAAAAGTAAAGAATTGCTACCTTCTCAAAAAATGTATCTCAATCAAGTAGGTGTGCACATAGATGTATTTTTTAGATCTATCTTTTGACCATTTATTATCAGACTTAATGCCTTTAATATATCATCTAAGATGGCACTGAGAAGCATATCCTCTAAGATGATTTTTTAATTTGTATTTGTAGTCTTTTATTGAGTTCAAGTGTTATGTTGGTGCTAAATCTGATCATTCTGTATTACATATATGGAGTCTTATTACATATATTTTAGAGCTATTGTGTATGAAAGAAGAACAAGGATCAAATATGGATGTGTTTCTGAAATAAAAAGTACTCAGTAGAAATGCTGGCCATTATCTTTTAATTATGTACTTCATCATCTATGTGATTTAATAGATTTAAAACTTTTCTTTTCATAATGGCTACATATCTTGTGGATTCAAATTATTTTCATGATATTAAAATTTTCTAGCAATATGTATAGAAAGCTCTTTGACACTATTTAAGGCCTGTCTTTGAATCCCCAATGTAGCTATCCACCTTGCATATATGCTATTATCATGAGCAGAAAAACTATCTTAAGTGACCAAATCCAGCTATTGAATACCAGTAGAAATATATTATTATTGTTTTCTCCTTAGTCATCTGGAATAAAGGTGTAATTAAAGTCACAGTTCAGATAGACTCAAAGTCATTCCATTGTAAGGTTTCTAAATTAAAGGACAAGAATTTGACCCAAGCCTAAAAGACAAACTTCCATAAGAGTCCCAATATTCATCTGCTTGAAGTAAGCGATGCATTTCTCCAGTAAAGAAACCATGTATAAAATTGATACAAAAAATTTGCTGTTAATCTGATGGAATATTTTTTTTTTATACAAGGCATGTTGGATTTTAAGTCAAGTACCTGAAATAGTAGGTATGTATTTTAGCTTTTTTTCCAGCCACATATTAAAAAAATACCAGTCATCAGGGCTAAGATTGTGGTTCAGTGGTAGAATGCTTGCCTAGCACATGTGATGAACTGTGTTCAATCCTCAACACCACATAAAAATAAAATAATAAAATAAAGTGTAAACAAGTTTTGAAAATTAATAACAGTCATCAGAAATCCATGTAAATAAGTCTAAATCATTCCATGACTCTTTAGACCTTGCAGATCTAAAAGACATGACAGTAAGGGAAACCAAAACAGTGAAACATTCATGAACATAGGATACTATTTAAAAATCTGAGGTAATGTAGATATTTGGCTAAAACATCAAAGAGTTTACTTCTATTTATTTTTATTTTTACCTGGAATCTACTCTTTGTACTTGGAAGTGAGACCCATTGTTATAACTCGGCATGTGTTCATAGTGTGTAATTATCAGATGAGGGTAATTTTCATCTCATTAAAATTATTATTCTGTGTTTGAAACTTTCTAAGTTCTGGCTATTTTGATTTATTTAAGTAGTTATTATACAATGTACTCACCTTATTGTGCTCTAAAACCTAAGATTACTTTCTGGATTTAATTGTTTTTTGCACTCCCTACACACAATCAGTCAGTTTCTCATTCTTATCATAAATCCGGGAAGTGTTTCTGTTCTCAGTTTCTGTGTGATTAACTTTTCAGCTTCAACACATAAATGCCACATGCAGTATTTGTGGGAAAATAAATGCCACTACTAGGAAAAACTAAAATATTATTCTCAATTAATAATTGTGGGAATTGGCATAAAACTCTGCATTCACTCATTCAGTGATTAGAACTTGTCTACAATAATAAATATGGAAAAAAGAATAAAATATATAAATCAAATGTCCATATGTGTTTAACATTTTATGGGTCATATTTGGTCACTGGGAACAAGTGTTGTGACATCTATTTTTATAAAAATGACATATTCTAATTCTTATAACTTTATTTATAATAACGGAATATATTATGTTTTTATATTGTAAGTTTCAACAGATCCATATTACAATGGAATAAATAACTTTAAAAATTGTATAAGAGTTGGCTCAGTGGTGCAGGCCTGACATCCCAGTGGAAAAACTATTTTAAGAAAAAAATATTTTAAAAAATGGGGATATATCTCAGTGTTTAACCACCCAAATGCACTCACCCTCTACCCCTTCTCCACCTGAGATGCCCATCACAACACATGAAAGAACAGTATCTCAGCCTGCCACCTATCCAGCAGTTCTCCTTTCACAGCCCATCCGAACCCATTCCTCACTTGATGCTCATCTTTTCATGCCACCCTGTGAGTATGCATTGGGCCTGAACTAAGCCACACCAGCACAACTGTTTGCTAAGGTCCAGGTGGCAGGTATCCCTCATTCATCCCACTGGGACCTTATATTTTTTTTAAATGGGTTGCTACTAGTTCAAAATGACAAGTTTATGGCTGAAATTACAGCTCAGAAGTAAACAAATTTCACATGTGCCTGGCTCTGTGTTCCAACTCCAGCACCTAAAAAACACAGACAGGCCTAATGGCACATGCCTATAATTCCAGTGACTATAGAGGCTGATGCAGGAGGCTCAGAAGTCTAAGGACAGTTTCAGAAATCTAGTAAAGCCCTAAAAATCTGTCTCTAAAATTTAAAAAGGGTTGGGGATGGTTATTCAGTGATTAAGGAATCATAGATTCAGTCCCCACAACCAAATACAAAAAACAAACCCAAAGTAAAAGTGAAAAACAACTGTATGCCCCAATATCCTTTGCAGGTAGTGGTCTCTGTGATTTTGTGCTGGCCAATGAGATAACATTGGAAGCAACTGGGACTCTTGCTCTTTGTTTTTTTCCTTTTTCTTTTTCCCCCGAATTGCTGTATTAAATGGATCGCACAATGAAAAACAGGAAGGGCCCTGGGGCATGATGGAATAGCTGGATAGCCATAGCAGCCCAGACTACCAATCACTGGGCTTTTTGATTTTCAAGTAAAAGGAAATATTTTCCAGTATTTGATGGGTTTACTTTTCTAGTATTGGAAAGACAGATGCATTGATTTTTCTCCTTGTTCTGCTTACTGTTCATTGTCTTCAGGTTCAAGAACAATGTAGGTAAAGAAAACCAGCCATCTTTGTCACCAATTGTTTTTCAGGTCTCTGGGGATGAAAGGAAAGTACAACACAGAACCTCTATAGTACCTAATCTGAGCCATTGGGACAGAGTTCGGCCTGAGTCATCTCCAGGGTCCCTCATCTGCTGCAGAATGTTCACAGAGAGTATCTTTCATCTTGACGCCAACACTCAAGTTCAAAATCTCAGGGCTCCCATGGTTCTCCTGAGAACTATTCCACAACAGGCTGACACTGGTCCCAATCTCCAATCCTGCACTGATGGGCCATTGGGAAAGTGAGTTTAAGCAAGCTTTACTGTCCCCAATTTTCAAGTGTGTCTTCTCCAAAAAAAAACTTGAAACTTAATGAGCACTGAAGGAAGAAGTCAGGTTCCAAGGACTGAAGAAGAACCCTGCCACCAGAGAAACCTAGGATTTGAAAAAAATTCCAATTTAAGTGAGGTGGCAGGTAAATTATAGACCTTAACATAAAACAATAGCCTTACAGCAAAATGTCAGGTTTGGGCATGGAAGTATGTATGAAAGACTGACTTTTCACAGCCTCCACAACAGGTGAACATGAATGCTAAATTTGTAACACATAACATAAGAAAAAGGAACCACATTTTTTTCTTACTTGCCTATTTTTCTTTCTTCATTCTTTTTTTCTTTTTCTTTTTCTTTCGTTTTTTTCTTTTTCTTTCTTTCTTTCTTTTTTTTTTTGTACAAGGGTTTCAAACTAGGGGAACATAACTACTGAGCCTCATCCTCAGATTTTTTAATGTTATTTTTTTAACTTTTGAGAAACATTGTTAATCACAATATTGAGGTATTCTTATATCAAACAAGCCATACTACAAAGGTTCCAGAGCTAGAGAGAAAATCCTGCAATCCCAGAGTGTTAAATATGTCTGTGGAAGATGAGCCACATGGACACAATGTAGAAGATCAAATGGGTGGAGTGGGCATGGCTCTGCAGAACAGTGCAGGTAAGAGGCCAGATGCTGGGTGGAGCCTATGAAAAAAAGTGGAGAGGACATAGTGGGGCTTAGTTGTTTGGCAGAGTTGGTGAGGCAGAGTCAGGCTGAGTGAGTGGATCCCAACCATAAGAACAGTGGATGGTGAGAAGACAGGGGAAGCACGTTAGAAGCAGCATCCCACCCGGGACCCTTTAGGTGAGCACAGCCTATGAACCAGGAGATGCAGTGATGAAGGAGCAGAGGGCATGGTGGGTGCATCCACAGGAAGCAAAGGGAGTCAGGAGAGGCATCCAGTAATTCTGTCAGAAGTCACTGTTGACCCAGTGGGGAAGAAGGGTATTAGGGCTCTGAGATAGATATGTGACCTCAGGGTCTGCTCCACAAGGGGCCTCAGTTTACCCTCTTACACACTGAAGCAATGGAGGGAGGCTGAATATGCCACAGCACAGCCTTTTTTGTTCCTCCCTCTCATGGGATGCAGTGCACTTTCCATTAATTTTTTCTGTTCTTCCAGGTCCAGGACAGTACCTAAATCTGTTCTCTAGACAACGATATTTGTAATAAACTCTTCAAAACCTTTTGGCAAGAATATCCGAGGAGAGCACTGTTTGGCTCACAGGAGCAAATAGGTAACGGCAGAATATGAGCCACCAGGACCAGACACTGATTTATAGAGAAAGATACTTTCCAAGAACCTCTCATGTTATCCTGACTCGGTGCCAAAAAATTATCCCCAGGTCCTACCCTGAAATCCTGAACTGAGGTCCCAAACTGGTAACCAGAGAAGCGCACCTAGCTCCAGGTTTTGTTGGTTGGTTGTTCAATTTTAAAATTTGCTTGGGGTCTGAGGCTGTGGCTCCCCGGTAGAGCGATCGCCTAGCACGTACAAGGCCCTGAGATTGATCTTCAGCACCGCATTAATAAATAAATAAATAAATAAATAAATAAATAAATAAATAAATAAATAAATAAGATAAAGGTATTGTGTCCAACTACCACTAAAAAATAAATATTTAAAAAAATTGCTTGGAATTTTAACGCAATTCTTTTTTTATATTTATTTTTTAGTTTTAGGTGGACACAATATCTTTATTTTATATTTATGTGGTGCTGAGAATCGAACCCAGTGCCTCACACATACTAGGTGAGCCCTCTACCACTCAGCCACGACCCCAGCCCTAGAACTTAATTCTTAAGATTCAGGAAAGTTTGCACAAAAACTCAGGTTTCTAACTGTCCTTCAAAGTCACCAGGAGATCTGGCAGCCCCAGACTGAGTTCTTACACAGCAAGGATTGCTAGCACTGTCCTGTCAGTTTCCATGACTCCGGAGTGCAGCCGAGTCCTCTTTGCCCCTTTTGTGTCTGGCCCTGGAGTCCTTTAGTGTTGCTAACACACTAAGGGTTAGATGAGCTGGGGCAGCAGGCAGGAATCAGCATGGAACTTCTGGTCCAGCCCTGCTTCCTGCTTGCTGTGTGACTTTGCTCCAGTCACACCACCTCTCTGTGCTTCAGTTTTCCTATCTGTCTGGAGGTCAATAGACTAGATCAGTGGTTTCCCAATTTAAGCCAAGGCAAGGCTGAGAGGTGGGCTGCCTTGTCTCCCTTCTCTCTTTTCTGAATTAGGCCTGGGCATCAGATTTTGCTTAGGTGACTCCCTGTTTATCCAGGGTTCAAAAATTCCTGGGTAACTACTTGTGTTAACCCCATAGCCAGGGCCTTGAGGTGTATTACAAGAGAAAAGAGACAATACCTTTTTCATTTTTATTTTTTTTGTGGTAGTGGGGATTGAACCCAGGGTGCTTTACTGCTGAATTCTATCCACAGCCTCCACCTCCTTTATTTTTGAGACAAGGTCTTCTAAGTTGCTGAGGCTGGCCTCAAACTGATGATTTTCCTGCCTCAGTTTCCTGAGGTGCTGGGATTACAGGCATGCGCCAAGGCTTCTGGAACCATAATGTGTTTATAGATAGGAATGATGGAATTTGATGAGCAGCATTATTCTCCTACAAAGAGAGGCTCTCCTCCCCTGTTTTACAGATGAAGAAAGTGAGGTTTTGAGAGGCTGAGTAACTAGCCAGAGGTCACAGAGCTACAAGTGGCCAAGAGCCCATGTTTGTGTCATTGCAGACAGTGAGGCCCTAACTACTTTTTCTGTCCCTTAGGTGGCTTGGGAGGAGGTGGGTGTAGAGAGGTGCCCTGCAGCAAAGGGGAGGCCAGTGCCCTGGGAGACCCTGCCACCTCTTGCACTAGCCCTTCTTGCAGGCCATCAGCACACACAGGGAAGTCCCCCTCTGGCTGTGTGCTCAGGACCAGGCTTCCCTCCCCCAGGGCTGACCCGGGCTGGGCTGTGGGCTCCAGGTGATCAGGAGGTCTGGCAGCCCTGGACTGAGTTCTTGCACAGCAAGGGTCAGTGGTCCTGTGCGCTGCCTTCAGATGGGGTAGGGAGTTGCACGCGAGGCCCATCAAGTCAAAAAACCCTTGTGGTTCTTTGCAGGTGTAATAATTGCTCACCGAGCTCCACAAGCCACATTCTGCAGCCCAGACAACTGCTGTGGTTGTTACGAGGAACCTGAAAAATGGTGGTTCTTGTAGTTCTCAGGACCCAGCGTGTCCTGTCTGAGTCTTGGTTCTCCCATCTGAGAAAGGATAACCCCTGTCCATTGCCACTCCTAGCCTGTGTCCCTTTGATGGAAAGGGCAAGTGAAACCTCCTCTGCCAGGCTCCCCCTGCAGCTCATCCCTTCTGCAGCTCCTCTCAGGAAAGGGGCTGAATCCTCCCATTTACAGGAGATATCTGTAAAGGCTAATGTTATAGGCTCTGGCCAATGTCCTCAGCTGCTGAGGGCTGGGCTTGTGACTGTTTCCAAGGCCTCGTTCATCCCAGGCCTGGATTCCCAATGGCTGGGGGAGCCTGGAACCAGCCAGGAACACCTGGCAGCCTCTAGCCAGTCCTTGGGCGCAGGCTGCCCTTCCTGCACTGGCTGCTTCCTGAGTGCTCTGGGCTCCAGGGAAAAAAGTGGGTTCTCAGTGAGCCCCACAGCCCTCCAGGAAAAAAGAGATTGCTTTCTTCCTCCAGGTCGGGCCTGGGCCTGACTCTCCAGGGCAGAGTGGAGGGCTGTGGCTCTCGGGCCTGCTGAGATCACCCTTCCCAGGTGGCTCCTGGGTGGGATGTGTGTGGAGATGTGCTTGGTCTTAGCGGCTGTCTTAGTAACAGGGCGCTATCCTGTCCATCAGGGTTCAGGGTGCACATGACAGAGGTGACAACATAGGCCCAAGAGGGATTTCCTGGCCGGGGAGAGCTGCTGGGATGAATGGGAGGAGGACTAGGGCTTGGTTGGCTCCAGACCCTAGGGGACCAAGGAGTGGACCACCCTCCAGGGAACCCCATCGTGGGGAGAGGCCCTTGTCCTGGTGTCGCTGTGTCCCTGGGCTGCAGAACAAGGGCTTGGGGAAGCATATGCACTATCCTGGGTTAAAAGGGAGAGTCCCTCAAGGTCCGCACAGGGAATAGTTGGGTCTTAGGGCACAGTCAGGGTGCTGGCAGCAGAGGCGGGGCAGAGGCTGCCTGGAGGCGGGGACACCTGCCCAAGCACTGCTGCTGTTTGGGTGTGCTGTCCCAACATCTTGGGAGGCTTCATCGGCCTAGGTCGGGGTCATGGGGTGGGCTGGGTGGAGAGGTTTTTTGCACATCAGACCAGCTTTGGGCCCTGGATTGGGTTTACCAAGTCACAGCACATGGGACATTGGGATGGGAGGGGTCTTGGGGGAAACCTGGTCCAGTCTCACCTTGTACCACAGGGAAATGGGAGTCCAGAAAGGCCAAGAATTTCTCCAGGGCCCCACCACCCAGGAGGGACAGGTTGGAGAGAGGGGGTCGAGATGGAGCACCACAATACCCTGTCCTCAAGGGAATATGGGCACCCTGGGGATGGGGCAGAGGGTTGGAATGAGGACACACACACACTTTTAAAAACACTGACTGCTCATGAATGCTTATGGGACAAAATTAAAAACAACCCTCAGCCACCCTCCTGCATTTCCCAGAGGCCACCGCCATTCTAGTTTCTGATGCCTGGTAATAGGCAATTGCGTGTTCGACCACATGTGTGACAGACACAGACATCTTCCTCCTGTCACTGCACCACGCTGTGGTCTGTGTTGGTAACAATTCCAAACCCGTTCATTCAGCACCACTTCAGGACTTTGTCTTTCCCTCCCTTCCTCTCTGCCTCCTTCCTTCCTATCTCTCTCTCTCTTCCCTCTTTCTGTTTTGGTACTGGATTTGAACCCAGGGCCACACCTACTTGAGAAGCACTTGACCACATAGCCACACCCTCAGCCCCTTCTGTTATTTTGGGAGGGGATTGAACTCAGGGGCACTCCACCACTGAGCCACCTCCCCAGCCCTATTTTGTATTTTATTTAGAGACAGAGACTCACTGACTGCTTAGCACCTCTTCGAGGCTGAGGCTGGTTTTGAACTTGGAATCCTCCCATCTCAGCCTCCCACACGTGTGTGGCCCCTACTGTTTTTGAGACAGGGCCTCACTAAGTTGTCCAGGCCAGCCTGGAACTTGCGATCCCCCATTTTCAGCCTTCCAAGTCACTGGGATTGGGGGTGTGTGACACCACATCTGGGACTTTAGTACTTTGTAAGTCAACTTGTTTTTGTTGACACTCGAAACACAGACAAGTCCACTGTCCACCAGCGTGTTCCAATGAGGAACAACAGGTCAAGCTTCCCAGGGGCAGACTGTGCTCCACCTCCAAGTGGCTGCCCTCACTTGGAGGTTTTAATTGCTATGTGTTTTTTTTAGTTGCTTTGTGTTTGAAAAACCAAACCAAACCCCAAACCAAAACAAAACAAAACAAAAAAACCCAACCGGCACACCCCACTGGAGATTTCCCAGGGAGAATTGCTTGGGATGGCAATTGGGGTGCTAGGCTTGGGGCTCTGATTCTGTAACACAGGATGGCTTAGGCTTCTCAAACCCAGTAATGACAGTGGGAAAACTGGAGGCCACAGGGACCTTATTTTCTCCTGCTCACCCTCATTCCAGTCCCACCCCCTTGACTGTCCACACACAGTCCACCATGCCTGCAAGACATGGCTCATCTGTCATGCTGCAAGACACAGACTCCCCAGGGAAAGTGGGGAAACTTAGGAAAGTGGCTTAGCCTCTGCCAGTGTATGTGTCCCAGCCTCTACCAATAACATGACTCGGCTCTCTATCCCCCCTGCACCGTCAGAGCCTTGAGCGGGATAGGTGGGGGTCATGGGTGGAGCACCCACAGCGTCTGCTACAGCAAGTTACCCAGCCCCAGCCTCCACAGCTTCATCTGTTAAATTGGGACATCAGAACAATCTTGCTTGTTTGTTTTTTTAAATCATGTTGTTGTATTTTTTTAATGTATATTTTACTTATTTTTAGGTGGTGCTGAGGATCGAACCCAGTGCCTCATGCAATCTAAGCAAGCAGCTCTATCACTGAGCCCCAGACCCAGCTCTGGACAGCCTTGTTTAAAAAATAAGAAGCAAGTCATGGTGGCATGACCTTGTAGTCCCCGCTGTCCCCGCTGTACAGGATGCTGTGACAATGAGAATCACTGGAGCCCAGGAGTTGGAAGCCAACCTGGTCAACATAAGCAAGATCTCGCCTAAAACATAAGATAAAGCCAGGCACGGTGAAGCCCACCTGAAATCCCAGCTGCTTGGGAGGCTGAGGCAGGAGCATTGTGAGTTCAAAATTGGCCTCTGCAAAAGTGAGGCGCTAAGGGTTGGGGTTGTGGCTCAAGTAACAGAGCACTCCCCTAGCACATGTGAGGAACAGGATTCCATCCTCATCACTATAAAAAATTAAAGATATTATGTCCACCTAGAACTAAAGAATATATATATATTTTTAAAAAAGGTGCTAAGCAACTCAGTGAGATCTTGTCTTTAAATAAAATACAAAATAGGGCTTCAATGTGGCTCAGTGGTCAAGAAATTAGGCTTTTTCCCAATTGTCTTACTAATGAGCACATGCCATTTAGAAAGTGGTTTTTCCACTCTACCCTTCTGTCATAAATGTGCTTTTCCTCACTCCTTCCCTAAACAGGCTGTGAATTCTCCATATTTCTCTTTTAAATTATACATTTCAGCTTTAGATTATCCCATTGGTTCCAAGTTGTATAGAATACAATTGAAAGTAACCAGGAAGGAGCCTGAATGCTGTTTTGACTACATATTTTCCTCATTAGATATTATAGTCCATCACTTCTAGATTTGGCCCTCCATAAGCTTTAGAGCATGGACACAGTTCAGCCACATTCACAGCAGAGGTGTGACAATTGTTGATTCCAGTTTCTAGTAGAATAGTCTTCATTCGCATCTGAGTTCTCATCAGCATGGTCCTTACTCTCTGTATTTCTATCAGCATTCTGGTCATGGCCATTTATCCCATCTTTCAGATATTTCAGATCTTTACAGGTTTAAGGCTCTGAGAGGAGTCCCTCTTGGATGCATCACAACATGGCAGGCGCCATGTTGTGTATCTCTCAAATCTATATCTTATCTCTTTCTCCTTATAAAATCACCAGAACTCCATCAAAGGGGCTCCATCCTAATGAAGGAATCAAACCTAATCATTTTTCAAGGGCCCTACCACTAAACACCATAGTCCAATTAGTTTCTACCTTCTTTAATATCATTGACATAAGATTTTTGTAATTAAATTCCTTCATGAGTTCAGAGAGACAACCCATTTTCATACATAGCCTACAACATATATTCAATTCATCATGGAAGAATTACTTAGACAACCTCTATCATATAGTCTTCCAACAATACTTTTATTAAAAAGTGAAGAAGTTTTTAAATATCCTTCAATTAGCATTTTGAAAAACAAAAACCATAAATATGATAATAAATTCACCTGTATTTTAAGTTTAACATGGCTTGTATTTTAGTGTTTTATCATACATGTGTATGTAAGGTGTGTTTATGAAGACTTCTGTTTAAATACAAAAATAGTGTGAATATAAACTTATATGCTTATATGTCTATATATGAGCAAACTCCCAATGAACATATTTTATACATTTTAACTTGAGCATTTGTAATCTAATGTCTCTGCAGACAAATAATCTTCAAAAATATTTTGAAACTATTTTACCATATACTATCATAGTAATAACGTGTAAGATATTAACCAATAGATTATTATTTATAATTCATACAAATAAAATTATAGAACACATTTTTATATAAATATTTAACCTGAATATCAAGAATGATTGAAATTGGAATTACTAGATCAAAAGTATACAGTTCAATAAAAGTACACACATACTCCAAAATTTTGGCAAATTTTTCTTCAGAAAGTTTAGGAAGTGAAAATTCTTATATCAGTTTAACTTTATTTTCATTTTCTTTAATGATGGTTAAATATATATGCATATACACATATATTTATCTGCATATATAAAGAACTGAAAGTTGATAGCTTAAAATGGCATCAAAATCTTGTTTTACTCAGTGGCTTAGGAGGGTGAAGCAGAATAATCACAAGTTCAAAGCCAGGCTTAGAGACTTAGTAAGGCCCTAAGCAAATTAGTAAGATATATATCTATATATATCTATATATATCTATATATATCTATATATATCTATATATATATATATATATATATACATATATAAATTTAAATTAGTAAGATATATATATATACATACACATACATATATAAATTTATGTAAAATATTTATTTATTTATAGGTTCTATATATGGAAAAGTTATAGATAATGTCATATATATATATATATTTTATATATATATATATATATATATATATATATGACATTATCTATATTTTTTATTTCTTTTATTCCAAATGAGTATGTTCAGTGATTCTAATGTTTTATTATTTATACTGCAAAATATAATAAACTTGTGAATTTCTCCTCTATTCATAGTCTTACAACCTTCTTCTCAATTGCAAAATTAGTTATTCCAATGTTAGTTATCCACACCTTTTTCTTTGATTTCACTTCTTTGATTCTAATTTTGTCATCTAAGTGTTGAGTCTTCCGGATGCAGTGACACACACCTGTAATCACAGCTGGTTGGGTGACCCCCCAAAAATGTTGAATCCATCTGGGATTAATAATAGTATGTTATCAAGATCTAATTTGATTTTCAAATGAAGCAAATTTGTTCATTGAAAAAATCCTCTTCTTTGTATTGAATTGCAATTCTCTTTATTTATTTATGTATTTATTCATGTATTTATTTTAAATATTTTTTAGTTGTAGTTGGACAAAATGCCTTTGTTTTATGTATTTTTATGTGGTGCTGAGGTCTGAACCCAGTGCCTCATATGTGCTAGGCAAGCATACTACCACTGGCCACAACCCCAGCTCCTGCAATTCTTTTTTTTACTGTGTACATGAACATGTGTACACACTTGGACATGCACATTTTTATCCACATCTAAAGTAACATCTTCTCTAAGATTATTTGTTTGTTACCCATTTTTTAGGTTTTTAAAATGAGTTGTTTATTTAAATGATCTAATTCAGAAGCTCTCAAGATTTATTATCTATTAGCTCTATTTCAAATAAAATGTAAAAGCATTACTTTCAGTAAAAAGACTCAGTGAAAAACAATAAACTCTAAACCTGTTGATCTCCTAAAAGTTGAGAGTAGGACAGTGGTTAGGCAAGATTTAGAAGGGGTAGGGAAGTTGTCAATGGGAATAGTTTTATAATTGAAAGGAATAATTTCTGGAGTTTTATTGTAAAGTAGAGTGACTTAGCAATAATGTATAAAGAATTGAAGGGAGATTATTAAGGTTCTTACTTTAAGAAATGATAAATATTTAAGAAGGATTTGTTGTTTACCGTGAATCTATGATTATACAATGTATACAAGTGTTTAAACATCCTATTATATTAATCAGAAATAAAATAAAACCTAAAAAATCTCAATTGTTATATTCTCCAATCTTGCACAACTCTTATAAATTAATTCTCAAATAATTGACATTTATGCAATAATTAGTTTTCCCATGTAGGAATAAGACTCTGAGGAATTATATAATCATCCAAGAAACTTAATAATTGCAAGAGTATTGCATCTATGGGACACAGAGAAAATAAATATTACTTTTGTCCTGAATTAAAATGAAAATGATGGTATGATTTATACTGCATCTCTGACATTCACCTTAAATTATTAGACAGTTTTTCTTCTCTGTGGACTAGGGCTATCTCAGTGGCAAAGTGAGCTTGCAAACCTTCAGGACAGATCTGAGTATTGATAAAACCATTTTTTAAAAAAATCAAAGATAATATAGAGAGAACACATTCGTTCTATTTGTCTTCATTCTGTTATGCACACTATACTCTCACTCCCATTTTCTAATATTGATCACTTTAGTTAAAGAAGAAAACATTTTATATCATGGAAGTTATTGAATCATTTTGCTGAGGTAAATTTTAGTTTATTCAAGTTTTGAATGTTTGCTTTAGAACTGAAGGAAAAGGCATTGAATAGAAGGTTTCAAGAACTTAGCTAGGAACACTGGATGGGCAGTGATGTCAAGCAGAGCTCATTTTTCCTAACTGGGTGCTTCTGGGGAGTCCACCAGGAGGTCAGTTCCTTCTTTGGTTTTCATGCTAACTGTCTGAGTTCAAGACTGCTACAATTTCAGTTCTCAGGGTTCATGAGGCTTTCTAAAACTTATATTGGCAGTAATTTTAGATTTAGTGAAGAAAAAAAAATCAATGAGTGTAGGAACCAGGGAATAGGATGCATTTTCCTTCTGAAAGGGAACTTCATGTGAGAAAGAAAGTTTATCTGTGAAACACTATATTGATATAGGCAGGAAGGTTGATAAGGGCATGCTAACTCAGGTTGTTGAACAGAATAAAATTGAAAAGTAGTGTTATAATGTGATCATCAGTTATTTTCTAAAAATAATTTTAGTTACACATGTGCACAATACCCTTCTTTTATTTATTTCTTTTAATGTGGTGCTGAGGATTAAAAAGCTATCACTGAATACCACAGCCCCACCAGTTATTTCTTGCAAAGGTTATTTTTGAGCTCATTAAATGATTGAGGTACATTCTAAGTGCCAGGTTTTTATCAGTTAACAGGCAAGTGTTTTCATACGTGCGAGGGGGTAAGTGGTTCTTACAGTTGCCTGATTTATAGAAGATGTTAAAATAAATGTCATTATAAAAAATAAAAATAAATGTAAGATCAAAGAAATTTTATCACAGAATATATGTGTGTGTATTGACATTTGTATTTAACTTTTTGCAAATAATAATAACAGTTAATGTAAAGTGCTTGCAAATTTTTTCTGATCCTCATGAAATAACTAATCACCATGTTTATACTAGCAACATGTCATAAAATATCTATAGGTTAGAATAAGCTTTTTTTCCCATTTCCCTCACAACCTCTTATATGTAATTTTGTATAACAATGCGGGTCTCCTTGCATTTGCATGCAATTTCCCTTTTCTCTCCCTTTCCCTCCGACCTCATGTCTCTGTTTAATGTTAATCTTTTCCTCCTGCTCTTCCTCCCTGCTCTGTTCTTAGTTGTTCTCATTATATCAAAGAAGACATTTTGCACTTGTTTTTTAGGGATTGGCTAGCTTCACTTAGCATAATCTGCTCTAATGCCATCCATTTCCCTGCAAATTCCATGATTTTGTCATTTTTTAGTGCTGCATAATACTCCATTGTGTATAAATGCCCATTTTTTTTATCCATTCATCTATTGAAGGGCAGCTGGGTTGGTTCCACAGTCCAGCTATTATGAATTGTGCTGCTATGAACATCGATGTGGCAGTATCCCTGTAGTATGCTCTTTTAAGGTCTTCAGGGAATAGTCCGAGAAAGGCAATAGCTGGGTCAAATGGTGATTCCATTCCCAGCTTTCCCAGGAATCTCCATACTGCTTTCCAAACTGGCCGCACCAATTTTCATTCCCACCAGCAAAGTACAAGAGTACCCTTTTCCCCACATCCTCGCCAGCACCTGTTCTTGTTTGACTTCCTAATGGCTGCCAATCTTACTGGAGTGAGATGGTATCTTAGGGTGGTTTTTCTTTGCATTTCTCTGACTGCTAGAGATGGTGAGCAACATGTCAGAAAATATCTATAGGTTAGAAGAAGCTTATGCTTGTTAGTATTTTTCCTAGTGTAATGATTCTGGTAGCACCAGATTCAAACTATAAAGAGAACTGCTTTAAAATAATAGACAATTATGAACAAATTTCCATTAGACTTTTAAGTTGGTTAATAATCATCTGCTATTTAAAAACATCTAGTTCAGATTTGTGTTTCTGAGGTTAACTACAAAGGTCTGCACACAAATCATTAAAAATTCCTGGGCCATTTTATATTTTTTGTTAACATAGTATTTTATTAATTACTGTATCATAATCTTACCTGGAATTTAAATTTTCAATTTCAGCTTTGCTAATACACTTGAATTATTCAGCTAAAATATTTAACAGAACATTTTCAAGAATATTTTCTGATATAAATCATTTGTGTTGTTAATTATTCATTTGTAAGCAAATATTACCACAATAATATTATGTAATATTATTTAGAGTGTGAAAGTATATAGAAATATTTTGAATTATATATATATATATATATATATATATATATATATATATATATATATGTATGTATATATATAGATATATATATATCTATCTATCTATATATATATATATATAAATATATATATATATACACACTCACACACACATATACACATCACACATACACACAAAGCTTGAAAAAATAATTTGGTTATCTATTGGCTAGACAAATGGAAATTTAAATAAATTTAGCCTCAAACTTGCCATGTAAATTTGAAATAGTTATACATAGTACTGATTTACTTGTCATTTTCTATGTAACTGTATTGTTACTACATGTCATAATCAATTATAACACTATGAAATTTGTAATCAGTATGAGCATATCATTAACAAAAATCAATAATACATTATTGCATTTCTGTGAGTTTACAAATCTCCAGTCCTTCTTAGAAAGACTTACTATAGGCTTTGAAGGATTTATAAATTTAACGTATTACTGCAATGTGTTGTTGGGGTCCATTACTAAGAAAACAGATATTTTCTAGATGGCATTGAGATACATCTCTATAACTTTGATGAAAGTATGGAATGCAAGCTGGGCAAAAGAATAAAAACTACCTCAGGCATCAAGAACCACAGGAACTCAAGCACCACAGCAGCAAATTGTTGAATGAGCACTGCACAGTGCATCTTAGCCATACTCATGATAACCTGGGAGTTCACAGCTATCAGATTGAGGGAAGATTGAATAATAGAGAGTTTACAATTCATGTTAAGAGTGAATTGGACCCAATTAATGGTCTGCCCTCAGAAAATTAATGTGTTTTTAAGGTACACGTACAATAATATCCACATATACCCAAAATGAAAATTGTAATTTGTTAAAACACAAAGACTATATAAGTCCTGTTACATTTTCATTTTTACATTTAATCATTTCATTTAGTTTACATCGCAATCTCTAGTCACATACTAGCTTACATATTTTTATGTGTTGTCAAATTCTTTTCATCAATTTCAATACTTAAAGATGAAACTAAACAATTCCATTATTATATTTTAAGAAATTACCACCATGAAGAAAATAGACAGGAAATTCATCTTGTCCTTAGTTTACTTTGCTTTCTTTGTGTATTCTCATGCAGTGCTTTTTATTTATGATCTTGAGAAAGCCATGGGAAGGTGAATTTACCTTCTTGCAAAAAAACAGAGAAATGTATTATAGAATGTTTAGTTGTTTCCTGGTGGTATCTTTTTCAAAAGGTATATGGAAATGACATTATAGACAATATCAAGTTACAGTTAAATATTTTTCTGTCAAGGAGAGAGGAGATTTCAGAAATATGAATCTGCTCCTCTTTGGGCCTATCTTAAATTCTGGCTCTTACACCCAGCCAACTGTCAGGCACAGATCTATGTAAACATGAGTGCCTCACGGGTGGGCCTGAGATCTTTCAATTCCAGTCTTTAAAACTAAAGTTTCCTGACAGATGATATTTTAGGAAGACATCTCCTGAGACTTTCTCACAGTTCAATCAGGCATGTCTCGATTTGTATAGGAAAATCTCTGCATTTGCTCTATTGTTTCTTGTAAGAGAGAGAGTGTGCTCCCAATGAGTAGACACATTAAGATTTGCCTTTACAGAAGTTTTGCCCATGATTGTTTAAACATGATATTTATGCATTATTATTTTTGTGGGATAATAAATTCAACATAAAGTATTCATTCCCATTTTAAAATTACAACCTTGGTTTCAGACTTGATAAGGGTATGTAAAATTTTCTAAAGAAAATATTTTATATAGAAGAAATCATGTAATACCTTGAATTTCAAAGAAGTTTCACATTTGACTGAACCATCATGTGGAATAAAAAATATCTGAAACGTCCAAAGTACAAAAACTACATGATAAAGGGTCCAGAATATGTAGGGATCTAAAACTATTTTTTTGTATGAAATACACTTAATGGTCTCTCCGATTTTACAAATTCATTGCTAGCTTATAAAACAAAAACTATTGAGTTACATTTACCTTTGCAGATGCACAAAACACACAACAAAAGTCAGACAGAGATTAAAATATTCCAGCCTTCCCATGAGATGATATTATTTCCATAAACTTTATAAAGCAAAATTAAATTCTTCTCTAATTATAGCTAAATATATTCACAAAACTTTAAAGATTAATAATGATTTAAGAAATTTTTAAGAACTTAAGAATACACTTAAGAAAAGGTCCTGAGTTATTGTAAAAAAATATTTTAATGCTGTTTTGTTTTAGGCTTTACATAATAAATTTGCAAGAGAAAAATAAATGCTTTTTCATAATGATATAATATGTACTTAAGAGTATGCAGCTTAATATGTGTTTCTTTGTAGTGACATATTTCTAATAGTAAAAAAAATTAAGAATTTAAATACTTAAGTGATTCTGTTTTTGTATGTTTTAGGAAAGAAATAATTGTGATGAGCTTATAAGGGATATTATCTCTGAAGATCAAGTTCATATCCATGAAGAAATTACAACTAAAAAATATGAACTACTTTGTAAAATATCCAAGTTACATATTCAAGTTTCATTTAAAACTTTTTTTTTTCCTTTCTCTTTTTCTGGGAGAGCAAGTGATTCAGTATTTTCCTCGTAGGAAAATTGAATTACTAACCAGTAATTACAGTTCTCTGAATGTCATATTCTCAGTGGATTTGTATCAATTGTCTTGGGGCATTTTGGCACATGAGTTCCAGTAATGTAACATTGTGAAATAAAGAAAATTAAGTTCTAATAGATTATATCTTAAATTTGTCTAGTATATTTCTATAAAGCCACTTTGAATTTTTTTTTCCAACAGTCTTGTGAAATAGATTCAGTTAACCCAAGATGTAGTTCTTTAGCACACAGAAAGGTGAAATCCAAATCCAAGATCATAATGTCATTTATGAAGCTAGAAAAATCTGTGCATGATGAGGTACCACAGATTCACTCTGCTATATTGAGTCTGCAATTCCATTTGTTAAATTATGTAGCAAAGCAATATAAATGGGAGATACTAATCTTATAACATTTAAAATACCCTCGCTATCATTGTCTTGTAATTTTTAAGCATTTAATTCATTATAACATGCGACATATTAAAGTATGAATTACTAATTAATATGTGTATTTAAAAACTGAGATAAATGTAGAAATTCAATTACTAGGAGAGTTTTTGAAAATACAAGATATTATAATCTAGAATCTAAAGTGAAAATGTTTAAGCATAATTATTATATTTCCAGTTATATGAACAGTAAGAAATATCTTACCATTTTAGAACGCTTAAAGATAAAAATACATATTTCATTGAATCAGGATTTTGTTTTAGGGTATAATGCAACTAAGAATGAACTAGTATTTTTTTGGAGAACAGAAAGATAAAAATTTTACCTTATGTAATATTGATTTTGGGAAATTTTGAAGAAATACTTTAAAAAGCTTAATTTCCTTTAAATTTTAAATGTTTCCTTCCTATTGCCAAATTAAAAGATCCTACTTTTCCTTGACTTATATTCAATCAGTAAGGTTAAGTATTATTTTAAACCACATGAGCTTACTTATTAACTAAGAGGTATGAAAATGAAGAAAGCTATTATTTTAGATATTTGGATGGTAAAAATTGCTATTATGCAAAGGGATTTTATCTTAATTATTCTGGAAGATGATTCAATTTATTTACATTGCATATTGTAAAATTAGCATACATGATTTATTTATTCATATGATTATCTGGAAATAAATATTGAACTAAGAAAAGATTAAGTTTTAAAATTAAAAATTTGGCTCTTGCCCTCTGAGTCAGTCTGAGTCAGGGGATAGGGGACTTTTCCAAAGAGCTTTGCAACTCTAGGCCACATAACCTCCCGATCAGGGAGATTAATGAGACACTGGAGGACAGAAAGCCAATCAGTGCATTTGCTGTGAAGAGGAGGGTCATCCGAAAATGGAGACATCCCTGATGCTTCTGAGGGAAGCCACATGGTGAAGCAAGGCCTGGACCCATCCTAGCACAAATGGCACTAGCAGATGTGACAAGCTGCTGCATGTTCCTGAGGACTCCCAAGGAAACTCAGCTGACTGTTAACAATAGATAGAAACAAAAGTCAGTTTGACTTGCTTCATCTTAAACACTTAGCAAAGACAGTCAAAGCCAAAACACAGCTATTCCTGGGCATTTTAAATAAAATAATAGTTAAATGTAACTTCCATAAATAAGTAAACAGGAGGCTTCAAAAGAGATTCTCAGACAGGAATGCCTGATTACTATCAAAAGAAACTGCCAGAGTAGTTTTTAGTTCAAGGCCTTTATTTCTAACCTATGCAGGTAGGCTTTATGTTTGCTAGTATGGTTATCCAGCCCTAAGTAACAGAATTAAATATTTCTCTATTAGACACAGAGGTCATACTAGTAAAAGGATTTTGCAAGCTCAGATGACATTAAGTTATTAAACTGTATCTTAAGGAAAAGGACATCTGTAACCCTAAAAGTTAAATGTTGTGTTTACACCCCTGACAATTCTGGCAATGTGACGAATATCCTTAAAGATTTACATGCTCAGATAGAAGCCATGTCCTCAGCAACTTTGTCATGGAAACAATATCTTAGCTCCTGGTTCTTGGTACTTCCTGGTGGAAAACATTGTTAGTCTTTGTCTCTGCCATCATACTCATTGGCATATTCCTGTGCTATGGGATTTATTGCTGCATCAATCTGGTTCCAGTACTAATGAATTCTTGTTTCTCTCATAGACCACCCATCACTCAAATTGCCTTCCAGTCTATTACTTCTCAATCAGACTTCTATCATGGACCCACTCGATAGACCCGATTTTTAAAGGGAGATTCCAAACTGCTTGCCCCACACCGTCCCTTGTCAGCCTGAAGAAGCCAGAAAGATTTTCTTTGCCCCCCTTGCTTACACCAGTAAGGAGGTCCCAAATTAGAGGGGGGAATGAAGCCAGATTTAAAGTTAGGTAGTCAGTGTAGTTAGGTAAATTGGGTCTAATATCGAGTGAAATATAAAATGAAGGCCATGCTGGGAATGACTCAGGGAAAAAGCAGGACAATTCATGGAATGTTAATGAAGTCCTGAAAAGGCCCTAGGCCAAAGTCCACCTCAAAGAAATGTTAATGGAGCTCAGGAAACAGCCCCCAACAGATTTGGAGATAGCCCATCCTAGAGAAATGATAAGCCCATCCCAAAAGGTGATAATTGGGCCCACCTGTGTCCTAACCCCTTCAACCTATATTCCATCACCAAAACTATAAAAAGGAGAAAGAACAGCCCTTCCACGGATTCCCACCTTTTGGATCCCCTTCTTCCTCCGGGAGAAGTCTTTTCTGCTGTCCTTTAATAAATTTCTAATTTCTACTCTGAAAAAAAAATTCATCTTGTAATAAGCATATTTTGTTACTAATGACGTACATAACAGATTTTTTAAAGAGATTGTATGCAATACATATATTTGGGACTGGGAGTATACCTCAGTGGTAGAGCACTTGCATAGCAATTGTAAGGCCTTGGGTTTAATCCTCACCTTCACAGAAAAGGAAAAACAACCACAACCAATTATTCCCTAACACTTTTGTCCATATGTTTGTGAGTATAGTATAACTTGTATTTCAAATGAAGGGTTGTGTTTCTTATTTAAAGGAATGAGTAGTTTCAAGTTTCCAGTATCAAAGATGACTTCCAGGTAGACATGTTTGTCATTGCCATGAGAACTGGTTGCCTTTTTCACTACCCTACAATAATATGTTAAGTGGAAAATACAATATAAATTGAGTGAGTATTTTCCCAGGTCCAAGTATGAGTTAAAGGTTTAGAAATATTTTATTGTCAAAAAGAGTACAAAGTGTGAAATGTCTAATAGTTTGTAGGTTGTTCATTTTATTAAAATTAGATTTTAAGGTAATAATAAAAGCAACTATCCTTTGAAACTAACTATGAGTGCCAAGTACCTTGCAAGCACTATTGTATTTGAGGTTTACAACACCATTGTCTAGAGAGCTGTGTTCCTTGTTAAGTAGGAGAAGCAGAGATAGAATTCAGACTCAGAAAAGCATAACTCTAAAATGCAAACTTTCAACCCATGTACTATATTCCCTTCTGAGCCCCGAAGTTTTTTTTTTTTTTTTTTTTGATTTCTAAAAAGTAAATCCATTCCAAGTCTTAATTTACGTTTAATTGTATTAAAATTTTTTTTGGAAGGGAATATTCTTATTACAAAAGTAGAACATCCTGTGAAGTCTATAAAAAAAGGTAAATCAAAGAAAAAAATAATTACCCATAGTCATAATACTCCCAAATTAATTCATTCAATAACTGTAAATTCTGTAGATTTTTTAACATTAGGTATCTGTAGGCCCACATAGCCAAAGACTAGTGATGGTCTTCTTCTATCTAAAACTTAGACCATAAAATGTGAAGGCATTAAGATTTAATGATGGCTCCCTGTTATTATATAGCAAGTGATAATGTTAAGTGTAATGTTTAAAAAATATTTTTTTCTGATAACATTATAGTTTATTAAATGTTCATGTTGTCAATGTTTACAACATAATTGATAATAGTTCATGGTATTCCAGTAAATATGTAAGTATTTTAACACTTAGATTCTTTAATTTTTTTTTTACCAACTATTGGAGTTTAGTAAAATTTTACCATGTTTATTTTTGTTTAAACTTGAATCCATGTACTTATTCATTATGCATGCCTACATGATTGCAGGAATGCATTCCTTATTTATTTATTTATTTATTTATTTATTTATTTATTTATTTATTTATTTTGGTACCAAGGATTGGACCCAGTGATGCTTAACCACTGATCCACATACTCAGCCCTTTTTTTGTATTTTTTTTAGAAACAGGACCTCACTGAGTTGAGTTGCTGAGGGACTCGCTAAATTGCTGAGGCTGGCTTTGAACTCACAATCATCCTGCCTCAGCATCCCAAGACTCTGGCGTGTACCACTGAAACCAGCTACATGAATTCATGTACAAGAGACCACATTGCAGTTAAATTCTCCAGGTATATTAAACATATTATCTTTAAAGTAATTTTAATGTAGGCAATGTGTGGAGATATAGATATATATATATATATATATATATATATATATATATATATATATATATTACTTTAAAGAATTTTATATATAATTGTATACAAACATATATAGGTATAAAAACTTGAAAAACAAGATACTTCTTTCCACTCTTTATTAGGATTATAAGATGATGGAAGAGGATTTCCCTGTAGGAAGTAAAAGGTCTCAGTATTCATATTTTTCAAGAATACCACCAAAGGAATTTTGAAGTAAGACTGCTAACAATGTGTAATGGTTTTCAGTCTATTGAGAAAACAGTGGATTGAGCAAGACTATATAATAGCACTATTTTAGAGTAGAAATTTTTTTGAGACAATTATTCACTCAAAGAAACTTGAGAAAATGATACATTTTTTGCCTTAGAGAATTCAAAAGATGTGCTTTCTACTGTGCTGATAGTATGATACTATTTTCACAAATTAAGAGCCCTCAATAGAGAAATGGCCCGACACTCTAACTACTGTCAATGGCAATAGCTCAAGATCAACTACTTTAAAATTAAAATGACAATTTATTTTTTCAGCTCTTCTTTCCTGTTTAATTGGCATCTATTCAAAAATTCCATACATGGGTCAAATTATTTATTTACCTAGAAATACATTCTGCAATGAATTTACACTGGAACCTTTTAAAGAGAGTTGTGGTGCAGAAAATTAGATGTCTCCTGGGTAAAACATTGTGATTTTCAATAAATGCAATGGTAGATTGGTAACATCAGTTTTTAACATTTTTGAAAGAAAATTATTCATGCTGTTTCTCTGCAGTGCTGAACTTTGAGGATTCCTATAATCATTTGACCTTATGTTACATGAAGCTGACCCAGATTTGCATGCAGAGAAAAAACATTTTGGCTCAGAAAGCAATCACTAAACTCACTTAACTGAATAAATTGGTTGTTCAGTAAAAAGTCTTGGTTAAATTCCTGTATATTGAGAGATTGGGGTTTTGATGCTATGTTCAGCTTGTTAGAAAAGAAAGATATATAAACTTAGCATTACTACATAAACAAAAGCACTATTTTACTCAGGTATTAATTGCCTGAAACTTTTGTTCAATTGATTTGTTTCTATAGATAGTAACAATTTGATACCTAACCAAGCCAGTAACTATAGATAATACCTGAATTTACAAGTGTTGTCTTTCTGACAAAATTATGGCTTTCTTCTTTTACTGTATTCAATGAGTATCTTGCTTTAGGCTAAACAGTCATAGTAGATGATTTATACTTTAGAATTTTTGATTGAAAAAATATGGGTCAAGTCACCATTTAAATCAGCTATTGCCCTTCTTGGACTATTCCCTGAAGACCTTAAAAGAGCGTACTACAGGGATACTGGCACATCAATGTTCATAGCAGCACAATTCACAATACCTGGACTGTGGAACCAACCCAGATTCCCTTCAATAGATGAATGGATAAAAAATGTGGCATTCATACACAGTGGAGTATTACTCAGCACTAAAAAGTGACAAAATCATGGAATTTGCAGGGAAATGGATGGCATTAGAGAAGATTATGCTAAGTGAAGCTAGCCAATCCCTAAAAATCAAATGCAAATATCTTCTTTGATATAATGAGAGCTACTAAGAACAGAGCAGGGAGGAAGAGCAGGAGGAAAAGATTAATATTAAACACAGACATGAGGTGGGAGGGAAAGGGAGAGAAAAGGGAAATTGCATGCAAATGGAAGGAGACCCTTATTGTTTTACAAAATTACATATAAGAGGTTGTGAGGGGAATTGGAAAAAAACAAGGAGAGAAATGAATTACAGTAGCTGGGGTAGAGAGAGAAGAGGGGAGTGGGGATAGTAGAGGATAGCAAAGGTAGCAGAATACAACAGTTACTAATGGCATTATGTAAAAATGTGGATGTGTAACCGATGTGATTCTGCAATCTGTATTTGGGCTAAAAATGGGAGTTCATAACGCACTTGAATCTAATGTATGAAATATGATATGTCAAGAACTTTTTATTGTTTTGAACAACCAATAATAAAGAGAAAGAAAAGAAAGAAAAAAAAGAAACACCATAATGTTGTGAAAATAAACTAACAAACATTGTTGAAATAGTAATACTGAATGGAGAAAGAATTTTAAGTATGACTAGCTTCATAATAACTATAAGTTCAAACTATGGTGATTTTTTTTTCATTAAAAGAAAAGAATGACTGTTCTTTATAGGTATAGCATCTCTGTGGTTCTTATTAACTACTATATAATAAAATTACAAATTATTGTTAGTTATACAATATTTTTATACATGTCCAAAATCATTATACATGTCCAAAATAGATTTTTCACATTTAAAGTACTTTATACATAATAATGATTTTTAATCACTTCCCACTGAATAAAACGATCACTATCCCCTTATTTTAGTGATTAGACACAGAGAAGTTTACCTTCTTTCTTATGGACACATGAATATAGAGACGGAGGTCAGAGTATTCATATAGATTTGGTTCTCATTCATTTCTGGCAAATGTCATTAGTAGTTTGTTTATTGGCTTTTTTTTAATATTTACTTTTAGTTTTTGGCGGACACAACATGGGGTGCTGAGGATCAAAACTGGGCCCCCCACATGCCAGGGAGTGCTATACCATTTGAGCCACATCCTCTCTTGGGTGGCTTTTTAATGCAGTGCTGGGTGTTCAACCCAGTACCTCATGCATGCTAGAGAAGTGCTTTACCTCTTATCCATAACCCTAGTCCCCAAAGTCCTTTACTTATTTTTTGGGGGGGAGGAGAGTGTGTGTGCATAGTGCAAGGGATTGAATCCATGGCCTTAATCAGCAAAACAAGCACTCTACTGACTAAGCTATATCCTCAGCTATGATCTATTGTCTTTTAACAGTGACAATGGAGCAGCCTGTCATTCAGTCTTTGATTCTGCACCCACTTGGCTCAGGTTGGAGGCAGGGCATGAAACCTTGACCAATCAGTCTCTTAGGTGAGAACTGTCCAACCCTCATGCAGCCAGTGATGAGGGGGAGGGCGTCCACAATCTTCTGTTCCCTTGGTGTCTGGAGCGCACCATTTTTTCAATCTTTTTGTAGGCTTCTGTCCTGGATCCAAGCCCAGGTGTCTGTGCTATGCAGAAACTGAAAACAAATCACAGGGATAACACTGAGAACCCTGAGAGTCAGGAAATGGTAAGTGTGCCTTGTTATCTTGAGACTGGGTAGGAAGGTGGCTTAAAACTGACAGAAGTGGCAATGGTGGAAACTTGTAGTCATGGCTAGGGAGTCCTCATGGTCCTCTCCAGAGTCTTGTGGCCAGAGGGTCTCTCTGTGGTAACTTAGCGTTCACCTCCCTCTGACTAGTCTAGTGAGGCTTAGATCAGCAGTTGGAAACCTGGGCATTTTGTTCCATAATTGTAAGGTGTTTACAGCTTTTTTCTAAAGCCCTTTGTGGGCTTCCATGTCCCATGATTCCAGCATGTCTCCAGAATGCATAATGAAGACTGAGATAATTACCAGGAGAGAACCACAACTTCATTTGTTGTATTCAAGCATGAGAGAGGCTGCTGATTTTAGGGCTTGTTACTCATGAGGGTTTGTTTGTTTGTTTGTTTATTATTTTATTTTGTGTGTGTGTGTGTGCGTGTTTGTTTGTTGTTTTCTTTTTGGAACCAGAAATTCAACCCAGAGGTGTTCATCCACTGATTCACATTCCCATCCTTTTTTAATATTTTTATTTAGAAACAGGGTCACTTTGAAGTTCTTAGGGCCTCACACATTTGATGATGCTGGCTTTTAACTCATTCTCTTCATGAGTCCTGAGATTTTTAAATGTAGCAGAAGCAGTATCTCAAATCCAGAACAAAACCCTGAAATCCAGAACTTCAGCTTATCTCTCCATAGGTCTCAGAATAAACCCCTAGTTTTCTAACTCTCTGTTCACATATCCAAAACTAGGGTTCTCTGTTCACAGAGAATAAGTTTAATAATGACCATGTAATGCAGATAATGGGCCTCACTCAAAGACACCTGGTGGCTAACTGAAAGATGTTAATGAGCACCATTAAGGCCTATTTCAAAAGTAAAAGACCTTGAATCCCACTTGTGGGAACACCTTCTACAAAGTCCTTTGTCCCAGGAGTGATTCCTTATTGAATTTGAAGGAAAAAAGATGGGTCACAGAAACAATAAAAGTGAACCCATATGGTATTCAGGATGCCTTTTCCAAAGCCTATTTTAAATGCATTATGCTCCATGTTCTGCCGAAAACCATCAGTAAACTTCTAAGATGGCACACAAAAATGATTTTTTTTTCTGATATCAATCCTTATACAACATGGTGGCCATTCTATTTCTTCTTGCTTAAATAATTTTTTTTCTTCAAAATTTATGAAAGAAACACCCAGATTCATGGAAAACTGAGAAATTTTGGTTCATCTAAAAACTTCACTTTCAGCTTTATTAATCATTATTTCCCAATGTTTTATTTCAAATGCATGCATCATTTGTAATGTTTTTCTTGAAGAACTGGAGGGCATTTTTAAATTATTTTAATTTATAATTCTGAGATTTTTCACATGAGAAAAAAGCAGAATAATATTAGGTGACATTAAAAATAATGAATCTCTCCTAAATGAGGTCTATGTGTCCCATTTAAAATTTTTTTAAAAACTGTAATGGGTCATCAATTGAGGGTGTATTTATTTATTAATTAATTTGTTTATTTACTTATTTATGGTCAGACCATTTCATTAAAATAACCCACAGAAGGGGCTGGGGTTGTGGCTCAGTGATACTCACATATCACATGCAAGGTCTTGGGTTCGATGCTCAGCACCAAATAAAAATAAGTAAATAATAAATAAATTAATAAATAAATAAATAACCACAGAAACATTCCAAACATTTCAGGAAACTCTTTTATTCTGGTGTGGCAGGAAAAAATAGAAGTGGGACTAACTTGAATTTAAATTACATGGAAGTTCAATCTCTCTCTCCCTCTCTACCTCTCTCTCTCTCTCTCTCTCTCTCTCTCTCTCTCTCTCTCTCTCTCAATCTCTGTACTGAGTTTTGACCCAAGGGCCTCATACTTAGAAGGCAAGCACTCTACATGCTGAGCTATTTACTCAGTCCCATTTTTTTGGGGGGAGAGAGACCAGGGATTGAGGTCAGGGGCACTCTAACACTGAGCCACATTCCTACCCCTATTTTGTATGAGTCAAATGAATATTTTTGTGATCTTTGAATGATATATGTTCCATGTAGAATTTGGACTTGCATATCTATTGCTACTTTTACATGTATTTAATATATATATATAAATTTCTCTCTCTCTCTCTCTCTCTCTCTCTCTCTCTCTCTCTCTCTCTCTTATATATTATTTTTGAATGGAGTTTTCTCACCCCTTAATAGTTCCTGAAAGAATCAAGACCCACAGTGCCACCTACTTCATCCTTGAACGATGTCTAGACAAATACAGTGAATATTTGAAATTCTCATGACCAGGAATTTCTGAAATGGAGATCCATCCGATCTCCTGTTGCTCATCATTACTGAACCAGATAGTTCCTTTATTGACTGGAATTCATAAAAATGGTGTAGAACAGAGATGCAATTGAGTTGGAGCCTGCTGGGAACTGGTCTTGGAGCAGTGGAGTGCAGGTGTCTGATAAAACATCTGTGGTGGAGCCATGTGGATCTGTCATTGGCTTCCAAATAACATGTGACTGACAATGGACAGTCAGTAGACCCTTATATGTAAAGGCCTCTTGTTTTGGGGAGAGGTTTGGGGGTGATAATCAGAGTCAGATTGCTACTCTAAGTAGAAAAGATGTATGGGATAGCAGCCCAGTTGGTGTTTTCTCTTGCAAAACCTGACTCATCACATGTGACAGTACTCCCTCCAGTGCTGTGTCCTAGTTTGTTGTAGGGACAAATGAAGCAAGGCACTGAAGATAGAAAGAAACAGTTTCATTTGGCTGCATCCAGGTTCAGAAAGCACAGCTTTTGCTGTTATTATTCAATCCCTCCAAGTTCAGGGAATTTCAGAGTTTTATACCCAGCATGTAAGTAGAGGGGCTCAGAAGTTTACAGTGTGCAGAAGTTCACATAAAAGCAGCTTTTTTCTTTCACTGTCTGGGCAAGTTAACCCTTCAAGGACAACACTTGAGAAGAGGAGAACTTCTTCTACCCTTTCATCCTCCCTCTGCCAGCTGTTACCATGGAGCCAATTTGTAACTTATCTTAAAAATGTAGACATCTCTGTGAAGCCTAGCTCAAGGTCAGAGGCCTTGTTTGCAATTTCTTCAAAGTACTATACTGGATATATTTGTGAAAATAGTAAGGGGGTGTCCAGCACCTTGGCCAGTGGCCAAGTAAACAGGGCAACACAAAAATAGAAAGTTTACCTACATTGAACTATTTTGCAGAGACTCTTTGGCTGACAGTTCCCAAATCAGCCATGGTGAAGTGGACTTTTCTGTGGAGAAAGCGGGTACCACTACATTGGGCACCCCTCTTCCTCCAGGGAGAATCTTTTCTGCTGTCCTTTAATAAAGCTTCAACTTTCCACTCTAAACTTGTCTTCATGTGCTTCTCTGGTGTTATACTTCAGCATTGGAAAAGGAAGGCCTCATTACCAGTAAATAGCCATAACAATAACAGTGAAAGGACAGAGATAATGCCAAAAGTAAATTCAACATTTAGAATTGAAGATAATAATAATCTTTAGTGATAAGAATTCCTTAATTTAATACTTTAAAAATAATAACAACATGTTTCCAGGGAGCAAATTTGTGACATTGCAGTCAAGGGGAGAAATAAAAAATATCCATGCATTTCTGACCCTTTCAATTCTTTATTCACTCAAATTCTTAATACAACTTTACTCTATAGGTTCCTAATGAAGAAAACAACAATCCTTAATGATAGGCTCTGCAGTGGAGATAATCAAATAACACCAAGCAATTGTAGATTAATTAATTCCCAGAAAACAATTTTAGATTAATTCTGAACATTGCAAAACAGATTTAATCATGACAGGCTAGTGACAGACATTTCCTCTGAATGCTAAGTTCAAAACTCTCAAGCCTTTGGCTTTATGTCCTGCAGATGCACACCCACTCAGACAGCAGTAATCAGGTCCCAAACCAAAACAGGCTTTTTCTGGTGGGGAGTGGATGACCAGTTGAGTAAGAGGGTCACAGGGAGAAGTTGCATCTCTCAGAAAGATCAAGACAAGGTGATAGAGTTTGAGAGCAGTGAGGATCACACAGAGAATAGGAAAATGATGGCAAGTGATGGGATGTCAGTGTAGGTCCACATCAGGCTCTCCTGCTGGAGTACATACTTTTTTAGGCTGGCTAAATCACTGTTTATTAGCTCTATTTTTTATACTAATTTTGTTTTTATTTTTTTATTTTTTACCACACCTTGTAATTATCAGGTGCCACCAGATTTCTCATTTACCCTGAGGTCAGAAATAACTGGTCTGGTGGTCTCCATCGTGATATTCTCACCTTTCACTCTTATCAGGAGAGGAAAGCCTGCCAGCGACTTTATTCAGTTTACCAGGGTGAGGACAAGTAATTTGTCTGAGGCCATATTAGAGGACTCTGTGGGTGTGCCTGGTGAAAATTGACCTCTAATAATAACCTCAGGTTTCAAAATGGAGTTTTTTAAATGGAGTGAGAAACTGATGTGACTCCCTTTTTGAGAAACCAGCCACCTCAGAGCAAAGCCTGTCCAAAGGGAGGAGTTACCCTTTTCCATGGAAAAACTCAGAGTGCTCCTAGGCATATACTAACCCTGCTGAGTTGTTTGTCTGTAAATAACTGGAGAGATCTTCCATGCCAAGTGATCCTGACTCAGTTACACTAGGTTAGGACCCATAGCAACCCCCTAGCTACCACAAAAAGCATGAGACACAGAAAATACCTGAAAAACCAGGTGACCTTCCCAGTAGTTTTGTTGATTGGTAACATGATTAGGCAAATTTATCATATACATTCTTGCAACCTCTCATGGCCTAAACCACTCGGTTCAAATATATCCACAACTTGAACTAACCAATCACCCTTACACAACTTGTTCCTGCCAATGAATGTGCTAATCAATGTTAAGAGTTGTTTTTTGACTTTTCTGTGATGTGAAATGATTGGCTATGTGTTGTTGTGATGCATACAATATCCCCCCAAATCTATTAATCCTCAATGAATTAAGGGTCAAGACTGACTCATTGGGACCACTGTATCTGAAATGGTTGTGAGTCCAGGCTTGAGCTTACAATAAACACTCTTGTGTGACTGCATCAGATTCAGCTCCTGGAGGTCTATTGGGGTCCCATGAATCTGGCATTAGAAGAGTTGCTTAGGTTCAGGCCTAAGGCCATTCTCACACAACCCCTTTCACCTTGACAGCTCTTCTGCAGATAAACAGAAGCCATAACACATAACTCCTGTCTTCATAAACTCTATCTCTTGAGTCCAGTGTCATTTCAAGTTCTGGGTTTAAAAAGACATATTCATTTTCCTTGATGTTTTCATTAAGTCACACAGAATTCTTAGGAATGGCTTGGAAGGATAACAATGTTATATTGCAAAACTTCATGAACTTTCAAATTGCTTGCTGTGTGTGACTGACCAGTATGTGAAAGGCCTTGGGAATATGTGAATATATTATGAATATAATAGAACTCTTGAGACTTTTTTTCTTACTGTACACACATCCTGAGGCCAAATGAGGCTGTTTACTAGAGGTCATTTCTCAAAGAAGAGATAGTGATCATAAAGGAATAAATTAACCTATATATTATAAATAAATCTAATATATATTTGATTAAAATTGATGACATATATGGCCATGCCAAATAGTTTGCTGAATCATTTCAATTACAGTTATTTACTTATTTTAATGTTTTGCTTACTGTCTGCATTAGAGACATCGTTGACCTGCAATTCAGGAAAACTTTTAATTCTAGCACTGAATTTATCAGGTTTTGACACTTTGATATATTACTTATTGCCATAGGATCTCTTGTTCCTCAATGTGTATATTTATAAATTTACACATTCTAGAAGGTTTTAGAAAGATAAAAGAAAAGATGTATTAAAAGAGTAGTTTAAAAAGCTCTTTAATATACCATTGCTATGGTTATTAAATAGCATTTTCTTTATAAGAATGTATTAACCTGGGGCTGGGGATGTGGCTCAAGCAGTAGCGCACTTGCCTGGCATGCATGCAGCCCAGGTTCGATCCTCAGCACCACATACAAACAAAGATGTTGTGTCCGCCGAAAACTGAAAAATAAATATTAAAATTCTCTCTCTCTCTCTTTAAAAAAAGAGAATGTTTTAACCAGCAATATGTATACAACAATAACATAATAAATAAATATGGTACAAACAAATAAACATAAATTAATAAATGTTATATGATTTATTTTATAATAATATTGGTAAAATATACCCAGAGATGAAAATAAACATTTAAATAATGATACATATACATCTCCATTTTTATTAAGGTATAGTGAAATACATCTATTTTTGTAATATACTTTTGTTCATGAAAGCATCATAAATATTATTATCAAATATTATTGTAGCTGCACAAAATTAAAAATCCAAATTGTACATATATCAGTAAATAAATGGCGTTTAGTGACTGAAATTTCTGAGTCTGTTATTGTGAAACACAAATATTCAGTAAAATATGTTCTGAAGAAAACCTCAATTTGAAAATGTAAAAACATAGAAAGGAGTATTTAGAGTTGTTTTACCATGAGATTAATTTAAAATACCTTTGATACCCAATCAAATACTCTGAAGTTTTTGCTCTTAAGAAATACATATGAAAGAATACAGCAATTCTGTCTCTGGGTAATGCAAGCATAAGAGAAAGATGATAAGAATATTAAGTAAGCCTCAAAAATCTGAGGATCATGAAATAAATAAATTCTTGGCAAGAAAATATCAATCAATTTTGATGTAAAGTCAAAACTAATAAGCATTCTAATTTACCAAATCTTAATGATTTTATATATTAGAGAAAAGAAGTCAGAATTTTAAGCAAATACATGAGAAATGGGTGTGCACAACAAGGTTTAACCTCAGAAAATTTTATACATCCCCTGTGTCTGTCCATGTGTCTCTCTCATGTCTTTCCAGTGTGACATCAAAAAAAAAAAAAATGGAGAACAAGTTTTTGAGTAATTGTATTTAGGTCTTAAAAAAGTTAAAGAAAATAATTAGCTCTCTTTATCTATTTTTAGAAGTAATTTGCCTTCGTATTTCTTCAATAATTAATGATTACCCTGTGCTTGTTGCTGATAATACAGAATGTGTAGAACCACCCAGAATGAGAGCACTATTTAAATAATGTCAGAACAAAAAGTGCTACAGAAGAGTAGGAACTGAAAAACAAGGCCAAAGCCAGCGGAGGACCACACAGCATTTAGGGGTATATCAAAGAGGAATGGAGTTGGTCTTAAGAGGTCTGACTTCCCTTAGCCAAGACAAATAACTAGTACAAACTGTCTTAAAATATTTTTCTTCAAATCTTATAATTTAATGGATACATGGTAAGAATCCATAAGTTAAATGTAAACTAGCAAATTTACATTCATTTCTGGGACACTTTTACTTCTAGTTCTATAGATTAATTAATTTTAATGCCTTTCTAGATATGGTAGATAACTTTTTCTTATTCAACATTTATCAGGTAATTTACAAAGGACTCCATTTCAGAATTCAGTCATTTTTAAAAATTCATAAAGCAACAGATGAAATTGTTTAAAACACAGACACAGTAATATAACAGGATATAAATTCTGTGTAGACACCATGGTCTTTCAGTTTAGCTCCTAGTTTAAAGAAAGCTTAACTGGCTTGTGTGTTTAGTTTTAAACCAAATTTTATTTTTTCATGTTCTAGCTCTCCTTTTCTATATCTCATTTCTCTCATTTTAGAATCATGTTAGGAAAATTTAATGTCCTTGTCTAATCTTCTGTTTTCATTCTGAAGGATCTTTTCAACATTATCTTTCAGGTTTTATAATGGTCATCTATTTAAAAAAAAATTAAACTTGTTCTTAATATACAAATTCTCTGCCTTCATTTTTGAGTTTTGCACCTGGTGAGGTGTGATTCATTGAGTTCAGGTTTGAAAAAACAATCTTTAAGTTATAATGTTTCAATTATATATTTTAAGATAAAGAAACAGTTTTAAAGTTACCGTATTTGCTATAATTTTTTAAGTACAATAATTTTAAATTACAAATATTTTAACTACATTAAATTTCTTTTTCATTTGGCAATCCTAATGAAGGCGTAATGGCTCATTCTATTTTTACTTATAATTTAATTCTATTAAATATACCTTTTCATTTATTATTCATGCAAAATTATTAATAGAAATTCATCACTGGTTAAGAGACATGAGTCAGCCAAGAGGCAAGTTAAATAAAAATTCAAGTTTATCTCCATACACAACATAACTCTCTAAGCATACTTTTTGCTGGAAAAAAATACTTCAAGATGGCAAGTAGCACAAAGAACTGTGCTGAAGGCTGAAACTGATTCTGAAAGCTAATGCCTCTCCCACAGCACACCATCACAAAGTGAAGATTTCTAAAGTCTGGGAGACTAAGGTGGATATTTTTGATGGAAACACGTACTCTTGTGATACTAACAAATTGTAGAGAAAAAATGATTGATAAAACCCATGAAATGCAGGAACCCCAGAGTTCTGAAAACTATCTCAGATGTAAGCCACACAGTATACCTGCCTGACCATTAGATTTTGTTCACTTTAGACCTTTTAGTGTGGGAAATAAACATTGATTAAATAAATCACTGATATGTGGGGTTCTAAACAACATTTATTTTCCTCAACTATACAGTCTAAAACATTACTCATAATGGATTAAAGCACAAGTATCTGGGACATATTTTTCAAGGCTTTTTAATTTTATTAGAATATACATTTAATGTGCCACATTCTTTTCCAAATTTCTTATGGAACAATATCAAAGATTTGACATTATGCTTGATGATACTTAGGGAGTCACTTAAAGAACTGTAGAGTCATTCCACTCACGCCAAGATAATATCATATTTACATAAAGAGTGAGTTTTTAGGTTATTTGTGGTATAAGGCACAGATTCTATTCAAAACATTAGCAAAAGAAAATACAATCATTGTCAGATGAAGTCCTTATATATAAAAATAAAATAACTTAAAAAAATTCCAAGCTGGGCATGGTGGCGAATGCCTGTAATCTTGGTTGGCTCTAGAGACTAAGGCATGAGAATTGCAAGCTCAAAGCCAGTCTCAGAAATTCTGCAAGATTAAGTCTCAAAAACAAAAAAAGAAAGAAAGAAAAAAGAAAAGAAAGAGCTGATGTTTGGCTCAGTAGTAAATCACCTGTGGGTTCAATTCCTCATTTAAATAATAATACTAATAATAGTTCTAAATGACATCATGATAAACACAATAAAAATTAGTAACTGAACTTATTTTTTGGTGGTACTGGGGATTAAACCCAGGGCCTTGTGTATGTGAGGCCAGCACTCTACCAACTGAGTTATATCCCCAACCCTATAACTGAACATCTTACTAGACTCTAGCTTCCTTCTGTGACTTTTGTGTTTTTGCTATTCCTTCTATTATTCTATACTTTCTGCCAAAATTTTCTTCAGAAATGAAAAACTCACTCCTTCCACAAATTACCTTCATAAAGGAAAATTTCTGGACATCTTCACCCCTTTGGTAAGGATTGTCAAGTCTTCTGTTATGAGTTAAAAACTCTATCCTGTTCTTTAATTTGATACTTCTGCCTGTTTTCTATCCTTTTGTTTAAAATTGTGGTTTATAAGTGTATAGTTACAATTATGGTTTACATTGCTTCCTTGTCTTAGAACAAATATGCCTTTTGCACACTTATCTCTAAACACCAAAACTCATGCTTTCATTTTTCTTTGTGTTTTGCTACATCACCAAGGTGGCTACAGGTCTTAATGCAAGCAGTTTCTGTTTGATCGGATCCTGGCTTCCTCCCTCCGATGTATGGTGTCCAAATTTTTTTGAGCTTGGTGAGACTTTTAGTGAGGTTACATGTCATATACCAGTTTTGATGTAATGAGATGTTTTTTGAAAATGTGGTGCACGTGATAAGTGGATGTTATATTGGGACTTCATGGGGATAAGTGACTGCAGTGTCTACCTGTCCTGCTATGAGGTCTTCTTCATAGTACAAAACATTGTCTTATCCCTTGTTTACAAAACTTGAATTGATGGGGTATACGAAACCAAGGTTCATGTAGTTCTGATCTCAAAAGTTATGACCACTGCATGTCTACATTGTATAGAGCGCTTGCTTTTTTTCAGGGCTACTTTACTTTAGAGAACTCTGAAAATTTTTTTTATAACATATAAGTAAAGAAAACAGGGCTGGTGATGTGGCTCAAGAGGTAGTGAGCTTGCCTGGAGTGTGTGTGGCCTGGGTTTGATCATCAGCACCACATACAAACAAACATGTTGTGTCCGCCAAAAACTAAAAAAAAAATAAAATTAAATTAAAATTCTCTCTCTCTCTCTCTCTTTAATAAATAAATAAATAAATATTTTTTTAAAAAAAAAGAAAACAATGTTGGGCATGTTCAAATTTTCCAGAAAAATCTGAGAGCAATTATTAATGATTGACAGATAAGCAAACTGAGAATCCCCGAGTAAAGTGATATATCATAGTTTATAAAGTTACTAAATGAGAAAAGCTAAGATTCTAATGAAATCTAGTTAAGGTTTTACACCTAAAAAATACTATAATATTCACAAAGTCTTACACCTAATACATTATGAGGCAAGGCTATTACTTTATTGGCTTCTCCATTTAATATTTTCATTTTAGAAACATTTTATTAGTAGAAATAATAGTATTTCTGATGATACATATATAAGAAAATATTCAACACCTTCAACATCCACAATGTTCATTAGAAACAATGTAGAGGTTTTATACCTTTATATCAGATTTTTAGAAAAAGCATTTATAATCTGATAGTAAAATCATTTTTTAAATTGTGGTAGTATAAACATTGTTGTAGCTGCATTCATGTAGTGTGCTGTGATGCCCTTCAGTATATGAATTGATAAAGAAAATGTTCTTTTTATACAAAATGGGATAATGCTCATCATTTAAGAGAATGAAATCATGGTATATGCAAGTAAATGGATGGAGCTGAAGAATATTATGCTAAGTGAAGTAAGCCAATCCCCCAAACCAAATGCTGAATGTTTTCTCTGACATAAAATTTCTGATATGTAATGGAAATGAGGGAGAAGCATGGGAGGAAGAGAAAAAACTATAGATAAGGCAGCATGGAGGAAGGGAAAGAAAGGGAGCATGGGGATAGGAAAGTGATGAAATGAGATGGATGTCATTATCCTAAGTACATGTATGAAGACATGAATGGTGTGACTCTGTTGTGTACAAGAGATATGAAAAATTGTACTCTATTTCGGTAATATGAATTACAATGCATTCTACTGTCTTTTATAATAAATTAAAATAAAATCTAAAAATTATGTTATAAAAGATTGTGAGCAAATTCAGAGGAAATCAAATATTTAAATACAAAAATAAAAAATCATGTTTATATATGTTGAAATGTTGTATATATTCCATTGTGGAGTTTGTAAAACTCAAGAATAACTATAACATATTATGAAAAAGAGCAAATACTTTTGAAGCAACTAAAATATATTCATTTATTAAAAAATAATATATTGTCTCATTTAAATCTATTCTTTGAGTGAGATGCAGAAAGACAGAATACAAAGAGTGATTAATAAAGTAAAACAAAATAGGTAGAAGTGAAAAACTAAATATACAAATGAAGAAAGAAGTCTTAATGTACTAAAGAATCCATGCTAAAAATAAGAAAAGAAGTGAATGCATAATAAGACCTTGAGGAATGACAGATTATGTATCCTCTGATAAATCTATGAAAACTTATTTTTTGGGGGATAAAGATAACATATGAAACTATTTCTCACAAGTTTAGACACGATTTTGTAATTACTTATTCGGGAAAGTGTATTAAATAATATCAATACTAGATACTTCCTGAAATTTTTCTCCAAGTCGATGAAATCTTATATATATTTTAGAATATGTATGTGCATGTGCACTCTAGAACACTATGTATAAATGTATATATGTTTAATCTAAGGTTAACTTTTTATATGTATGTGAAATAATTTGATTCTTTTATATTTTTCTAAATATAATGGTAAATAAAATATTTTTGTAGAAAATATAATGTGAGTGATCTGTTTATTTTAAAGTGTCTGAATTTTTTTTTTACATAACTGGCTTTGTAAAGCCAGTCATTTCTATATTTTAAATAAAAGGTGTGTTTGAAGAGGCTGGGGATATGTCTCAAGCAGTAGTGTGCTCACCTGGAATGCGCACGCCTCTGAGTTCGATCCTCAGCACCACGTACAAATAAAGATGTTGTATCCGCCAAAAACTAAAAAATAAATATTAAAAATCTCTCCTCTCTCTCTCTCTCTCTCTCTCTCTCTCTCTCTCTCTCAAAAAAAATATGTGTTTGAATAAAAATATTTTAAGAAAGCCTCCACTCAATGATGAATAAAATTCCCTATTAAAGAGTATTGGCCATTTTCATTTTTTTAAGTAGAAAATGTTTCCCATAAAAAGAAGAAATGGATGTTAGCCCACAACAGTACGCTAAATCACCTTTCATAAAAACCTAGGGCAGGGATGCTAAGAAGATTATATTTCAAAGCACAATGGATCTCAAACATCAAATAAAACTTTTGGCTTAATGAAACCAAAAGAAAAGATTTGATCAGCATTTTATATTTACCACAGAGCCTTCTCTCAAAGAAGTAGGCAGTCCTATGCTAAGTATTTGATAGCATACCCTTGGTGTCAACATTTCCTATTCTTCTATAACAATCACTGGAGGTCCAGATTTCCCCTCACAGTCAGAATTCTATTTTCTTCTATAGGGTATGCTCACAAAGCAAAACAAATAGGATTTCATGGAAAAGGAGTTTTTAACTCATATTTTTCTTACTCTTTTTTCTGGAAACAAACAGAATGCATCTGTCTTCAAAATTACTTTCACCATAGTTTACTACAATTTTCTAATCCCAATATTGGACTGCAGGAATCTCTTTTGTGGGAGCCAGTGTTGAGGGTCTTCTGCTGCCAAACAGAGGCCTCACAAGCCATGTGGAATTTGGATGATCCATGTCATGTCTTGTGAACTGCATGGCTTACACATTTGCTTTCCAAAAGAGTCAACCTGATGTGATCTAAAAGGTCCTCTATTATATAAAATATGATTTTCTTTGAAATTGGCCATCTTTATTCATCTCAGCTAGTGTGCTGCTCCTAATGGTCTCTGAATTAATATTAGTGAAACACAAAAGAGCAGTGGGCCTCAACCATTATTTTTCACCTGTTTCAATCCAAATATTCTTCAGGACTACTTCATGACTTTTTGTATAAAAAGCCCAACCATCTAAAATAGTTAAATATACCAGTGGATTAAAAGGCCCTATTCTTATAGCTTTATGACTCTAATTAGCTTGAATGCTTAAAATTGATTTAAGTTGTAAACCATGCTGTTTTGTTGCATAAATGGTATTGTGTATGTGCATCAAATCACTGTATCAATGTGAAGTAAATGTATGGATACTTAGATCAAGACAGCAGAGGCATGGGTGAGAAATTCTACACATCAAGAAAGAGCTGAAAGACCTGTGTCTGTGCCTGGATCTGGGATTGTGACTCAGTGGTAGAACACTTGCTTAGCATGTTTGAGGCACAGGGTTTCATTTAAGTACTGCATATAAACAAAATAAACAAAATAAAGACCCATCAACATCCAAAAATATATATAAATAAATAAAGTGCTTAAGTACATTCTCAGAATTAGTCTATGTCATTTTAAGAAAATAAAAACAAAATAAAATGTTTCACCCCTTGTAGAAAAGCTATTACCTTCAATAAAGTGCAGGTTATAAATTTATTTCTTCTTTGTTATCCTGTGAGGAAATTACTTCATGTTAAAAATTCAGTTGTATGTTATCACGCAAAAGAATGATTGAATATCAGAGTTTTTCTTCCTATGCAATAATCACCACCCTTACTGTTATTGTAGGAGAAATTAATAAACACAGAAATCTTGGCTATTCTCACAAAGTTTATGTAAACATGTTACTCTAAATTAAATTTATATAATCAATTATGATTTGCTACCAATGCAGATATCTTGTTACCATTTGGAACACATGAAGAGGTGATGAATTGATTGCTATTTCAGTTTCAAGAGAAACATTTCCTATAAGCGCATTTGTATTTTGTCAAGAAGATAAAACAAGAACAGTAAGGACTTATGGATTCCTGATCCATGCAAAAATAACTGAGAAAGAAGGGAGATATCACTTAGAACATGTACACAAGTCTATAAACCACTTTTTAAAAATCATATTAAAAATACATTCAAAGAACTACAGATCCAGTTAAGAAAAAATCAGCTACTCCATGCAATAAAACTACAGGAGATATCACAATATCAATACTTGACAGAATAGAAGATGGCGGCGAAGGGAGTGCATTACCCCCGTGTACCGCATCTTTGTGTCAGGAGAATGACGAGTTAGAAAGGCTAAAAGCTATCTTGTTAGGAATTTCCAGCAAAATTGGGGTCCTCCAAAAGCTAGAGGAAGGATTTCCATCGCAGAAGACGGGGCTTGTGAGGACCGGTCAGGACTCACCCGTTGCTTTGGTCAGCCGGCAAAGGAGACAAAATGCTGCCATTCGCTTGGGATACCAACACGGCAGAGATCTGATGTCATCAGAAAGCGGCGGAGGAGAGAACTTCATCGATACCAGCGGTGACACAAACAGTTGGTCTCGTGGTAAAGAAAGTGAGTCACAAACACCCGAGTCTCTCTCACTTTGTCATCAAGCCAGAGGGGCAGAGCAGAGCTGCTGCCCGCTCCTGGAACAGGCCCAGCGGCCCGCCCCCATGACCCCAATTGGAGTAGGGACAGAGCAGAGCCAGCACCCACGCCCGCAAAGTAGGCAGGCCTGTGACAGACCAGCGGATGAGGCCCAGAGGCCTGCCAGCATGGTACACACGTCACCCCAACTGGAGTAGGGGTAGAGCAGAGCCTTCGTGCCCAGATCAGGGCAGTCCTCAGGTGTGGTACGAGGGGCAGGGCAGAGCTGCCGCCTATGCCTGCAAGGTAGGCAGACCTGTGACAGACCGGCAGATCAGGCCCAACGGCCTGCCAGAGTGGTACACACGTCACCCCAAATGGAGTAGGGGCAGAGCAGAGCCACCACCCATGCCCGAAAGGTAAGCAGACCTGCAACCGACCAGTGGAACAGGCCCAGTGGCCTGCTGGCATGATAGACACGTCACCCGATTTGGAGTAGGTGCAGAGCAGAGCCGCCGCCCGTTCCCGCAAGGTAGGCAGACCTGCAACCGACCGGTGGAACAGGCCCAGAGGCCGGCCGGGGTGGTAGGCACGTTACCCCTATTGAAGTAGGAGCAGAGCAGAGCCTTCGCCCACGCCCGGAACAGGCCCAGCGGTACATGGGTGTGGTAGACAAGTCACACCAATTGGAAGAGGGGCAGAGCAGAGCTGCCGCCCGCATCTCCAAGGTAGGAAGACTTGCAACCAACCAGCGTATCAGGCCCAGTGGCCTGCCAGCGTGATACACACGTCACCCCAATTGGAGTAGGGGCAGAGCAGAGCTTTCGCCCGCGCCCGAGAAAGGCCCAGCGGCCCGCCGGAGTGGTAGTCACATCACCGCAATTGGAGTAGGGGCAGATCAGAGCCACCGCCCGCGCCTGCAAGGTAGGCAGACCGCAGCCCAACCCTGCAAGGGAGACTTTTCAACTATACAAGAGCAATATAAATATATAGGGGGAAAATTTTTTCAAAAACTCAACAGTTTCACCAAGCAGAAAGAAACGCAAGCAATATGAAAAGACAAGGAAAGAAAGGACCACAAGCAATGCAGGTCAACTCAACTTTAGAAGAGGTAACAGCTGCAGCAGGTGGAATGTCAGATAAAGAATTCAGGATATACATGCTTCAGATGATCTGGAGTCTCAGGGAAGACATTAGACAGCAAAATCAGACAATGAAAGATTACTTCGACAATGAATTACACAAACAAATCCAGGCAGCAAAAGATCAACTATACAGGGAGATAGAGGTTATAAAAAACAAACAAACAGAAATCCTAGAAATGCAGGAAGCAATAAACCAACTTAAAAACTCAATTGAGAATACTACCAGCAGAGTAGAACACTTAGAAGATAGAACATTAGACAATGAAGACAAAGTATTTCACCTTGAAAAGAACATAGACAGCTCAGCAAGACTGTTAAGAAACCATGAGCAGAACATCCAAGAAATATGGGATAACATTAAGAGACCAAACTTAAGTGTCATTGGGATACAGGAAGGTATAGAGCTCCAAACCAAAGGAATGAGCAATCTATTCAATGAAATAATACGAGAAAACTTCCCAGACTTGAAAAATGAGACAGAATCCCAAATCCTAGAAGCCTACAGGATGCCGAATGTGCATTTTGATCCTAAAGGAGAAGTTTACTTGAAATTTAAAAATTATGTGTCACTGAAAAGGTAGAAGATATATTAGACCTTATTGTTTAAAAGATAGAAATATGCCAATGAAATTCTTTCCAGGTATTTGGTCATTTTTGATGTACTGATCTGTGTATGATAAATAAAATTTAATTCCATTTGTAGATTTAAGGAAATATGCTTCAAAATAAATGTGCCTTGAGAAAGAATATTAATGTATTTAGCTTCTATATCTATGTCTAGAAAATTTAGATAATATCACAAAAATTACATGATTTGTGAAGAAATGCTATTCACTGTATCTTTATAGTATTTTGAGGAGATTCATGGATTTTGAACTTTTGCTTCAAATATATTTTGTCAAAAATAAACAGAATTGGTCATAAAGGTTTTTCTTTTATATTATATCATCAATTTATGGTGACATTATTATTCTCTTTCAAGCACAACTATATATAAAAAATAGTGATTCTTTTTCTTGGTGCTATGTTATCTTCCAAAATTCTTATCCTTTGTGAAAAACAATGATAACTTTGTAGTGCAGAATTACATCCTTATAAAGTATTTTATTTCCCCCAATTTTAATCATGGATCTAAATTCATAATAAAATGTATTAAATATTTTTGACTATAAGCCTATAAACTCAGCTAACTATTTTACCTAGAGATCTGGATTTTCATATATACAAGTCTATTTTACCCACAATGAATTAAAGTAACAGCCAAAGAGAAAAATAAAATGAGATAAACACCACATCAACAGAGGAGGTGATCTCCAGTGACAAAAGACTTCAAAGAACTTTTGGAAAACAGAAAGTCTGGAAGCAGATGAAGGATGCATTTGAGTTCTAATTAGGTCTCCCCAGGAGGGAGATTAAGACCATGACTAGGCATCTTGGAAGTCCATAAGTGAGTGTGCTTCAGATCAGCACAATGGAAATAAAGAGAAGGAACCATCACAGAATCTGGGTTTGCAGTCTTATCTCAAAAGAGGCTTCTGCTTACTCAAAGTGAAATTTTGGGGCTGTCTTGCACTCTCATTTGTATTTCTACATGAGACATGGACTGTGATTTACATGAGTCTCAAACAGTCTTGAGTGTTGGAAGCCTTGAATGGTCATAGCCAGAAAAACTCTCTTCTACTGATGAAAGTATTTTGAAAAGACCACTTTCAACAATTGTCTGGGAAATGAATCCTTCAGTCCTAATGGTGCCATAAAAAAACAGTTCCCTATAGTGACACCTCAAAAATTCACTTTTCAGTCTAAGTTCTGTACGTAGTTTATGGTACTAGTGAGACTGTATTCCTTATAAAAAGGGAAGACAGTGCAATTAATTACAGTTTTGACATCTGTGTAAACTGAATATCAAATTAATGGTCATCTTATGTCTTTTCTGCTGTTCATTTTAAATCCCTTAAAAATACTTCTTTTGATCTTTATAACTTAGCTGAGTGAGTGAAACTCATACTCTTCCCCAAATCATTTGAGCCTGCTCACCATAATTTTCTCAAGAAACAAATACAACACTGTTTTTTTTAACCATTCCTGTAGGGCAAGTGAGTACTAAAAAGTAGAAAATAGGATCATCTGTTTTCAGATTGAATCATCTGATTTTTGTCTTTATTGCAACATGGAATAAATGTCCTTCTGGTAAGGAGAGTGAAGTGACCTAGCTAGGATTGTAATTTCTTCTGTTCCTTTGTGTTTTCTTAGTACATAGAATTTAAAGTTCTCAGGTGCAGTTTAAATTTTATTTGGAATCTTGTTCAACATCCTGTTGGAAAAGTGTCCTCTTAAATAATTAGAATTTCTAAAACTGCAGGCTGCAGAGGAATGGTGTAAGAAAATATAATTGCCAATTTATCGAAGTGATCATGAGTGAAGACTCTTCAACTTTGACACACTGATTCCTGAATCTATGTAGTCTATCTCTTGGTAGCACAATCTGATATGATGTGAAATTTAACAAGTGTTAGCAACACCATCACATTTTCCAATATCCTACCATGCCAGTAGCTTTTTGTTTCTTTTGTAGATGACAATACAGTGGATACCATGGTCATAGACAATAGTAATATCTTTATTTTTGTTAAATGTGGTCTGATTCAATTTTAGGCATGATCTATTGATACTTTATTAGTGATGCTTGCTTAGCATTTATTATCTGTAAAAGCAAAATGTAAAAAAAAATGTTTGGGGTTTTCTGGTTAAAATTATTTCTGAGGTCCACTTGTTAATTTATTATGAGAGAATGATGAAAAGAATTATGCTCTAACAAGAACCTAGAGATAGACCTTTCCTCCTAGCTGGTGGATATTTGGAAGAGGAATTTGATAGATAAAATGTGGTGATGGAAACCATTATGGTACTCAGTCCTCATTCATCCTGTGCAGCATCCGAGGCTGGATAAAAACAACTAGCCAAATCCAGTTGTCACCTTGGTTGTCTTGTACATTGTCCATGATGTATGTGCTTTGGTATGTGATAGCATCAAATTCCATGATATTAACACTGCATTGACTCTCTCAGAGATGCATCCTTATTACTGTACCCCCCAAATTTTATAGTCATCAAAAGTTCCTTCTAGACCCTTGACCAAGTCTTGATTTCTTTCTATTAGTTTATGTACTTTCTTACCTGAGGTAACTTCTTTTTCTACATGAAAGTGTGGATGAAGTGTGCTGCCAAGTATTCTGCTCTTTAGAAAGAGTTTTTTTTTTTCCATTTTTTAAAAGGCTAACCCTGAAAGATGCTGTACAATGGTGTTATTTTATTTCAGTTTACTTCTAAATGAAGATAACTCATATTTATTTCTAGTAATATTTTGATAGAGGTTGGCCAATTTACTTTTCTATCTGATTTGCAAAAGGAACCTTTTCCCAAAGAAGGAAATGAAAAGGTGTTGTATCACACCTTTGCTCTGAAATTGATTGGGGTCTTATGAGAAAGAGTGTAGGTTCATGACTAACTTCTTGGTTAGTTTTTTGCTTAGTGATTGGTCACACTCTACAAGTGTGACCTCAGGGGAAATGCCAAGGAAGATAGAGAGTAAAATAAGTAGAAGCTATCAATTGATTATGCTTTTGTAACTTAAGTAGGGTTTTTGACTTACATATCTCTCTGCCATCCATTTAAAGTGAAAATATAAAATTCATCTTTATTTTTTATGTATCATCAATAAATTTCTAAAAATAAAATTTACACCTATTTTTTTTTCTAATCCTGTTCATGATTTCTCTATTTTCTTGATTATATGAATTTTTTATAACTGATACTAACTTGATAATCTGTATCAATTCCTGGTTTACAAACACTTATTGATATTTGCCTCTTTTTAGTTATAGTTGGCCTCCAGTAACAAAGGGAAAGATCCCTTTCTGTCTGTTCCTCCCAGCCCTGATTCAGCCTGTCAGCTTCCCAGACCCTTATGCAGTTGGTTGTAAATTCTGCCAAAATTTTTCACTATTTTTCAAGATTAAAAAAAAATCAAAAACTTTAAAAAATACCTTAAAAAGAAAAATGTGCAGGGAGAAAGCAGCAATATATTTTTTCATAATTAGGCGTTTTAAATTTTTTTAATATTTGTCTGTATTTAATGTAGGTCAGCCACTGATACTTCATCAAAAAAAAAACAGTTTCTTTGCTGAGTTCAGGTGACCAAGGAATAGCCACACCCTATGAAAAAAACAGAACACACACACACACACACACACAAAAAAAAATAAAACACAGAATCATCTTTAACCTAACATTTTATATGATGTTTCAGATCCCCGTAACTTTGCACACAACATTCTGTGTTCAGTTGAATTTTAACTTCTTTTTGTATTTGTATAGAGTGTGACTATTGAATTGAAACATTTTATTCTAAGCGTCTTTGTGGTTTCTTGTGAGGTTAAGTGGGTGAGAGGGAGAAGGGAAAGTGGGGGATTCTTTTGTATCATAACATGAAGTTTTCCACACAGTCTGCTCCCATGTGCCAGACTTCAAGTTTTTCTTTCACTGGTATACTTTGATTATTCTTACTTCCCCTTTACCCATAAGTTAAAACTTATGGTAACAGCACTTTATCAAACTGCACTTATTAAGAACAATTTTAAAAATATAGTTATAGTTCACTTCACCAGTCTGCACTTATTGCTTATGGTTTCACTCATCTGCTATGCCTGTTTTTGGTGTCTAAAAAACCAACATTGTATTTTCAATATTTTACCCAGTTTCCTACATGTATATACTGGAAAGAAAATCTTTTCTGGAAATATTCCATTTTGATTGAATGCTATAATCAAGAAAATAAAATTTAAATATGCTAAATATATCTCCAGAATTTCTCAAGTAGCTATGCTTAAAACAAAGAGAATATCCTGAAAAGAAAAACCATGGTCAGCTTCAAGAAAGCATGAATAGACCCCAAGTACTTATCACTAATGATGGATTATAGATGATAAATACAGAATAACCTCAAGATTTAAAGGAAAACTAGTATTCAACCTGGTATTCTTAACTGAAGCAGACTGTCCATTAATGATAAATAATAATAGATTTTCATTAATGATAAAATTCTAAAAAGCTGTATTCTGTGCCTCATTTCAAAGAGAGTTACTCAATATAGAAGAAAAATCACACAAAGGAAGCAGAGTTTGTGGATGAAACAGTGGCTCTAACTACAGAGCTGAAGAAAGTTATGCTGATTATGCAGTAGACCTTGAAAATAGTTTTGTTAGCATACCTCAGTCTTACCTTTAAAATGATGCTTTAATAGAAATATTAGCTAGTGAGTAGTCAAGTGATTGAATGTAGCAAAAGTTAGAAGATTCTAGTGGTTTATTTTCTTCACCACACACACACACAAAATTGAATATTACAAAATATAGAGAAAAACAAAGTGATGAAAAAGAAAGTAAAAACACACTAAACACAAATAATGGAAAGTCAAGTTTTTCGTATGAAACACAGTAAAATGTGCACTTTTTGTAGCATTTGATGCGATAGAAGAAAGTAGTATTGGTTGTTCTTGATGGTAAGAACATCCCTCCATGAGCACCATTCATGTCCTGATATTGGATGTCAGAAAGGCTAATAAATTAGAGAAAGAAATCATTCTTACTTCTGGTGTGTGTTTTGCGATGAAAACTAGTTTAGAATCAAATTTGTGAAAATGATTACTGGTTTTTAACCTTCATAAATTTTCTGTAGACAAAGAATGCAACACATAATTATTTTTAAAATAGAATAACTAACTGATGATGAATGAACACAGGACTTGTAACTATTAAATAATAGACTGGGGTGTAGTGGTCTGTACAGATGCTCATACTCAGAAATAATAAAGTGCCCAATGCAGATTAAGCAGAAAATCACATAATAATGATTACATAAATGATAATCAATTAAACACTAATGCCTTTTAATATTTGACTCATTGGCCTTAAGAGAAAGAAGTGGCCCCATAAGCCAAATTGGTTTTCTTCCCTCTCTCATTGCCATTCGAAAAAATAATGGGAACCCCTAATACTTTGTGAAAGATCTTCCATGTATTTATTTCAAAATTATGGTCAATATCAGACAACTAATAGTAGGTATGGCTAAATTTGGTTTCCTTTTAGAACTTTACATAGTTGCAGATAGAGTGGAGGCTGCTGATTTGGGTGTAAATTTTGAAAACTACAGTTTTATATAGTCCTGGGGTTTGAACCCAGGGATGCTTTATTACTCATATATATTCACAATTCTTCAATATTTTATTTTGAGACCTGGTCTCTGTTACCAAGCCTGGCCTTGAAGTTGTGATCATTCAGCCTCATACTCTATGATTTTTGAGATTACAGGTATGTACCACCACATCAACCTGGACACTTCCTTTTATTTTTTTACACGAATCTAATAATCAAAAGTATTTTAAATATTTCTGCTTTTTATTTGATATAAAATATTCAATACTAACTTTCCAAATTGGTTTTCACCATTACATTCTTTTTTTTTTCAAAAGGCATATATTCATGTTGTGTAGTTGTACATTTTTTTTACCCCAAAAGGTATACTCAATAGATTGTATTCTGAGTTAGCAAGTCAATTTTATATGTTTCAGAAAAACAAATTGCCATAAATTGTTCTGGTTATGCTCTTAATAGAAGTACCTTACTCTTAGTCATTATAAAAAAAGAAAAAAAAAAGAAGGGAATTTAGTAAAGTCAAAAGGTACGATCCAACAGTTGGCTAGTTGTTTCAACCAGATGTTTATGATTTGATTGTTTCTCTTTTAAATTTCTTATTCTGATTGCTCTGATGGCTTTTCCTATGATATATAGTAGTCAGCTAAATTTAAAAGAACTAGTTTATGTGAAATATGGATACTAAGGGAAATAAATATCTGGAACAAATTAATAGTACTCAATATGTTTCTGATGATTATATACAGCTTCCTCCTACCATTCTGAGATTGCAATTCATAGAGCTTTAAATGACTTTCATTCCTCACTATATTTCACTAATTAGCACATGCAGAAATAATTTTTCAACAAATTTATATTAAATAAGTAGCAATTTAAAGAAAAACAGATATAATTCACACCTGTGAAATTAAAACATGACATTTTCCAAAGAATATTTGGCATATTCAAATAATAAAATGAAGAATTGTTGCTTTCCTTTATGTTGTAGGACACAGTTTATTGTCATGTTGTTTCAAAAAAAAAACATTGACAGTTTTTTTATGAAAAAACAGTTGTTATTGTTTAACATGGATTTTACTTGAAAAATTTTTTTTTTATTTTTACCCATTTGAACACTGAGAAGCTATTTGCTGCGGTCAAACACAGTGAGATACTGTTGTAAGATGTATCTCTGAAACATCTGCAGTTCTTTTCATTTTATGTAACAGCATCATGCACACCCAGCATGAGAAGAGGTTGCTCATTAATTTTGGTATCAATACTGGCTTAGGTACATTGAAAAGATGTTGAGAAAATTACATCTATAATGGTGGAATTTCCCATTTCTTTGTTTTCATTTTTCCTGTGGTGCTTCTGCTCTTGATATTAGTTATGTTAACTTTAATTTGAATTGTCCATACAGTTTCTTAAAACATAAGACACTTAGAATTGAGGAAATTACTTATAGCATATTTATTTCATAAACTGATATAAGATTCAATGAAAGACTTCAGCATTATTAATGCACATTTTATCAAAATTCCTTTAAGTCACAACTTGAGATACAGTATTAAAATCTTACATAGCTAAAGGTTTTTTAACAATGAATTATAGGCACCCTAAGCAAGTATTTAGTTCCAATTATTCATTTACTTTACTTCATTCATTCATAATATCATAGTTGATAAATACCACACATCAGAGTGTCTGTTTTTGAAAATAAATTGCTTGGTAAATTACTAACAATGCAGCATGCAATTTTTATTTATTATTGGTTCATCATACCCACATCTTACCCACATAGTAAGATTGCTATAATATTCAATAAGTTGTAGCTAAAAACATGAAATACCACATAACCTATTGTACAGATTATATAAATGCTCTTATTATTTCTTCATCCTTTTCACAAATATTTATCAGGAATTTACTATATGATAATTAGAACTAAGATCATCCTAATTATTTCAGATATTTGAAAAAAAATGCAAGACCTCATTTAAAAAGGGCAATATAGATTTCAGAAGTAACTACTGTTTCTCTAGTGAATAATGTGTATAGAAATCTGTTAAGGTCTTGGGGTATGCAAATATATTTGAGATGCATCAGAGAGTGCATATGAAAAAAACATAGTATTTATCATGTTACATAAATGAAGTGAAATATCATACCAAAATGTTAAAAAAATTAACTTTTGGGAAAAAAGCAAAAGTGTGCACTAGTATTTGAAATAAGGTAATAATAATTTTTACCATAATTAGTTGTTTCTGAGTCTCATTTCACTCTTTACTTTAATTATCAATCCATTTTGTTAAGTACCCCTATAGGTGTTATTGGAAAATATTGGCATTTAGTGAATAATGCCACTAATTTTCTGTTCTGCAATATTAAAGAACTATTTCAGATTTATTGCAATGAATAGTTTTGCTTAAATGTAACAGTAGTTTTTCAATGTAGAAATTACTAAGATAACTCTGGGTGTTCTCAAAGTCTATAACAACGATATTTGATGAAATTTGTGGCATAGTGTATAAGAAAAGATGCTTCTCTACCACAAAGCAGACATCATTGAAATAACCTTGTGTAGTATCAGCATATACAAGTTTGGATGAGGACTTTTGCATCTTTTCTCCTTTTACTTCCCACCTACAACATGGCTTATTTTTCATAAGCAAATATCTATACTTGTTAAACCTCTCAAACATCTCAGAATTTACTAGGAGGGATCCATGACAACCTAGAAACAAACATGTGGGACAGTGTGTAGATTAATATATGAAGATGTTCAAGAAAATATTGGTCTGGTCAAGAGATGGTGCAGCAACTATATAGAAAGCTTAAAATTGAAATTGAAAGAAAGATAATACTGCCAAGATTTACTAAGAATCATGTAGTCTTTGGAAGCAGATATTTTAATAGGAAGCTCTTTAGACTGATGTCCACTGCATCTTTTTTATGAATATTTGCTCTGGTTTTGAGGGCCACCACATCTAGCCAGTACACATTTGGCTTGATATAGCATATTCAGAAAGCCCACCATTTTCTTTATAAACCTAGGCATGGTTTACTATACATCCACTGAGGTTTTACACAGACTTTTCCCTTCTTTTAATATACCTAGCCCATTAGTCTTGTCATATTTAAATTTATTCATTCTTCAAGAAGTAGTTTAATTGAATTCCCTATTGTCTTTAAAATAAATTCTCCACCTAAAATAATTTATATATTTTAAAGCATTTTATTGTAGTATTTAGAATCTTTATAAGTACAAAGAAATGACATTCTATGTCTCATTTTTACCATTGTCTTTCTCATATAACTTTCATTATGAATTGAGTATGTCCCTCAAGTACTCATGTGTTGGGAACTTGGTTTCCAAGGGGAGAGAGTTGGAAAATAGTAGAATGTGTAAAAAGTGAGATCTAGTAGATTGTGGTTAGATCATTGGGGGAGATGCCCTTGAAAGAGTTAATGAAATTTTCATGGGACACAAGATAGTTCCTATTAAAGCAGATTGTTACAAAAAGAGCAAGTCTTCTTACTGGATTTCTCTGACTTCCTGTGTCCTTATGTTCTCTCTACCTCTCAAATGAGCCCTAACCATAATTCCATCTCATGTGTAATGCTGGTGAAGGGGCTGTAACAGGAGCTGCGAAGATTCTGGTACAGAGCCCTTAAATCTTCAGAAGTATGTACTCAAAAAATATTTATTTATTTATCTATTTATCTGTTTATTTGTTGTAGTTGGACAGAATACCTTATTTTATTTATTTATTTATTTTTATGTGGTGCTGAGGATTGAACCCAGATTCTTGCATGTGCTAGGTAAGCACTCTACCACTGAGCCGAAACACCAGCCCCTCAGAAAATATTTTTATGCATTTATACCTCTTTTTATACATTGGCCTGGTTCTGGTATTTTTCTATAGCATTATAAAATAGACTATAACAACAAAAAAAATGACTTTGAGTCTAAGGCTTCTTACTATAAGAGTGAGTAGAACATCTAAGATTACATTTTATAAGCCCTGGTATAGTTTATATGGTAATGGCTTAGCATTTATGATTCTTATTTTTTTTTATATTTCAAAGGTGATATCTTGTATTTCTTATATTCCTCACGGTGCTTAGGTTAATGTATTGCCATTTACTTTGGGACTCAACAGTGTGGAATTGATTCTGTTTTGCTAAACAAAAGCAAGAGTGGCTCCTTAAAATATAACAAAGACTCTATGAAAATGTTTTGAGTTTTAATGGGAAGAATTGCTATTGATTATAGAGGGAATTTGAATACATGGCTCCATCTTAATGATACTCATTAATCAGAAATGGTCTGAACTGACTAGATTAAAATCATTAGAATACCATGAATAAAGAGGCAGATTAAAAAAAATAGGTTTATCTAGTACCATTTTGAGTCTCCTATTACAATACAAATTACAGTATTTTTTTTTTTACCAGTGAAACGACTCAAACTCGTGTAGCTGCATTTTAAGCCTCATGTATTCACCCAAGTCATATAGGTAAAGAATCCACTATAAGTTGGGCAGGATGGTCCATGCTTGTAATCCAAGAAAATTGGGAAACTGAGTACTTTCAGAAGTTTAAATTCAGCCTCAGCAACTTAGTGTGGTTTCAAGCAACTTAGCAAGACAGTCTCAAAATTTGAAAAAGTGGGGAGAGGGCTTAGGAATGTGGCTCCATGTTTAAAAATCCCTAAATATAAACTGAAATACAAAAAAGAAATACAGTTTAAAATGCTACAATTTCGTGTTAAAACTAATAAAAAAATATTTCATATAATTGTTTTCTCCAGTATTCAAAAATGAAAATAGTAATTTTTTATTTAAATAGGTAATGTCTTTTACTGATCCTCATATACATCAAGGTGTAATGTAGAGATAATGACTTTACTATACTCTCTTATTTGTCAAAGTGTTTATTATAAATGATTCATTTTTATATAAGGTATACATTTTGGACAAAATCAGTTCAATGTTCACTACTGGTATGAGTTTTCAGATGTTCAATGAATTTAAAATTTGAATAAGTTTTCAAAATATCATTTAACTTTTTAGGGTTTCTGGGCACAATGAATCCTCCAAAAATAAGTAGTGTTAAAGAAACATGTGTTTATGAAATGTTTTTTTCTATTTGTATTCTCTCTAACTAGTATGTATCCACAGGTGCTGAGTATTGGTGAATAAATTTTGGAAGCATTGTCAATTGTCAATTTTCACATTTCACAACTTTGTCTCTTCTATGGTTGTTGTGGTGAGGATTAAATGTTGACTCTTCCTTAGAGAAATGGTACGATGGTCTCATTTGTAAAGCTTCTCTTCAGTGTGTTTTCTCTGATGTCTAATAATATATGATATATAATTTAAAATATTTCTATATTATCTACATTTATGTCTTCTTTCCAGAATAAATAGTTTAGTGGTGAAAATGAATTGATTTCTTATTAAAAAGTTTGCTAATTTGTTTTCATTTGTAGGGGTTCTTTTCTGTATAAATTCTGTTGTTAATGAAGTTTAGTTTTTCTTTAAAAGTATTATCACTTTATTTACATTTCACATTCACCAGGGTGTCTTCTGCTGTGGTGAATAAATTTTTATTTTTTATTAAAAGTTTTGCCACTCATTCACATTCGTAGGGCTATTCTCCAGTGTGAATTCTGTTCTGGCAAATAAGGGTTGATATTTGAGTAAAAACTTTGTTACATACTTTGCATTTGTTAGGCTTCACTCCAGTGTGAGTTCAGCTGTGGAAAATAAGGTGTGATTTTTGACTGTAAGCTTTTCCACATTCATAAAATTTGTAGGGCTTCTCTCCAGTGTGAGTTCTGCTGTGCCTAAAAAGGTCTGGTTTTTGACTAAAAGCTTTGCCACATTCTTTACATTTGTAGAGCTTCTCTCCAGTGTGTGTTCTCCTGTGGCAAATAAGGTGTGATTTTTGACTGAAAGCTTTGCCACATTCTTTACATTTGTAAGGCTTCTCTCCAGTGTGAGTTCTGCTGTGCCTAAAAAGGTCTCCTTTTTGACTAAAAGCTTTGCCACATTCTTTACATTTGTAGGGCTTCTCTCCAGTGTGAGTCCTGCTGTGGCCAATAAGGTGTGATTTTTCACTATAAGATTTTCCACATTCTCTACATTTGTCAGGCTTCTCTCCAGTGTGAGTTCTGCTGAGGCCGATAAGGTGTGATTTTCAACTGAAAGCTTTGCCACATTTTTTACATTTGTAGGGCTTCTCTCCAGTGTGAGTCTGCTATGGCCAATAAGGTTTGTTTTTTGACTGAAAGCTTTGCCACAATCTTCACATTTGTAGGGCTTCTCTCCAGTATGTGATCTGCTCTGGCGAATAAGGTGTGATTTTTACTGTAAGCTGTGCCACATTCTTTACATTTGTAGGGCTTCTCTCTATTGTGAGTTCTTGTGTGGCAAGTAAGGCCTACTTTTTGACTGAAAGCTTTTCCACACTATTTACCTTTGTAGGGCATCTCTCTAATGTGGGTTTTTCTGTGGTAAATAAGACCTATATTTTACTATAAGTTTTGCCACATTGTTTATATTTGTAGGGCTTCTCTCCAGTATAAATTCTCTGGTAGTGAACAAGGTCTGAATTTTTATATGATTTCTGGTGTTCACTCTCACTAGTAGTTTTCCATATTTTCTCTTGTTGTAAACAGTCAAGATTACAACTTCTATATTTTCCACTTATCACACTGTGAAACATATGTTTTATGCCCTTTTCTGTTGAATATTCTTGAATATCTTGAGGAGTCATGGCTGAAATAAACAAAAAATAAAAATAACAATACCTATTAGAGTAGGATGAATATACTTTGCATACATAACTTGAAATTAAGGTAAAATAAGTACATCAGGAGTGTAACAGATTAGTACATTCAAAGTCATCATAAACTCAAAAATATATCAGTTCATTAAAAATGTACAGACACAATTAATTTGAGAATATTACCAAAATTCTTTTAGAGACCACAGTATCCAAGAGGAGTAAATCATTAAGAAGAGTATTATAATAAAGACAAGGAAAGTATGTTACTCTTATCATCCACAGCTTTTTGTTCGTCATAATATAGCATTACATATTTAGGAAATATCTACCAGCTACCTTTACTCTCAGTAGAATAAGAGAAATGTAAAACATATACAAACATTTGTGGCTTTTTCAAAGAGTGTCCAAAAACTGGTTTTTTTCTAAGATGACATAGAGATGTGAAAATAACTGGCAGATTTTGTGTGATAATGCCACAAATAGTCAATAAGGGTAAAGAGGCTATGGACTCTTAACAAGAAATATGAACAAAAAATTTACTAAGAAATATACACATATATGTCTCTAAAATTTTCCATAAAAACATTTTAAAAGACTATAAAAACCTGGCATAGCCTATGCCATAATACTTGGCTGAAGTCAACAGTTGACAATCAAGTATAATAAATTGATTTTCATATTTTTAAATTCATTTGATATGATGATTTTTTTCACTGACAAATAGTACTTTATTTACTAAATGTATCATGGTATTTCATACTATATATAAAAGGTAAAATGACTAAACAGAACTGATTAACAAAATCATTATTTAATATAAATATCAGTTTTGTCTTACAAGGTATTGTATTCCTTCTACTAGTAGTATTAATGAAGAACATAATACACTCAACATTTGGTAAAAAAAAAAAAAAAAAAAAAAAAAAAACCTCTTGACCCTCTTAAGCTCAATAAAATAAAAAATAATATAAATAATATTAATAAATATTATAATATTAATTATAATATTATAATATTATAAATAAATAAAATTAAAATATGGAGACTTTGACTATAATATCAACCATACAAAAAACACAGTACCTGGTGAGCACAATTTTTCTCACTTAAATTTTGACTTCCAGATGCGAATCAAATATTCCTGCAACTTAATCCCTGCCTGTCACATTTCACTTAATGCAATGTCCTGCATGTATTTTTTAAAAAACTATGAGAACAAATATTTTCATAACTAAATAATAATTGTATATAAGTGCAATATTTTTACTCATTTGATCATTGATGGGCACACACATTGAGTCCCTAGCTTTAATACTTAGAACAATGTTTGCACTAATCACAAAAGCAGAGGTATCACTCCAATTTGCTAATTTAATTGTTCATAGATACATATTTAGTACTGGCATTTCTGAATCTTTAGGTCATCCAACTGTTAATTTTTCATGTGTGGTGCTTGAGATTAACCCCCAAAATTCTATATCCCTGAACTACAACACAATTTTTTAAAATTTGTTTGAGTCATGCTGTTTCTAAATTTCTGCGACTTCCCTCAAAAATGAAGTAATTTTGGATGGCCTCTCAATTCTCACATATTACAAGGATACAGCACTGTTCTTGTGTATTTTTATTTATTTAAATATTTTTATACTTTTTTCCCCAAAATGAACTATATAATCTACTGCTGACTCCTTTAATGAACAAATAAAAAATAGTACAGCAATATAAAGAAAGAGAAGCATGGCTTAATCCAATTAACAAAAGAAGAAAAAAAAACTTTAAGAACTGAATATTAGGATATTGACAGTTATTAATTACTCAATAAACTCTAAATAACTATTTAAAGAAAGTTTACAGAGTAAAATTGAGACAAAAGATATTAATATAATTAGGCACAAATCGTGTATGTGAATAATTCCTTAAGATTAAATGAGAGGGGGATTCCTAGTGTGCAAAGCTGAAATTCTACCAATATGGGAGAGCCTTATCAAACAGGACTAAGGTTAAGACAAGTCTAAGCAACTTGTGAAATACTGTAATAATTAAAAACCTGTAGGATATATAAAGGGAAGATATCTATCTATCTATATATATATATATATATATATATATATATATATATATATATGTAAAGAAAAGTGTGAAACGAATCCAAGCATGTTCCAGAAATTAAATCATTAATAAAAATAAAAATAGAAAAATAAGAAATATAGAAAACAGCTTACAAAGTAAAAGTATAATGAGGTATTCACTTCAAAATATTTATGATTATTAATGCATTGTTGCAAGCCACAAAACAAAAGAAAAAATTGACTAATAGAATTGAATCTAAAAAAAAAAAATCTGCCAAGTCAATTCCAACAGAGAGCATGGAGAGAAACCAAGCATGATCTGCTCCTTGAAGCCCTATTTGTTTAAAGATAGGTAATGACCCTGCCTTTGCATCTCATCATTTTGCACAATTTTTAATCAATGAGATATAGTTTTAAATAATAAAATTTCTCATAATCTTTTTGGACAAGCTTTTTTGAGTGAGCAAATTGTATCCTAATACTTGCCTTTTAAAACAGAGACATACAAACAAAGATATAGCCTCTCTCATTTTAATATGCATTAAATATTGTTTTATTTACTGTTACTATGCTCAATATACAACATAAAGTTTATACTCATAGTTAGTCATCTGCATTGAATAGACATTCTATTCTGAAAAAGTCATTACCAAAATAAAGTATGCAATATATAAGATTCCACCTGACCAGCATGATGAGATCCTATGCCTTTGATCACCTGGGGAAAAGCATACACTGCTACACTTATGTCAACATGTCCTGTTTGGACTCTAGCTTGATGTATGAAATATAGCAATTATAAATGTAAATCAAGGACTTCTAAGCTGATTCATAAGTTTCATTTAACCCTGGAAGAGAAGAGTTCCTTCAAAGAAGAGAATAATCATTCTCCTCAAATGAGGAGAAACATTATAAGAGGAACCCATGATACTATAATTATTTCCAGGTACTTGGGGAGATATAAAACCATTACCAGCCTCAGCTCAAAAGATGTTGGCTCAAATAGGTTAGAATGTACTTTGGATAAATTAGTTACTGCTTTGGTTGCTAAACTCACACAAAACTCTTTAAATGTTTTGGTCTTAATAATAATGTTGCTCTGTTTTTTTACACCAGCTATGGGAAATTCAGTACTGACAGATCCTGGACTTCTATAACCCAGTACAATATCTTGTCTCACTTGAATGGAATTGTTATATACCTGAAAAAATATCTCATGGTATTCTTTGTTGTCTTAGCAGAATAACTGTTTCCTTATCATAGTATTTAATAGGTCACCATCCTGTGAAATTTGTTTATTAAAGAGCTATTCCTCTTGATAAAAACTGTGATAATTCAGTAAACCTTCTCTCTAAGGCAAAATTTGATGTTTTGCATTCTCTTTATAGGGTTTCCCTGGACTAGCCCTATGGACTTAGAAAACTATTATGAAACTCACTTATGCTATCATAAAAAGTATTAGCCATGCCTCCATGGCCGTTAAAATGCTTAATAAAGAACAAAAACAACCTTGTCAAGCCATACTTGACATTCATGCTGCAATTGATTGTCTGGTATTGTTACACCATAATGGATATTCAAAGTTTAATAACATGTGTTCCTTCAATTTAAGTGATAATAGTAATTTTATTTGAAAAGGGTTCAATTACCTTAAAGATATCATTAATAAGGTCCAACAAGATGATTGATGTTTAGACTTGATGGATTGGATAATTTCATGTTTATTCAATTTCATCTGTGTCAAAAAATATTCATAGGTGGATATTTACTGATGTTGGCACTTGCTATTGTCTATACCTGCCTTATTTTTTGCACCCACCAGCATTAAGAAGATAAGTAATATTATTTATTCAAAAGGCCATTAAAAAGAGGGAAGACTGTAGGTATTCTGACCTTAGAAATAGACAGGAAAGTGTGGGGGTGATGATAACTGGCACCGTAATATCCACAATTAGTAATGCCTAGCAGTTTCTCCCTGAAGCTATTGAGACAACTCTACAGGTGCACTATCTAGTTTCTCTGGTAATGTCGTTAGGGAGAAAGGGCTCTATGTTTGTAGTAACTGTACCTTATCATGGTTAGCTAGCACTTGGGGTTAAAATAACACTAGGTTAGAATGTAGTCATGGTAACAGAAGCTATGTAATTCTGGAGTATACTATGTGCAGCCATGAAGAGGAGTGGCCAGTATTTTTTTCCTTATTTCTTTTTACTGTGAGTGTGTCTCTCTCTTCTGTTAGCTTCTTTACAGGTTTCCTCACAAGATTTGTAACTGATTATGCTGGCCCTCACAACAAAAGGTAAGTTTTGATGGTTAATCTGAATGAACTGGGACATCAGTGAAGAAGAAAACCGAAGAGTGCAAAGAATTTGAAAATTTAATAAATGTAGGGCAGTATGTGTTCAATGATTAAAATCAAAAGAAATAAAGCTAAGCTTCTGAAAATTGTTTTCTGCTGAATAACTAGTCTTTCAACATTTTTTAGTTTGGTTTTCTCCATTTGAACTTCTCAACTCTGTCCCCTGCTATGTGTAGGCTACAATAGTTTACATCACTAAATCATGCTAGGTACTATTTATCTAAAGTGAAGGATGTATAACACACTGAGAAAGAGAAAGATTAACGTGCAAAATAATATATATTAAAGAGTAAAATATCTATATAAAAATGCCCTTTTTCTTTGAAACACAAATCTGAAACTCATTCTTATTTAGAAGTTCCCAGAAGATACAAGATAAGTAAATTAAATAATAATTATTAATTAAAAATTTTAAAGGAAAATTAAACTTACCAAGGAAGGCAAAGTTTCTATAGTTCTTTAACATCACATCTTTATATAAGTTTATCTGAGCAGGCTGAAGGCATTCCCACTCCTCTTCAGTAAAATCAATGGCTATATCCCTGAATGTTAACGGTACCTGAAATAAGAATATGTAAATAAATAACACATTGACCACATGAACTTTTGCACAGTCTGTAAGGTAATCGAAGTTGAAATGAGAGTTAGTAGACTATCATGTAGGTGGTTTTGGAACACAATGATACTATTATCTACTTCTGCAGATAAAGTGATTTAAGTTCAAAAAAATATATATAATCCGCATTTATGAAACACAATATGAAACTCAGACATTACTACAAAAATACATATTTTGTAATTTTTAAATATTATGATCTAAAATATACATATTTTTCAGATGAGAAAATTATGGTAATTAAAAAATGGAATCCTCAAATTTTAATTGTACAACCACTAATCAGAGATTTACTAAAGTGTAGAATCTTATTTGTAATTTCTCTGATGGAGCTGGCTCTTCTGAATATGTAGTGAGAACTCTAACAATGGTATAAGAGAAATTTTGAAATTTAACAAGGTAGACAGACCACTTAATGGAAATATTTAACAGTGAATTTAAGTTCAAACATTTTATGGTACTTATGCATGTTATTAATATAAAAAATAGCAAAAGCAATCCTGTTTGGATTTTCCTTTTTATAATTTTAACAATTTATAACATACAAAATAATATATACATATGCATAAAAACTTTGTTTGATGTATATATTGTATGATGTTTATAATAGAACATACATATAGCTTTTCAAACAAATATAATTTGTTTTTTTATTTTATTGGTTCTTTCTAATTCTACCTGATTGTAAAATCAATTTTTATGACATTATGCAAGCATAGGATATATCTTATCCTAAATAAAATCCTGTTCTTGTTGGTGGCTATCATGGTAGGATTTATATATATATCTTTAATATTTTCATCCCCTTCCCTTTTATTTGTTAATTCATTGTTTACCATTGTGAAATCTACTGATTTTTTTTCTTACCCTTTTCTGCTTTATGAGCTTTAGATTTCACATATCAGCAAAAACTTTCAACCTTTGGTTTTAAAGAAATGGTTTGTTTTACTTAGCAATAAAATCTCCAGATTCATCCATTTACTGACAAATATCATAAAGTCATTCTTCTTTATGGCTGATTCATAGTTTATTGTGTACATAGCATAAAGCAACAATTTTTTATCCTGTCATCACTGAATGGACCCATTTATCATGGAATGGTTGGCTTTATAGCTTAGCTATTGTGAATTGTGCTGCTATAAATATTAATGTGACAGTTTCAATGTAGTATGCTGATTTTATGTTCTTTGGGTATATACTGTACAGTCAAAAAATGGGCAAAATTGTGGTTCCATTTATTTAACAATATCCATACAGGTTATTATGCTTCACTTAGACCTCCTTACACCTAAAAAAATGAAAGTCATCTAAACCTGAGGTTGAAATAAAACATACAAAAAAATATTAAGCCGTAAAATGACTAGAATTTATTATCAAATCATCCATCCCAATAAAAAGTAAATTTTATAAACTAAAAGTAAGAAAATCTTTAAAAAATGAGCAAAATTAGAAGCTATTAAAGATGAACATAGCAGAGAGAGAGTTAGCAATATCCATGTTGGTGCTTTTATAAAGCAAATGAGCCAGGTCTAGTGATAGATAATTTTAGTTCCAGTGACTGAGGAGGATAAAAAAAGATCATAAGTTCTAAGACAATAATATATATATATATATATATATATATATATATATATATATATATATATATATATATATATAGTATTGAGCAACTTAGTGAGCACTTAGCAACTCAGCAAGACTCTGTCTCTAAATAAAATATAAAAAAAGGACTGAGGATGTGGCTTCATGGTTAAGCACTTCTGAGTTCAATCTTCAGTACAAATAAATAAAAAGCAGATACAATTTAAAAAGCACTAGCAAATTTGAAAATTCAACAAATAAAAATTATATCAATTATACAGTTTATAATTGCAAAAATATGCCTATATACTAATTTCTCACTTGATGGAAATACACTCTGGAAAATTTCTCCTAAGAATCTTCTGCAATTTTCCAATTCTCTGAGTGTAATGACAAGAATCTAGATGGTATAGACTAGTACATGGCTAAGATATTTGGTATATCCACTGTTGTAGATAAAGTCTCCTCCTGACCAAACTACCATGATGCCACATGATTGATGTTATGAAATTAAATCAATCAGAGTAAACCTCCTAATAAAATAAATGGTGGAACTACAGAAAACCAGAATAACAAAACTCTTTATAAGTGTCTTGTTATTTAGGCAGTGATACATAATGAAGATTACAGTGCAGGGAAGAGAAAAAAATGGTATTCATTTCAAAGAACGATGCTCACATATTGGGAAAAACAGTGTGATAATAAAATGCTATTTTATGCCTTCACTCATTAAATATTACAACATATTTTGACTTTAAATTCTGAATATAAGTTATTAATAAATAGTACTGAAATATATAAGAAAGTACAAAGCTCAGAAGTTTTCATACAAAAGATAGGGTGCATATGGTGGTGCACACCTGAAATATCTTCTATTCTGGAGTCTAAGAAATGAAGTTGAAAATTTAAGGCCAACTGAAGAAATTGAGAAAACCTCATCTGAAAATAAAATTTAAAACAGAATTGAGAATATGCTCAGAAATACGACACTTTGGTTGATCCCTAATATCACAAAAGAAAAACAAGTTTTTGTTTTCAAAATTATACAATATAATATGTGTAAATTTATGAATTACAAAATATTAATAAAAAATCTATTAATCAAATTATTACATTAAATGTACAAAAGTGACAAGGTAAAAAAATCTAATTTCCTCATATAATCAAGAAACAAAATATAAAACAGACTGCAAAAGAAAAGCAGAATAAATTCTTGAAGAGACACTTTTAAAAGGATATATCTAAGTGTTCAATAACCATAAAAACTCAAAATCTTTAGAAATTTGGTAACATTGAATAAAATCACATCATATAGATGAATTAAATAGTATTGATGAATATGTGGAATGAATGCATTCACAAAAGTGGGAAATAATAATTTAAGCTTTTATTATCCATTTGTACAAACTGTTTTGTAATCAAATGTATATGATGTACCCACACAAGAAACAGAGACTAAAATTAAAACAACTGTATATATGAGAATACAGCCATATTCCTCCAGTGTTGAAACCAACGGGCATGGTTACAGAGAAAGAAATAATTATTAAATTTTATAAATAGTAAATTCAAAGAACTAGACTTATTGTTGATGTATTATATTCAGTTTGACAAAACTACAAAATACCATGTATGTTTTATGCCAATGTCACATGAATATTGCATTTCAGATGCAAGTATATTTAGAAAATGAATATGCAATATTTGAGAAAATAAAAATATAGAAAAGCATATAAAAGACTCAAATATTTAACATATTTACAAAGGATAAATCTATTGTAAAAATGACCATTTTCCCAAGTTAACCTATAATAATAACTGGTCAAAATTTTACCATGCTTTAGTTTTTGTTAAAGAAGAAATCAAAGCAAAATCTTCTAAGATTTTCCTGGAAATTTAAATGTATACAAAATTAGCCAAGAACTCTCTCATATATAAGAGCAAATGTACTAGTGATTATTTCCTGACACTAATACATGTTATAATATTGCAACAGTCAATACGGAAAACTACATAGGGAAATTCATATGTAGGCAAATATCTTTTTATTGTTAAGTATAATAAGTATATAAATCAAAACATATCAATAAAATATTTAATATAAGTGAAAAAATGGTATTCATTTCAACCTCAATCCAACCTGAATGTAGATGTTAGAACCATAGGCACAGATCACAAGTAGGGACTTGTGTGCAGAATGTGTGTGACACTGGAATTATACACAAGCATCCACCAAACCATAGATATAAAGAGATAATTTTAAAAATAAAATAAAAATAAAAGCAGAATATAAGCCTCCCTCTGTTTATGAATACACCAAATAAATATTTACTCCTGTTTTGAGGCCTTCTTAAAACTGTAAAGGAATTAGGGGCACACACATTGGAAAAAAGAAAAAATATATATATCGACCAAGAGATAAGTAGAATGCACTTGAAGATTTTCCTGATTTGAGCAATATGCAAAATTACTGGAACAAAATGCCCAAATCCAGTGTTAATATAAATAAAGGAAGATTGATTTGGTTTTGAAATATATTATTTAACTCTAAATTGCCTGTAGTTTAAATGCTAATTTATCTGTACACAGAGAGGAAGAAATAAGATATACATGAGTATCAACTCCAGAGGGAAAAATAAGTGGTTTTCTATGGTCATGCAAGATCCATGGGCTTTATTCCATTAGACTAGAGTGAAAAATATGTTAAATCTTAAGGAAACCCCTTAATCCCTTAGAGGGATTTGCCAACATTCTCTAAAAATGCAAAGAGCTGTTGTTGACAGTTCAACTTTTATCTAGACAGTACCAAAAAATTAACAGGGAAATACAGACCACCACTGAAAACCGAAGTGTCAGTTTAGCACTTCCTCAGCTCTCTCACCCAGCTCACTTTACTAATAACACCAGAACTAACCAATTCTTTCTGTAAGTAATTTTTCCCGATATTAACTTTTTCCATTCAATAGACTATATCTGAAACCTCAGAGCATTGAAAGCTCTGGTAACTGTGCAGGTGCAAATCTCCCTAGATCAAAAAGGAGTGGTTTCACATTGGTGTGCAAACATTCTAATGGGCTAAAATCTCAAATGTTATGGAAAAAATATGGTTACAATCACAGATACCTCTTTATTTCTAATATAGGTGTATATCTTTTTTTTTCCAGTGAGCATAAGGCACCCTGGAATCTAAAAAGCTTACATCAGAATTTTAGTGCACAGGCCAACTATAAGATCTTCTGCATTAGCACATCTGTTAGAATGGCAACTCTCAAAAAGTGGAATAGTACATAGTACTCCAAGTGTATTGATATGGTAGAAAGAAACACTGTGCTAGACAATAAAATTAGTGGACATTAAAAAAAAATGGAAGTTGAGAGTTCTCTCAGTTACTTCCTTGAGAAACTATACTATCTACATTTATACTGCTTTTGAATAAAATAAGCCCCTAATACTGGTCTGGACTTATGAGAGGCATTAGATTTGACAGGTGTGGGATCCTCATATTACATACGTTCTGAAACACAGTTCCAGGAAAATACCAGAGTAGGGAATGAGAATGCTCTCATATACATTTCACAAAAGAAAATCTGAGCATAAAGACACTCTGATAGGTTGACTGCCCTTGGAGACATAAAGAAAGAATAGAAACACATGATTTTTCCAAGATCAAAGGATTCTTCTTTACTTTTCAATCATGTAAAATGCTCATAAACAACAACAACAAAATTTTTGCTTTTGATTTTTATCCATGGTACTGGGGATTTGAAACAGGAGCATGTTAATTCTGGGCAACATACCCAGCCATGTTTTAAAATTTTGAGACAGGTTTTTCTAATTGTCTAATTGGTCTACCTAAGTTCCTGATGCTTACCATGAAATTGCAATCTTTCTTACTTAGACACTTGACTCTCTGGAATTAATATGCATGTATCATTGCACCCAGAGGAAAAAAAAGATTATTTTAAAAGTCTCATCCAGTTTTTGGTATAACAATTGAAAATACCATGTTCATTTGAAATATAATATGGGTAAAGTAACTGATAATACTGCAAAAATGTAACTGATAATACTGGGAAGGGGGAAGTTGTCATTGAACAGTAAGCTAAAATTTTATATATAAATACAACTCACAATACTGGCACACAAATTTAAAATCACACTCAGCAACTGTCTGGAGATAAAAAAAAAAAAGTACCAGGTATGTAGCTAAATGGTACAGTACCTCTGGCTTAATCCACAATACCACAATCTCCAAAAAGAAGGAGAATGAATTCAGGAGTAAAGAAAAACTGAGATACCTATAGAGTATCTCATCCCTCTCCTGGAGGAAAAAATACATGGAGTTGTGATTGTGATGATGTCCTGACTCCAGAATCCATAACACAATCTGAGAAGATTCGGAAATATTGCCACAAATGTTCTCAAATAGAATTTAAAGTAGGGGATGAAGATATTCTATAGAATACTATAGAACTTGCAGGGTCTACTGTTAATATATGGTCCAGTTGACTGGCCAGTGGAGATTCATGGCTGACCTTTCTCAGAAGAAGACACAGGACTGGAGAAACCAAAGATTACACCAGGGATTCTAGCCAACAATTGCCAGTTCCCACCATAGTAAGTGCAGCCAGTTACAACCAGACTCACCATCCAGTCTCAGGATTTCACTGCACACTCATCATTTACTGTATTTTTAGGAACCAAGTGTCCTCTCTATAAATCACACAGTACCTATACAGGAGCAAAAATCAGGTTCACTGAACATAAGTGAGAGAGCCTAGAAATGGATACTCACACTGGCAGGCTTCACACCAGATGGTCAAAACTTGCTTCTCTTTACTGAATATGTGTAGATTGGACAATGCTTATATAAGGGATCCTGATTGGACACAACTTATGTCATCATATGCTCAATCTGAGCCTAGTGAGTTTTTTGAGTGACAGGAGATAACATCAAATCTAAAAATAAATGATGTCACAATTGTAGGGTCTTGTCTGTACATTTATTTTTTTTCTTTTGAGGCTGCAGCTAATTTAAGGCTAGGTATCCTTGGAGAAGTAAAATCCAGCCAACCCAGAAAAGCATTTGCATTTAAACTTGCATATGAGGCCTTTTGAATTTGTAGATTATATATGTAAATATATTATTTATGGAGGAAAATAATACAGTGAAAATCCCGTAAAATTTCAGTTAACTTCTGTTGTATGGAAACAGATTGAGCATTAAAATTATATGGGGTGGAAAGTTAATTATTTTTTAGATTTCATATAAAAAATAGTAAAAATTGAATTTTATAGTATAACCCATAATTTCCACTATGTGAAAATCACCATTATGTATTTAAAATATTCCTAATAAAGTAGATGTATTTTTGGAACAGCACCCTCAAATTGGTGACGACTCTAAATTGGTGACACCAATCTTGGAAAGAATAAGGAGATTCCTTAGAAAACGTGGAAAGGAACCAAAATTGATCCAGCTATCCCAATCCTTAGTTTAGACCAACAAGAGCTAAAAATAGCATAATACAGTGGCATATCCACATCAATGTTCATAGCAAAATAATTCACAAGAGGTAAACTATAGAACCAATCTATATGCTCTTCAAGAGATGAATGGATAAAGAAAACATGGTCTATATACACAGTGAAATATTACTGAGCATAAAGAGAATAAAATTATGGAATTGGGAAGTAAATGGATAGAGTTGGAGAATATCATGTTAAAGAAAGTAAACCAATCCACTAAACCAAAGACCTAATGTTTACTCTGCTAAGTGGATGCTGATCCACAATGAGTGAAGTGGGAGGTAGCATGGAAGAAATGAAGAAACTTTGAATAAGACAAAGGGAAGGGAGGTGTTGGTAAATGGTATAGAGGTAAGTAAGATGGTGGAATGAGATGGAAATATTTTGTACACAGAGTTACATGGGTTTTGTAATTATACTTTCTGTATAAGAGAAATAAAATTTTGTGCTCCACTTGTGTACTATGAAGTGAATTGCATTCTGCTTTAATAGCAAATTATAACAAATTCATAAATTAATTGATTTTTTAAAATTCAGGAAAGAGACTTGCTTTCTCCTAGATCTAAACATAAACATATATATATATATATATATATATATATATATATATATATATATATATATATATATATATATATTCTATGTATAACATGCACATATTTAATATATATAATTTATAAACATTTTTTTCATATTATTTCAATTTTTTAAATAAATGATAACAGAAGCATTACAATTCTTATTCCATGTATAGAGCACAATTTTTCATATCCCTGGATGTATATAAAGTATGGAAATACCAATTTGTGTCTTCATACATGTACTTTTGATGATGAACTCTATTACATTCCACCATCCTTGCTAATCCTTTGCCCCCTTTTTTTTTCTTCCCACCTTTCTGGTCTATCTGGAATCCATCTATTTCTCTCATGCTCCCCCTCCCTAACACATTATGAGTCAGCCTCTTTATATCAGACAAAACATTTGGCCTTTTTTTTTTGAAATTGGCTAGCATCACTTAGCATTATCTGCTCCAATGCTATCCATTTACCTGCAAATGCCAGATATGATTATACACCTAAAAAACTCAAAAAGCTCCACCAGAAAACATCTAGAACTAGTAAATAAATTTAGCAAAGTAGCAGGAAATAAAATCAACACCTATAAATCAAAGGCATTTCTGTATATTAGTGAAAAATCTTCTGAGAAAGAAATGAAGATAACTACCCCATTTACAATAACTTCGAAAAAATAAGATACTTGGAAAGCAACTTAATGAAAGAGGTGAAAGATGTAAACAAGAAAAACTACAGAACCCTAAAGAAAAAAAAATAAAAAAAAAATACCATAGAAGATGGAAAGATGTACCTTGCTCACGAATAGGCAGAATTAATATAATTAATATAATCAAAATGACCATGCTACCAAAGCACTATACAGATTTACTGCAATTCTGATCAAAATCCCAATGGCATTCCTCTTAGAAATAAAAAAAGCAACCATGAAATTTATCTGGAAAAATAAGAGACCAAGAATAGCTAAAGTAATCCTTAGCAGGAAGAGTGAAGCAGGTGGCATCACTATACCAGACCTTAAACTAGACTACAGAGCAATGGTAACAAAACAGCATGGCATTGGCAATAAAAAAAAAAAGACTGGTAGACGAATGGTACAGAATAGAGGACACAGAGACTAACCCACAAAATTACAATTATAATATATTAGACAAAGGTGCCAAAAACATGCACTGGAGAAAAGATAGCCTCTTCAACAAACCATTATCTCTCACCATGCAGAAAACTCAACTCAAAGTGTATCAAGAACCTCAGAATTAAACCAGACTCTACATCTAACAGAATAAAATGCAGGCTCTAATCTTCATCATGTGGGATTAGGCCCCAAATTGATTAATAAGACACCTATAGCATAAGAATTAAAACAAATAATTAATAAATGGGATGGAATAAAACTAAAAAGTTTATTCTCAGCAAAAACAACAATTTGTGAGGTGAAGAGAGAGCCTACATCCTAGAATGATTTTTTTACCCATCACACATCAGATAGAGCACTAATCTCTAGGGTACACAAAGAACTCAAAAAGCTAAGCAAATAATGATAATAATAATAATAATAATAATAATAATAATAATAATAATAATAACAACAACAACCCAATCATGAAATGGGCCAAGAATCTGAACAGAGAATTCTTAGAAGAGAATATACAATCAATCAACATTTTTTCAATATATCTGATTGGTTATGGTGCCCCCTTCAAAAGGCCAAGCATAGTTCTGGTTCAGTTTCTAAGGAAGGGAAATACAAGAAAGAAGTATTCTCAACTCTCCTTTATAAATTATTAAATACAATTTTCTATGTCATTTTCTAAACATAGCTAAACATGGAAAATATTGGCTTGAAGCAGAGAACTTTTTTATTAGAAACACAGTGTAAAAGAAAGACAAAAAACATAATTATTTGCACCACATTGAACCATAAAAGAAATGGAACCTGGAGTTCAGAAAAGAAAGATTCAAACTTTTATACTTGGGAATGTGGATGACATGGATGCCTAAAGTGAAAAGATTAATACAAGCTTTTGAAAGAAAATTCATGTGAGTGGCAGATAATGGTTAACCAACTAGAATCTGCACAGTGTCTCCCAGGGCTTTCTCAGCTGTGCACTACAGAACACACAGGTATTCATAGCGTCCATGAAGAGCATTATTCATCTGTACCCTCTAAAATTATTCACATAGTATATGAAAAAACATGTGTATGTGGATACTAAATGGCAATTCAGCAGACAAGAGAAAACTACCCAGAGACAGAATTGTAGAAATTTCTTCAAAGATCATCAATTTATATTTAGCTCCTGACACAGGGATGTCAGTCTGGGGAAATATTATTTTCTCTCCATTTTGAAGAGAGTGCATTGAGAATACATTTCAGGGGCAACACAAATACTTTTTTTTTCTGTCATTTTAAGAAAATCTTCAGAAACAGAGCTCAGAAGACAGATTTCTTAGAAGGGTAAATGCCTGGAGATTACAAAATGGAAAAAAAAAAAAAAACACATCAGTGGCCCTGAGTGACTCAGTAAGGAAATAAATCTAAAAGGCTTATTAGAAACTGAAAAGGAAAAAAGTAAGTATTTCTAAAAATAAATATGTTCATTAGTTGCTATCTCCACAACATGTCATTAAGTAAACAACAAATTATGTATAAATTTTTATAGGAGTGGCCAAATTTTATTCCATATGATTTTATATTAAACTCCAAAATCCAGATAATAGAGTTCATGATTCACTGCCAAAAATATTACAGAAAAAAATTTTAATGAGTGGATGTTTAGTAAATATGTCATTTAACAATTTTATTACCATATAATTTTAAAGAAATTTAATCACTTTCATGCAGCCATAGTGTAGAGAAATTTCTTATTTATTTTTCCTGTAGTAATTAACAAAGATAAGCCCTGGAATCCACTTTAAATAACCTACCTTTACAATCATACAAAAAAATCTATAATAAAAGATGAGGAAAGAAAAATGTCAATTTAAAAAAATAATTTAAAACTTTTTCTTTTTCTTGAAATCAATCGCTAGCTGCATTTTTAGATTCTTTTCTCATCTTTTAAGCCAAAAAGATATAAATGACAGAAGTTTGAACTACAAATTTATACATGAGATATGTTTATTAAGTATAAAATTCAAAAACTTTAGAAACTTAAGAAATACAAAAAAAACCATCATGGGAAAAATTAAGTAATATTGATAAACATTTAAAACAAATCAATAATCATTAACTCAAAAGGAGTTTAAATAAGTATCTATTTGTGGAAACTATTTTGCTATTGAATATACATGATACTCCCCATCACAGAGACTTACTGAAATTAGAGCATATGTGATCATAATAACATATAAGTACTCAATGGTACTCACCCAAACACTTGAAGCCCAAGGACACGGCTCAATACAATATAGATCACGGAAGAGATAAATAATAATCTGTAGGAAAATTGGTAACTAGAGCCAGTTACATTCCATAATATATCCAGTTTACAAAAGACCATAAAACACTATGCATAAATTTTACATAGGTGCCTTATGCAAGTGGTATTTCATATGTGTACATTTTTAGAAACTAAATATGTAAAAATTATGAGAAAATTAAAGTCACAAAAAGCACATAAAAGACTGAATTATACATCCCATGTACAGAGGATAAAACTCATCATTATAAAGATGATAATTTTCTTTCAAATTAAACAATATATCTCACCAAATTTCTATGTACAAATATGAACATATCACATGAAGTCTACTTTTATGTGTATTCTATAAAGCAATAATTTTTTAAAAAATGACAAATAAATATAAGATAGAAGAAAATAGGAGAATAGGCAAAAGGGAACTACTGGATACCTAAGGGGGGCAAATTATATTCCATGTTTTATGGTTATGTCAAAATAAACCTGACTATTAAATTCAGCAATAATGCAATAAGCATAAATTTTAAAAATTCATCTACAAAGTTATATGTAACTTTAGTCAAAAACCTTTTCAATTATAAGAGCAAAAAACGAACTTATCATGACCTACTATTCATAGATATTCTGAAATTATAATATTACAATAATCATCAAAGAATCACAATATAAATAAGATCCCCATATGAACACATATATATGTAAAAACAGTATGCTTTATTGCAATAGAAAATTCTAGATAAATCAAACCATAACAAAAATAATCTCAGCAACTTAGCTAGGGCCTTTCTCAAAATAAATTTAAACCTGTTAGGGCTGTTTATGGGTGAAGAGTCCTTGCTTCCCAAATGCTGAAGTATAACACCAGAGAACTGTGCCAAGGCAGGTTTAGAGCGAAAAGTAGAAGCTTTTTTAAAGGACAGTAGAAAAGACTTCTCCCAAGAAGAAAAAGGGGGGCCAAAGAGGTAGAATCCATGAAAGGTATTTTTTTTTAAACTAAGGTCTTTTAGCTTTTTTATAGCTAAGGTCTTCCTTCAGCTATCCCTCATTTCTATCACATTCCTGACCTTTGTTCTGTTATCTTGCAGTGTTGGAATGTAGGTGGGAAGACCCAAAGTGTGGAGTACAGGTGGGCTGAAGGAGTAATATGGTCAGGAAGGGCTTTTGGATTAGCATCCTCATGTTTGCTGTGAGCTGCTTCATTAAAATTTCCTTGCGATGGGCTCAGGGCCTTGGGGACATTTTCAATTCCCCTTATTCTTGACTCCATCCTCAATAAGGTGTTCATTCTTGATCTTACTGGCTATTAGACCCAATTTACCTAAATACACTAACTACCTATCTGTAAATCTGGCTCCACTTCCAAGGATATGGCTAAGTAGTAAAGTATCCCTGAGTTCACCTAACTTTTACAAAATAATAATAATGAAGAAAGTAAAAATAAAAGAATGTCAAAATGAAAATTAGCTAGCCCAAAAGGAAATTAGGTACCATAATGACAAAATGACAGCCCCTCTCCTGCAGGAAAATTGCCCTTGGAGATTTGATTTTGATAATTATTTCACCTGTCAATCTCCAGCATCTGGTAAGACACTGGGCTGCAGGAACACACCTGCCACATAGTATTTTATGCAGATTCTGAGGATGCCCTCTGAGCTTAAGGAAGGCAGCAAAGAGTCTCTGCCAGTGACATGTTCCCCATCTGGTTGGCCAGTAGGACTTAGGACATAGTGGCCCAGTGGAGGACTTAAGCCTGCACACTCCAGAGACTGCCCAAGGTCCCAATCTGCTAGCTCCTGTTTTCAACACAGCCAGTCTTGTGGTTCCAATAGTCTTCCTCCCCCAGCCTCCCTTGCTAGGCCAATGCACACTCACCATTTCATGGTTCTCAGAAGTAGGGCTACTTGGGATCCTCAGTTCCTGCATAGCAGAACAACCTGTGACTCTAAAGTATGAGACTACATATGGCAAAAATGGAGGACTCAGGAGATAAGAAGCGAAAACCCACCCTCCTACTCCCTTATGACACACAGGATTGGACAGTTCCCACAAAATTCTCTTGATTGGAAGGGACTTCAGATCATGAACATTGGATCTGAGAGAAGTGAGCCCTTTTTTGAGTGACAGGGAATATTATCCAATCCAGGCAAGAATAAGGGCTAGAATCTCAGGTCATTGAGTGCTGTTTTTTTTTTTTTTTTTTATCTGAGAAATGTACCCCAGTGTCTCAGGCTGCTGTTATTTTTAAGACAAGGTTGTTTTCCCATAAGTGGAAACTAATTTAAATTTAAACTTACATATAAAGTTATTTCAGTTTATGAATTACATATGCTTGTATATTATTCAGGAATTAATATAAAATGATGACAATAATTATAAAATTTTATTGATTGATTGATAGATCTCTGTTCTTTTTAGGTGACAGATTGAAGTTTGAACTGGGAAGAAACCCCCTAAAGTAAAAATGCCCAATAAAAATAAGACATAAGGGGCTGGGATTGTGGCTCAGCAGTAGAGTGCTCACCTCACATGTGCAAGACCCTGAGTTCAATACTCAGTACCACATAAAAATAAATAAGTGAAATAAAGGTATTGTGTCCAGCTACAGCTAAAAAAAATACATAAAAAACCCATAAGGTATAAGGTGAGAAACCAGCCTCTACCTCAGTGCAAACACTGTTGAAGGAAGGGGGCTTGACGCTTGTCTTTGGAAAGACACACAGAGCACTCCTAGGCTCATACCCAACCTGCTGAGTTGTTTATCTACAAATAACAGACGACATCTGCTGGGCCTGGTGTCTGTGACTCAGTCAGGCTAGGTGGGGATCCATAGCAACCCCTTAGCAGCCACCAATCAGCATGAAGCAGGGAAAATCCCTGGGATTCCAAATGACCCTTACAGTAGTTTATGGTGGTTGATAACATTTTGGGAAACCATACAATTCAGCATACACTCCCCTTGTGGCCTAAGCCAGTCTGTTCAAATGAATACCCATCTTGTACTAATTAATCAGGCTTACCCAACTTGTTCCCACCAGTGAATGTGCTAATCATGTTTTACAGTAGTTTATGATTTTCCCAAGGTGTGTGATGATTTGCTAAGAGATGCTATGATGTATGTGGGGTTCCTGCCCTCCAAAAGAGTTATAAAACTGCTAACCCTGGGCTCAGGGCCTCTAAGCCACCAGTTGCTGTATGTGTGGAGGATTGAGCTAGTTTGCAATAAACATTTCTTTGGTGCTTACATCGATCTTGGTCTCTGGTGGTCTTTTGGGGGTCCCATATTTGAGCATAACAGTCTCTCCTGGAACCCATGGTAAAAGAAGACACCATTCCAGTTCTCTAGGACTGTAGTTTTATAGCACAAAAGGTTGCAAAAGGGGGGTGTCTTGAGAACTTACACGAATAACAGGATTTTCATAAGCATAATACAAATGCAGGTAGTAGTTTAATGGTCTAAATGGTTCAGCACCTAGGGATTAAATTTAGATAACAACATCAGAATTTATGATGCACCAGTAAAGTTTCAGAGTGAGTTGTTATTTGGTCAGGGAAAGCCAGAATTTATGAGTCATCACTAAAGTTTCAGCGAGGGTTGTTATCTCATCAGGGAAAACCAGACTCATGGATGAGTTCAAGGCACTGGAATGCATTCCAAGCAAGGTTACAAATCAAGGTAATTTATAATGAAGCAGAAATTAACTTTTCATGCCTTTGTGATGAGATGGCTTCCAGTCTTAAATGAAAATTAGGCTGGATTTTTCACTTGCTATAGCCATAGCTTTTAAAGTATATGTTTCATACTTTAAAAAAATGAGCATTAAATTATTAATATTGATTACTACTAATTTTTTAAAAGACAGAATAAAATAGGAAATTAGATATTTGTTATTAAATGCATCAAAATTTTGAGGAATATATTGATAATATGAACATGGAAAATTTTGACAATGATAAGAAGACATTTAATATAAGGGCTTCAATATTATAAGTCCTCAAGTTCAATGGGTCATCTTTCAATGATTTTTTCATTTTTTAGGTCATTTTGAACTACACTTCTTCAAATGTTTGTGAAGTTTATAAATTTAAGATTTTGTATTCTGTAAAGTAGAAAAATGGCAGATTTGAGCTTCTGTCAGGATTTTAAACTTCTAAGCCATGTGGGGCATCTTAGCACTTATTTTTCATATTTGCACACAGTCCAATTCTATAGAGGAATGAGTTGGAGACATAGTATACTGTCCTGAGAAAAGAGAAACATAGTCTACTATCCTGAGAAAAGAGAAATTGCCTTAGGCTATTTCTAAAGCTTTCAACTTTTCTAACTTTTCAGAATTTCTGGTGATTTAAAAAAAATATTTATTTTAACAAATGAATAGTTTGAAATTAATTATCTATCTTTCCTGCATTATTTTTCACTGTCATTGAGTTTTTTTAAAAGAAGTAACAGTACAGAATTCCAAAAGTCCGCGATGTATATTTAAAGTTATGATTCCAATGATCAAGATAGAAAGCAGGAGCAAAACATCATCTAGTTTGGTGGTTCTGTCTCAAACTAGAGAGTTACTTATTTCTGCCATTATTCACTAGGTTCCTGAGGTTCCAGAAATCACCAACCAACACAGAGAAATGTCTTTTTAGTTTGTTTCTCACAACCAATTCAAGCTAACGTACACTAGTAGCACTATAGTTTCAGATCAAAGTGTGTTTCTAAATAATAAAATATGTATATATAAACATATAAATAAATATAAAATAAAATATAATATTAAATAGATTTTTTTCCTCGATAATCATTTTGTAAATATTTCCCTTTAGACACAGTTCTGGAAACAAAGTGTCACAAATAAGACATAAATCCTACATTGCTACACAGAGTAATTAAGGCACATACTAAGAGCTTGGTATAAAACATAGAGACAAAAATAACTAGAGAACACCATAGAGAATTATACCTAAGTGTTAAGCAGCAAATTCATAGTCTTTAAGTACATGAAGAGACAAGTTATCATAGCAAATTTTATAACTCAGATGCTGCTAATATACAGAGATAGAGATATTTATTAAGAGATGGTTTTATGCAGATTTTTGGTTTAAAAAGGGAAAGATCAAATAATGTAGGTGATTCAAACATGAGCAATAATATTTTTCTGCATTCAGTACCTTTTTTGAAGATATATGAATTATAATTAGTTCCAACCAGTAAAATGCAGAAATAGTGTAAAGATAATTCACTGTGAGTAAAACTACTTAAAAAGAGAACCAAAACTTCCATTCTTATCCAAATGTTTATTCCTGACAAAAAGACAGCTTCTTTGAACCATTTCTGTAGATATGATTTTTTGTAATAAATATTTTGGTGACTTTTTTTGCATATTACTTAATATATTCATGCTTCACATTTTCTCTCTTGTACTATTTTACTACCTATATCCTGAAAGAAATAAAATTTCTACCTCCTAAACTCTCTTGATATTTGAGAGATCTTTTATATCATTTCTATAATGAATACTGTGCTTTCAGTAAGGAATGACTATTCTTATGCACCTGGCTCATTAACAGGAGTTTTGTTGTGTTCTTTGGTTTTATTTACAGTAAACTTTAAAAAAAAGGTTAATCTTAAACCAAAACACAAAGTAAAGACCACCAACTCCAATTTTAAATCAAATTAAATCAAGATTGTATTGTGTAGACAAAAGCTGGCCAGGACTGTCTCTTACAAGACCCCATGCTAGAGATCATCCCCCTGATTTTCAGGAAAATATTTTTACAGCACAAAAAGTTACAAAGGAGGTGGGTGCTAAGGTACTTACAGCTAACAAGATTTTGAAAATCATAATATAAAGGCAGATAGCAGGTTAAGGATCTACATGGCTAACATTTCAAGGGAGGGAATAAATTCAGCTCCAGACTTAGAATTTATGAGCTGCCACTGAGATTTAGAGAGAATTGTTATTGGGTCAGTGGGAGCCAGAATTTATGAGGCACCAGTAAAGTTTTAGAGAGGGTTGCTATCTGGTAAGGGATAGCCAGGCATAGGTGAATTCAAAACACAGGTAGAAATTGCAAGCAAGTTTAAAACATCAAAATATTGTCAGGCCAAAGAGAAATTTTAGTTTTCTTATAGAAAACAGAAATAAACTTTTTACCTCTGAAAGCTCTAAGAGAAGATTTTATTTTTTGTATTTTCTCACATCTAATGGCTTTTGGCATTCCTTTGTTTGTGAGCATAAATGCTTCTCTTCTGTGTTCACGGGGCTTCCAAACCAAACAATCTAGGTAAGCCCTTCTCATAGGGAAGATGTTGCTAACATAGAAAGTAACTACCTTTTAACCCACAAGGTTTGACAACCATATTACAGGATATGAAAGACCCTCCAATATGCTTGTTCTTAAAACCATTGTTGGCAAAGACTTACAAAAGTCAATTCATTGCACAGAATGAGTGAGGTGGATCTCTGCTCTGCAGTCCAGAACAGGAGGTAAAAGATCCCCAAAGGGAGTTTAGACAGGGATTTACATGACATATCTGACAAAATCCTAAAAACAAGAGAAAACATAAATTCAGAGAGAACCATACTCACATAATCTCATTTGACAGAATCAAATTCATTAGAGGAACAGATGACCGAGGCAAATCTAAAGGGATTTAACTATATTTTCTTTTTCTAAATTGCTATTAATGTCTCCCACAATTATAGAGTTCTGGATCTCCTCAGTTATTACTTTATCATTACCTTCAACCTACAATGCATGAGGCATACTGAATTTACCCTACTCATGTACTTATCACTTATTTTTTTCTATAGAAATGCATATGAATATGAATATATTTTTTCCACATTTCTAAGATTCTACCCTGAAAATTTCTGTGACATCACTTTCCTGAAATGCATTTTTATTATTTCATGTCAGTTCATCTAAGTATTCCATATCATGTGTTGGAAAAGATGAGACCACCCTAAGGCCCTTCTTATTTGACTATTTATGAACTATAATTAAAGGTCAACCTCAGTACCTCCACAGAACTTATGTCTCATTCACCTTTCTCATTCATAGTGCTTTATTTTTAAGTAGGTAGCAGAAATTTTATTTTGAAGAAGAGTAGTGATTTAAAGCCATTCAGTGTACTTTAGAGGATCCCAAAAACCTATGTTTGTGGTTCTTAAACAACCTTACCACTGAAAGACCTGGATTATACTCCAGGTTGGACACTTATACTATGCTTCCAATGGAAATGGTTTCTTGGTTATGAATATTGTCTTTCCCTTTCTTCTATAGTCTTGGAAATGTGTAGATTGTGTGAAGTTTTAGAATCACTATTTTCAACACACTTAGCATGGACCCATTTGATAATAGAAGAAATCTATATTCTGAAAAAAAAAGGCCCTTCACCAAGGCCTAAAGAAGTGATAAAATAGTCTCTGGAAAGAAATAACAGTCATCCATTAGATTATTTTTAAAAAATACTAAGAATAAGTTTAGTTAGTAATGCATTACTGTACTAGGAAAAGTGATATAAATGCAATTTCAATTTTTAAAGTTGTTTCTGATTACTACAAAGAGAGTATAAAAAGCTGGTTACATGGGCTGGAGTTGTGTCTCAGTGGTAGACTACTTTGCTAGCATGTGCAAAAGCACTGAGTTTGATTCTCAGCAATACATATAAATATTATTTGTTTTATTTTTAAATACATGACAGCAGAATGCATCGTAATTCTTATTACACATATAGAACAATTTTTCATACCTCTGTTTGTATATAAAGTATGTTCACATCAATTCCTGTCTTCATATTTGTACTTTATTTTTTTAAAGAGAGAGAGAGAGAGAGAGAGAGAGAGAGAGAGAGAGAGAGAGAGAGAGAATTTTAATATTTTTATTTTTTAGTGCTCGGCGGACACAACACCTTTGTTTGTATGTGGTGCTGAGGATCAAACCCCGGCCGCACGCATGCCAGGTGAGCGCACTACCACTTGAGCCACATCCCCAGCCCCATACATGTACTTTAGATAATAATGTCTATCACATTCCACAATCCTTGCTAATCTTTACTCAACACTCCTACACTGGCTACTTCACATAAACTGCCTCAGGGATTTAATGCAGTAATCAAAAAATTTTCTGCAGCCTATGCAGTTCTGTTGGAATGGCTATTATAAAAAACTAAAATTGTCATGCATGGTGGCATATGCCTGAAATTCTAGAAGCTATGGAAAATGAAACAGGTGAATTGTTAGTTCAAAGACAGCCTCATTAACATAACAAGGCTACAATCAACTTAATGAGAGCATGTCTCAAAATATAACATAAAAAAGAATGTGGATGTATCTCAGTGATATGCAACTCTGGGTTAAATATTCAGCACCAAACCATACAAAACCAAGCAAATATCTCATAATTAATAGGGATTCCACAGTACACAAATATGTAAAAATGTTGGTGACATTTTTAAATACATTTAATAAATATATTTTAAATAAATTTAATAAATATCTTTTCTAAAAGGGTTAAGATTCTTTAAAAGCCCTAAACAAAAATGCACATAATCCACTAGTAATAACTTGGGGTAGAAGTGCAAGGTCGTACATTCCTGTACTCCCAGTGGCTTAGGAGAATAAGAGGTAGAAAACTAGGGGTTTATTCTCAAGTTAAAGACCAGCCTCAAGAACTTGGCAACGTCCTAAGAAACCCAGTGAAACCCTCTCTCAAAAATCAATCAATAAATAAAAGTGTTGGAGATTGGGTATGTAGCACACTGGTAAAATTCCCTGGGGTTATTCTCCATTATTTAAATAAATAAAAAAATATAAATAATAATTCTTGGTAACAAAAAATGCCATACAATCTGCTAATAATAAATCTGGGTATATATGTAAAAAATTTGGAATCCTTTTGCTAAATATATTGCCACACATCTATTTTTATTGTAACTTTATTCACAGTATCTAATAAAAAGAAACAAATGAAGTACCTTTTAGATAGAAAGTATATCATAAAATGCCTTCCAGTTGCAATGCATCCAATTAGTCCATCCCTTCAGAAGCTACATACTTAAAATTCAAACTGGTCCCTAGAATGCAAGACTCAGATAGTGGTGTTTTCTAAATACTCCAAAAAATTTGGAATCTCTGAGATCCTTGTTTCAGATATTCTAAAACTCAGAACTAGGTCATATGGGAAGTCAGAATGAGAACACAACACACAGTAAATTCTTTAATGGGGAATCTTAACTCAGACACTGTCATAACCAAAAGCAGTGTTGGAGATAAAAATAGAATCTGTTTCACTATTATGTATTCAAATCAAATATATATTAGAAAAAAGTTAAGGCTACTGGTTAAAATCTACCTATAACAGGTATTAAAAATGTAGCAGGGGCTGGGTGTGTGGGTGCAAGCCTGTAATCCCAGTTGCTGAAGAGGCTGAGGAAGAGTTATCAAAAGTTCAAAACCAGCCTTAGCAGAATCGAGGTGCTAAAAAACTCAGTGAGAACCTCTCACAAAATAAAGTAAAAAACAAAACAAAACAAAAATCCTGGGGATTTGTCTTAGTAGTGAAGTGTTCGTGAGTTCAATCTCCAATATCCCCAATAAAAAATGTTCCAGGGGGCTAAGGCTGGAGCTCAGTGGAGCTCTTGTCTGACACATCTGAGACACTGGAATCAATTCTCAGCTCCAGATATAAGTAAATAAAACATAAGGTCTATCAATACCTTTATATATATATAGTACCAAGATACTGACATGGACTTTGATCTAATTTGCCTGTACTTTAGCCCTTAAGATTGAAGTTGGCAAGGCATAATGGTGCATGCCTGTAATATCAGCTGTTTACAAGACTGAGAAATAAAATTAATGAATTCAAAACCAGTCTCATCAATGGTGAGGCACTAAGCAACTCAGTGCAACCCTGTCTCTAAGTAAAATACAAAATAGGGGTAGGAATGTGGCTCAGTGGTAAAGCGCTCCTCACTTCAATCCCTGGTCTCTCCCCCCCAAAAAATGGGACTGAGTAAATAATTCAGCTTGCAGAGTTCTTGCCTTCTAAGAATGAGGCCCTGGGGTCAATCCTCACTACAGAGAGTGAGTGAGAGAGAGAGAGAGAGAGAGAGAGAGAGAGAAAGAGAGAGAGAGAGAGGGAGAGAGGGAGAGAGAGATTGAACTTGCATGTAATTTCAATTCAAGTTAGTCCCATTTCTATTTTTTCCTGCCACACCAGAATAAAAGCGTTTCTTTAAATGTTTGGAATGTTTCTGTGGGTTATTTATTTATTTATTAATTTATTTATTATTTACTTATTTTTATTTGGTGCTGAGGATCGAACACAGGACCTTGCATGTGATAGGTGAGTGCTCTATCACTGAGCCACAACCCCAGCCCCTTCTGTGGGTTATTTTAATGAAATGGTCTGACCATAAATAAGTAAATAAACAAATTAATTAATAAATAAATACACCCTCAATTGATGACCCATTACAGTTTTTAAAAAAATTTTAAATGGGACATATAAACCGCATTTAGGAGAGATTCACTCTTTTTAATGTCACCTGATATTATTCTGCTTTTTTCTCATGTAAAAATCTCAGAATGATAAATTAAAATCTTTTAAAAGTGCCCTCCAGTTCTTGAAGAAAAACATTATAAATGATGCATACATTTGAAATAAAACATGGGGAAATAATGATTAATAATGCTGAAAGTGGAATTTTTAGATAAACCAAAATTTCTCAGTTTTCCATGAATCTGGGTGCTTGTTTCATAAATTTTGAAGAAAAACAATTATTTAAGCAAGAAGAAATAGAATGCCCACCATGTTGTATGAGGATTGATATCAGAAAAAAAAATCATTTTTGTGTGCCATCTTAGAAGTTTACTGATGGTTTTGGGCAGAACATGGAGCATAATGCATTTAAAATAGGCTTTGGAAAAGGCATCCTGACTACCATATGGGTTCACTTTTATTCTTTCTGTGACCCATCCTTTTTCCTTCAAATTCAATAAGGAATCACTCCTGGGACAAAGGACTTTGTAGAAGGTGTTCCCACAAGTGGGATTCAAGGTCTTTTACTTTTGAAATAGGCCTTAATGGTGCTCATTAACATCTTTCAGTTAGCCACCAGGTGTCTTTGAGTGAGGCCCATTATCTGCATTACATGGTCATTATTAAACTTATTCTCTGTGAACAGAGAACCCTAGTTTTGGATATGTCAACAGAGAGCTAGAAAACTAGGGGTTTATTCTGAGACCTATGGAGAGATAAGCTGAAGTTCTGGATTTCAGGGTTTTGTTCTGGATTTGAGATACTGCTTCTGCTACATTTAAAAATCTCAGGACTCATGAAGAGAATGAGTTAAAAGCCAGCATCATCAAATGTGTGAGGCCCTAAGAATTTCAAAGTGACCCTGTTTCTAAATAAAAATATTAAAAAAGGATGGGAAAGTGAATCAGTGGATGAACACCTCTGGGTTGAATTTCTGGTACCAAAAAGAAAACAACAAACAAACACGCACACACACACAAAAAATAATAAACAAACAAATAAACAAACCCTCATGAGTAACAAGCCCTAAAATCAGCAGCCTCTCTCATGCTTGAATACAACAAATGAAGTTGTGGTTCTCTCCTGGTAATTATCTCAGTCTTCATTATGCATTCTGGAGACATGCTGGAATCATGGGACATGGAAGCCCACAAAGGGCTTTAGAAAAAAGCTGGAAACACCTTACAATTATGCAACAAAATGCCCAGGTTTTCAACTGCTGATCTAAGCCTCACTAGACTAGTCAGAGGGAGGTGAATGCTAAGTTACCACAGAGAGACCCTCTGGCCACAAGACTCTGGAGAGGACCATGAGGACTCCCTAGCCATGACTACCAGTTTCCACCATTGCCACTTCTGTCAGCTTTAAGCCACCTTCCTACCCAGTCTCAAGATAACAAGGCACACTTACCATTTCCTGGCTCTCAGGGTTCTCAGTGTTCTCCCTGTGATTTGTTTTCAGTTTCTGCATAGCACAGACACCTGGGCTTGGATCCAGGACAGAAGCCTACAAAAAGATTGAAAAAATGGTGGGCTCCAGACACCAAGGGAACAGAAGATTGTGGATGCCCTCCCCCTCATCACTGGCTGCATGAGGGTTAAACAGTTCTCACCTAAGAGACTGATTGGTCAAGGCTTCATGCCCTGCCTCCAACCTGAGCCAAGTGGGCGCAGAATCAAAGGCTGAATGACAGGCTGCTCCATTGTCACTGTTAAAAGACTATAGATCAGGGCTGAGGATGTAGCTTAGTCAGTAGACTGCTTGTTTTGCTGATTAAGGCCATGGATTCAATCCCTTGCACTACGCACACACACTCTCCTCCCCCCAAAAAAATAAATAAAGGACTTTGGGGACTAGGGTAATGGATAAGAGGTAAAGCACTTCTCTAGCATGTGTGAGGTACTGGGTTGAACACCCAGCACTGCATTAAAAAGCCACCCAAGAGAGGATGTGGCTCAAATGGTACAGCACTCCCTGGCATGCGGGCAGCCCAGTTTTGATCCTCAGCACCCCATGATGTGTCCGCCAAAAGCTAAAAGTAAATATTAAAAAAAAGCCAACAAACAAACTACTAATGACATTTGCCAGAAATGAATGAGAACCAAATCTAGATGAATACTCTGACCTCTGTCTCTATATTCATGTGTCAATAAGCAAGAAGGTAAACTTCTCTGTGTCTAATCACTAAAATAAGGGGATAGTGATTGTTTTCTTCAGTGGGAAGTGATTAAAAATCATTATTATGTATAAAGTACTTTAAATGTGAAAAATCTATTTTGGACATGTATAATGATTTTGGACATGTATAAAAATATTGTATAACTAACAATAATTTGTAATTTTATTATATAGTAGTAAATAAGAACCACAGAGATGCTATACCTATAAAGAACAGTAATTCTTTTCCTTTAATGAAAAAAAACATCACCATAATTTGAACTTATAGTTATTATGAAGCTAGTCATACTTAAAATTCTTTCTCCATTCAGTATTACTATTTCAACAATGTTTGTTAGTTTATTTTCACAACATTATGGTGTTTCTTTTTTTTCTTTCTTTTCTTTCTCTTTATTATTGGTTGTTCAAAACAATAAAAAGTTCTTGACATATCATATTTCATACATTAGATTCAAGTGCGTTATGAACTCTAATTTTTAGCCCAAATACAGATTGCAGAATCACATCGGTTACACATCCACATTTTTACATAATGCCATTAGTAACTGTTGTATTCTGCTACCTTTCCTATCCTCTGCTATCCCCACTCCCCTCTTCTCTCTCTACCCCAGCTACTGTAATTCATTTCTCTCCTTGTTTTTTTTCCAATTCCCCTCACAACCTCTTATATGTAATTTTGTAAAACAATAAGGGTCTCCTTCCATTTGCATGCAATTTCCCTTTTCTCTCCCTTTCCCTCCCACCTCATGTCTGTGTTTAATATTAATCTTTTCCTCCTGCTCTTCCTCCCTGCTCTGCTCTTAGTAGCTCTCATTATATCAAAGAAGACATTTGCATTTGATTTTTAGGGATTGGCTAGCTTCACTTAGCATAATCTTCTCTAATGCCATCCATTTCCCTGCAAATTCCATGATTTTGTCACTTTTTAGTGCTGAGTAATACTCCACTGTGTATAAATGCCACATTTTTTTATCCAATTATTGAAGGGAATCTGGGTTGGTTCCACAGTCCAGGTATTGTGAATTGTGCTGCTATGAACATTGATGTGGCAGTATCCCTGTAGTATGCTATTTTAAGTTCTTCAGGGAATAGTCCAAGAAGGGCAATAGCTGGGTGAAATGGTGATTTGACCCAGATTTTTTCAATCAAAAATTCTAAAGTATAAATCATCTACTATGACTGTTTTGCCTAAAGCAAGATACTCATTGAATACAGTATAAGAAGAAAGCCATAATTTTGTCAGAAAGACAACACTTGTAAATTCAGGTACTATCTATAGTTACTGGCTTGGTTAGGTATCTAATTGTTACTATCTATAGAAACCAATCAATTGAACAAAAGTTTCAGGCAATTAATACCTGAGTAAAATAGTGCTTTTGTTTATGTAGTAATACTAAGTTTATATATCTTTCTTTTCTAACAAGCTGAACATAGCATCAAAACCCCAATCTCTCAATATACAGGAATTTAACCAAGACTTTTTACTGAACAACCAATTTATTCAGTTAAGTGAGTTTAGTGATTGCTGTCTGAGCCAAAATGTTTTTTCTCTACATGCAAATCTGGGTCAGCTTCTTGTAACATAAGGTCAAATGATTATAGGAATCCTCAAAGTTCAGCACAGCAGAGAAACAGCATGAATAATTTTCTTTCAAAAATGTTAAAAACTGATGTTACCAATCTACCATTGCATTTATTGAAAATCACAATGTTTTACCCAGGAGACATCTAATTTTCTGCACCACAACTCTCTTTAAAAGGCTCCAGTGTAAATTCATTGCAGAATGTATTTCTAGGTAAATAAATAATTTGACCCATGTATGGAATTTTTGAATAGATGCCAATTAAACAGGAGAGAAGAGCTGAAAAAATAAATTGTCATTTTAATTTTAAAGTAGTTGATCTTGAGCTATTACCATTGACAGTAGTTAGAGAGTCGGGCCATTTCTCTATTGAGGGCTCTTAATTTGTGAAAATAGTATCATACTATCAGCACAGTAGAAAACACCTCTTTTGAATTCTCTAAGGCAAAAAATGTATCATTTTCTCAAGTTTCTTTGAGTGAATAATTGTCTCAAAAAAATTTCTACTCTAAAATAGTGCTATTATATAGTCTTGCTCAATCCACTGTTTTCTCAATAGACTGAAAACCATTACACATTGTTAGCAGTCTTACTTAAAAATTCCTTTGGTGGTATTCCTGAAAAATATGAATACTGAGACCTTTTACTTCCTACAGGGAAATCCTCTTCCATCATGTTATAATCCTAATAAAGAGTGGAAAGAAGTATCTTGTTTTTCAAGTTTTTATACCTATATATGTTTGTATACAATTATATATAAAATTCTTTAAAGTAATTTATATATATATATATATATATATATATATATATATATATATATATACCCACACATTGCCTACATAAAAATTACTTTAAGGATAATACGTTTTATATACCTGGAGAATTTAACTGCAATGTGGTCTCTTGTACATGAATTCATGTAGCTGGTTTCAGTGGTACACGCCAGAGTCTTGGGATGCTGAGGCAGGATGATTGTGAGTTCAAAGCCAGCCTCAGCAATTTAGCGAGTCCCTCAGCAACTGAACTCAGTGATATCCTGTTTCTAAATAAAATACAAAAAAAGGGCTGAGTATGTGGATCAGTGGTTAAGCATCACTGGGTCCAATCCTTGGTACCAAAATAAATAAATAAATAAATAAATAAATGAGGAATGCATTTCTGCAATCATGTAGGCATGCATAATGAATAAGTACATGGATTCAAGTTTAAACAAAAATAAACATGGTAAAATTTTACTAAACTCCAATAGTTGGTAAAAAAAAATTAAAGAAACTAAGTGTTAAAATACTTACATATTTACTGGAATACCATGAACTATTATCAATTATGTTGTAAACATTGACAACATGAACATTTAATAAACTATAATGTTATCAGAATAAAATATTTTTTAAACATTACACTTAACATTATCACTTGCTATATAATAACAGGGAGGCATCATTTAATCTTAATGCCTTCACACTTTAGGGTCTAAGTTTTAGATAGAAGAAGACCATCACTAGTCTTTGGCTATGTGGGCCTACAGATACCTAATGTTAAAAAATCTACAGAATTTACAGTTATTAAATGAATTAATTTGGGAGTATTATGACTATGGGTAATTAATTTTTTCTTTGATTTACCTTTTTTTATAGACTTCACAGGATGTTCTACTTTTGTAATAAGAATATTCCCTTTCAAAAAAAATTTTAATACAATTAAAAGTAAATTAAGCCTTGGAATAGATTTAGTTTTTAGTAATCAAAAAAAAAAAAAAACTTTGGGGCTCAGAAGGGAATATAGTACATGGGTTGAAAGTTTGCATTTTAGAGTTATGCTTTTCTGAGTCTGAATTCTATCTCTGCCTCTCCTACTTAACAAGGAACACAGCTCTCTAGACAATGGTGTTGTAAACCTCAAATACAATAGTGCTTGCAAGGTACTTTGCACTCATAGTTAGTTTCAAAGGATAGTTGCCTTTATTATTACCTTAAAATCTAATTTTAATAAAATGAACAAGCTATAAACTATTATGCATTTCACACTTTGTACTCTTTTTGACAATAAAATATTTCTAAACCTTTAACTCATACTTGGACCGGGGCAAATACTCACTCAATTTATGTTGTATTTTCCACTTAACATATTATTCTAGGGTAGTGAAAAAGGCAACCAGTTCTCATGGCAATGACAAACATGTCTACCTGGAAGTCATCTTTGATACTGGAAACATGAAACTAATCATTCCTTTAAATAAGAAACACAACCCTTCATTTGAAATACAAGTTATATTATACTCACAAACATATAGACAAAAGTGTTAGGGAATAATTGGTTGTGGTTGTTTTTCCTTTTCTGTGAAGGTGAGGATTAAACCCAAGGCCTTACAATTGCTATGCAAGTGCTCTACCACTGAGGTATACTCCCAGTCCCAAATATATGTATTGCATACAATCTCTTTAAAAAATCTGTTATGTACGTCATTAGTAACAAAATATGCTTATTACAAGATGAATTTTTTTCAGAGTAGAAATTAGAAATTTATAAAAGGACAGCAGAAAAGACTTCTCCCAGAGAAAGAAGGGGACCCAAAAGGTGGGAATCCGTGGAAGGGCTGTTCTTTCCACTTTTTATAGTTTTGGAGATGGAATATAGGTTGAAGGGGTTAGGACACAGGTGGGCCCAATTATCACCTTTTGGGATGGGCTTATCATTTCTCTAGGATGGGCTATCTCCGAATCTGTTGGGGGCTGTTTCCTGAGCTCCATTAACATTTCTTTGAGGTGGACTTTGGCCTAGGACCTTTTCAGGACTTCATTAACATTCCATGAATTGTCCTGCATTTTCCCTGAGTCATTCCCAGCATGGCCTTCATTTTAGATTTCAGTGGATATTAGACCCGATTTACCTAACTACACTTACTACCTAACTTTAAATATGGCTTCATTCCCCCCTCTAATTTGGGAACTCCTTACTGGTGTAAGCAAGGGGGGCAAAGAAAATCTTTCTGGCCTCTTCAGGCTGAAAAGGGATGGTGTGGGGCAAGCAGTTTGGAATCTCCCTTTAAAAATTGGGTCTATGGAATGGGTCCATGATAGAAGACTGATTGAGAAGTAATAGACTGGAAGGCCATTTGAGTGATGGGTGGTCTACAAGAGAAACAAGAATTCATTAGTACTGGAACCAGATTGATGCAGCAATAAATCCCATAGCACAGGAATATGCCAATGCGTATGATGGCAAAGACAAAGACTAACAATGTTTTCCACCAGGAAGTACCAAGAACCAGGAGCTAAGATATTGTTTCCATGACAAAGTTGCTGAGGACATGGCTTTTATCTGAGCAGGTAAATCTTCAAGGATATTCGTCACATTGCCAGAATTGTCAGGGGTGTAAACACAACATTTAACTTTTAGGGTTACAGATGTCCTTTTCCTTAAGATACAGTTTAATATCTTAATGTCATCTGAGCTTGCAAAATCCTTTTACTAGTACGACCTCTGTGTCTAATAGAGAAATATTTAATTCTGTTACTTAGGGCTGGATAACCATACTAGCAAACATTAAGCCTACCTGCGTAGGTTAGAAATAAAGGCCTTGAACTAAAAACTACTCTGGCAGTTTCTTCTGATAGATATCAGGCATTTCTGTCTGAGAATCTCTTTTGAAGCTTCTTGTTTACTTATTTATAGAAGTAACATTTAACTATTATTTTATTTAAAATGCCCAGGAATAGCTGTGTTTTGGCTTTGACTGTCTTTGCTAAGTGTTTAAGATGAAGCAAGTCAAACTGACTTTTGTTTCTATCTATTGTTAACAGTCAGCTGAGTTTCCTTGAGAATCTTCGGGAACTTGCAGCAGCTGCTCAGATCTGCTAGTGCCATTTGTGCTAGGATGGGTCCAGGCCTTGCTTGACCATGTGGCTTCCCTCGGAAGCATCAGGGATGTCTCCATTTTCTGATGACCCTACTCTTCACAACAAATGCACTGATTGGCTTTCTGTCCTCCACTGGTCTCATTAATCTCCCTGATTGGGAGGTTATGTGGCCTAGAGTTGCAAATCTCTCTGGAAAAGTCCCCTATCCCCTGACTCAGACTGACTCAGAGGGCAAGAGCCAAATTTTTAATTTTAAAACTTAATCTTTTCTTAGTTCAATATTTATTTCCAGATAATCATATGAATAAATAAATCATGTATGCTAATTTTATGATATGCAATGTAAATAAATTGAATCATCTTCCAGAATAATTAAGATAAAATCCCTTTGCATAATAGCAATTTTTACCATCCAAATATCTAAAATAATAGCTTTCTTCATTTTCATACCTCTTAGTTTTTAAGTAAGCTCATGTGTTTTAAAATAATACTTAACCTTACTGATTGAATATAAGTCAATGAAAAGTAGAATCTTTTAATTTGGCAACAGTAAGAAAACTTTTGAAATTTAAAGGAAATTAAGCTTTTTAAAGTATTTCTTCAAAATTTCCCAAAATCAATAATACATAAGGTAAAATTTTTATCTTTCTGATTTCCAAAAAATACTAGTTCATCCTTAGTTACATTATACCCTAAAACAAAATCCTGACTCAATCAAATATATTTTTTTATCTTTAAGGGTTCTAAAATGGTAAGATATTTCTTACTGTTCATATAACTGGAAATATAATAATTATGCTTAAACATTTTCACTTTAGATTCTAGATTATAATATCTTGTATTTTCAAAAACTCTCCTAGTAATTGAATTTCTACATTTATCTCAGTTTTTAAATACACATATTAATTAGTAATTCATACTTTAATATGTAGCATGTTATAATGAATTAAATGCTTAAAAATTACAAGACAATGATAGCGAGGGTATTTTAAATGTTCTAAAGATAAGTATCTCCCATTTATATTGCTTTGCTACCTACTTTAAAAAATGAAATTGCAGACTCAATATAGCAGAGTGAATCTGTGCTACCTCATCATGCACAGATTTTTCTAGCTTCATAAATGACATTATGATCTTGGATTTGGATTTCACTTTTCTGTGCACTAAAGAACTACATCTTGGGTTAACTGAATCTATTTCACAAGACTGTTGGAAAAAAAAATTCAAAGTGGCTTTATAGAAATATACTAGACAAATTTAAGATACAATCTATTAGAACTTAATTTTCTTTATTTCAAAATGTTACATTACTGGAACTCATATGCCAAAATGCCCCAAGACAATTGATACAAATCCACTGAGAATATGACATTCAGAGAACTGTAATTACTGGTTAGTAATTCAATTTTCCTAAGAGGTAAATACTGGATCACTTGCTCTCCCAGAAAAAAAGAAAGGAAAAAAAAAGTTTTAAATGAAACTTGAATATGTAACTTGGACATTTTACAAAGTAGTTCATATTTTTTGGTTGTAATTTCTTCATGGATATGAACTTGATCTTAAGAGATAATATCCCTTATAAGCTCATCACAATTATTTCTTTCCTAAGACATACAAAAACAGAATCACTTAAATATTTAAATTCTTAATTTTTTTTTACTGTTAGAAATATGTCACTACAAAGAAGCACATATTAAGCTGCATACCCTTATGTACATATTATATCAATATGAAAAAGCATTTATTTTTCTTTTGCAAATTTATTATGTAAAGCCTAAAACAAAACAGCATTAAATATTTTTTTACAATAACTCAGGACCTTTTCTTAAGTGTATTCTTAAGTTCTTAAAAATTTCTTAAATCATTATTTATCTTTAAAGATTTGTGAATATACTTAGCTATAATTAGAGAAGAATTTAATTTTGCTATATAAAGTTTATGGAAATAATATCATCTCATGGGAAGGCTGGAATATTTCAATCTCTGTCTGACTTTTGTTGTGTGTTTTCTGCATCTGCAAAGGTAAATATAACTCAATAGTTCTTGTTTTATAAGCTATCCATAAATTTGTAAAATTGGAGAGACCATTAAGTGTATTTCATACAAAAAAAAATAGTTTTAGAGCCCTACATATTCTGGACCCTTTATCATGTAGTTTTTGTACTTTGGACTTTTCAGATAATGTCTATTCCATATGATTGTTCAGTCAAGTGTGAAACTTCTTTGAAATTCAAGGTATTACATGATTTCTTCTATATAAAATATTTTCTTTAGAAAATTTTACAAACCCTTATCAAGTCTGAAACCAAGGTTGTAATTTTAAAATGGGAATGAATACTTTATGTTGAATTTATTATCCCACAAAAATAATAATGCATAAATATCATGTTTAAACAATCATGGATAAACATTCTCTGAAGGCAAATCTTAATGTGTCTACTCATTGGGAGCACAGTCTCTCTCTTGTAAGAAACAATAGAGCAAATGCAGAGATTTTCCTATACAAATCGAGACATGCCTGATTGAACTGTGAGGAAGTCTCAGGAGATGTCTTCCTAAAATATCATCTGTCAAGAAACTTTAGTTTTAAACCTGGAATTGAAAGATCTCAGACCCACCCGTGAGGAATTCCTGTTTACATACATCTGTGCCTGACAGTTGGCTGGGTGTAAGAGCCAGAATTCAAGATAGGCCCAAAGAGGAGCAGATTCATATTTCTGAAATCTCCTCTCTCCTTGACAGAAAAATATTTAACTGTAACTTGATATTGTCTATAATGTCATTTCCATATACCTTTTGAAAAAGATACCACCAGAAAACAACTAAACATTCTATAATATATTTCTCTGTTTTTTTGCAACAAGGTGAATTCACCTTCCCATGGCTTTCTCAAGATCATAAATAAGAAGCACTGCATGAGATTACACAAAGAAAGCAAAGTAAACTAAGGACAAGATGAATTTCCTGTCTATTTTCTTCATGGTGGTAATTTCTTAAAATATAATAATGGAATTGTTTAGTTTCATCTTTAAGTATTGAAATTGATGAAAAGAATTTGACAACACATAAAAATATGTAAGCTAGTATGTGACTAGAGATTGCCATGTAAACTAAATGAAATGATTAAATGTAAAAATGAAAATGTAACAGGACTTATATAGTCTTTGTGTTTTAACAAATTACAATTTTCATTTTGGGTATATGTGGATATTATTGTACGTGTACCTTAAAAACACATTAATTTTCTGAGGGCAGACCATTAATTGGGTCCAATTCACTCTTAACATGAATTGTAAACTCTCTATTATTCAATCTTCCCTCAGTCTGATAGCTGTGAACTCCCAGGTTATCATGAGTATGGCTAAGATGCACTGTGCAGTGCTCATTCAACAATTTGCTGCTGTGGTGCTTGAGTTCCTGTGGTTCTTGATGCCTGAGGTAGTTTTTATTCTTTTGCCCAGCTTACATTCCATACTTTCTTCAAAGTTTTAGAGAAGTATTTCAATGCCATCTAGAAACTATCTTTTTTCTTAGTAATGGACCCCAACAACACATTGCAGTAATACGTTAAATTTATAAATCCTTCAAAGCTTTTAGTAAGACTTTTAAGAAGGACTGGAGATTTGTAAACTCACAGAAATGCAATTATGTATTATTGATTTTTGTTAATGATATGCTCATACTGATTACAAATTTCATAGTGTTATAATTGAATATGACATGTAGTAACAATACAGTTACATAGAAAATGACAAGTAAATCAATACTTTGTATAACTATTTCTAATATACATGGCAAGTTTGAGGCTACATTTATTTGAATTTGCATTTGTCTAATGCAAATAGATAACCAAATTGTTTTTTCAAGCTTTGTGTGTATGTGTGTATGTGTGATGTGTGAATGTGTGATTTGTGTATGTGTGTGTGTGTGTGTGTGTGTGTGTGTGTGTGTATATATATATATATATATATATATATATATATATATATATATATATATATATATATAAAAATATTTCTATATACTCTCACACTCTAAATAATATTACATAATATTATTGTGGTAATATTTGCTTACAAATGAATTATTAACAACACATATGATTTATATCAGAATATATTCTTGAAAATGTTCTGTAAAATATTTTAGCTGGATAATTTAAGTGTATAAGCAAAGCTGAAATTTAAAATTTAAATTCCAGGTAAGATTATGATACAGTAATTTAAAAAAAATACTATGTTAACAAAAAATATAAAATGGCCCAGGAATTTTTAATGATTTGTGTGCAGACCTTTGTAGTTAACCTCAGAAACACTAATCTGAGCTAGATGTTTTTAAATAGCAGATGATTATTAACCAACTTAAAAGTCTAATGGAAATTTGTTCATATTTGTCTATTATTTAAAAGCAGTGCTCTTCATAGTTTGAATCTGGTGCTACCAGAATCATTACACTAGGAAAAATACTAACAAGCATAAGCTTCTTCTAACCTATAGATATTTTCTGACATGTTGCTCACCATCTCTAGCAGTCAGAGAAATGCAAAGCAAAACCACCCTAAGATTGGCAGCCATTAGGAAGTCAAACAACAACAGGTGCTGGGGAGGATGTGGGGAAAAGGGTACTCTTGTACATTGCTGGTGGGACTGCAAATTGGTGCGGCCAATTTGGAAAGCAGTATGGAGATTCCTGGGAAAGCTGGGAATGGAATCACCATTTGACCCAGGTATTGCCCTTCTCGGACTATACCCTGAAGACCTTAAAAGAGCATACTACAGGGATACTGCCACATCGATGTTCATAGCAGCACAATTCACAATAGCTAGACTGTGGAACCAACCCAAATGCCCTTCAATAGATGAATGGATAAAAAAAATGTGGCATTTATGCACAATGGAGTATTATGCAGCACTAAAAAATGACAAAATCATGGAATTTGCAGGGAAATGGATGGCATTAGAGCAGATTATGCTAAGTGAAACTAGCCAATCCCTAAAAAACAAATGCCAAATGTCTTCTTTGATATAATGAGAACAACTAAGAACAGAGCAGGGAGGAAGAGCAGGAGAAAAAGATTAACATTAAACAGAGACATGAGGTCGGAGGGAAAGGGAGAGAAAAGGGAAATTGCATGCAAATGCAAGGAGACCCTCATTGTTATACAAAATTACATATAAGAGGTTGTGAGGAAAATGGGGAAAAAACTTATTCTAACCTATAGATATTTTATGACATGTTGCTAGTATAAACATGGTGGTTACTTATTGCATGAGGATCAGAAAAAATTGGCAAGCACTTTACATTAACTGTTATTATTATTTGCAAAAAGTTAAATACAAATGTCAATACACACACATATATTCTGTGATAAATTTTCTTTGATCTTACATTTATTTTTATTTTCTTTATAATGACATTTATTTTAACAAGTTCTATAAATCAGGCAACAGTAAGAACCACTTACCCCCTCGCACGTATGAAAACACTTGCCTGTTAACTGCTAAATACCTGGCGCTTAGAATGTACCTCATTCATTTAATGAGCTAAAAAATAACCTTTGCAAGAAATAACTGGTGGGGCTATGGTATTCAGTGATAGGGTTTTAATCCTCAGCACCACATTAAAAGAAATAAATAAAAGAAAGGTATTGTGCACATCTGTAACTAAAAATATTTTTAAAAAATAACTGATGATTACATTATAACACTACTTTTCAACTTTATTTTGTTCAACAACCTGAGTTAGCATGCCCTTATCAACCTTCCTGCCTATATCAATATAGTGTTTCACAGATAAACTTTCTTTCTCACATGAAGTTCCCTTTCAGAAGGAAAATGCATCCTATTCCCTGGTTCCTACACTCATTGACTTTTTTTTCTTCACGAAATCTAAAATTACTGCCAATATAAGTTTTGGAAAGCCACATGAACCCTGAGAACTGAAATTGTAGCAGTCTTGAACTCAGACAGTTAGCATGAAAACCAAAGAAGACACTGACCTTCTGGTGGACTCCCCAGAAGCACCCAGTTAGGAAAAATGAGCTCTGCTTTACATCACTGACCATCCAGTGTTCCTAGCTAAGTTCTTGAAACCTTCTATTCAATGCCAATAAAACTCCAGAAATTATTCCTTCTAACTATAAAACTATTCCCATTGACAACTTCCCTACCCCTTCTAAATCTTGCCTAACCACTGTTCTACTCTCAACTTTTAGGCGAACAACAGGTTTAGAGTTTATTGTTTTTCACTGAGTCTTTTTACTGAAAGTAATGCTTTTACATTTTATTTGAAATAGAGCTAATAGATAATAAATCTTGAGAGCTTCTGAATTAGATCATTTAAATAAACAACTCATTTTAAAAACCTAAAAAATGGGTAACAAACAAATAATCTTAGAGAACATATTACTTTAGATGTGGATACATATGTGCATGTCCAAGTGTGTACACATGTTCATGTACACAGTAAAAAAAAAGAATTGCAGGGGCTGGGGTTTTGGCCAGTGGTAGTATGCTTGCCTAGCACATATGAGGCACTGGGTTCAGACCTCAGCACCACATAAAAATACAAAGAACAAAGGCATTTTGTCTAACTACAACTAAAAAATATTTAAAATAAATACATGAATAAATACATAAATAAATAAAGAGAATTGCAATTCAATAAAAAGAAGAGGATTTTTTCAATGAACAAATTTGCTTCATTTGAAAATCAAATTGGATCTTGATAACATACCATAATTAATCCCAGATGGATTCAACATTTTTGGGGGGTCACCCCACCAGCTGTGATTACAGGTGTTTGTCACTGCATCCGGAAAACTCAAAACTTAGAAGACAAAATTAGAATGAAAGAAGTGAAATCAAAGAAAAAGATGTGGATAACTAACATTGGTATAACTAATTTTGCAATTGAAAAGAAGGTTGTAAGACTAAAATTAGAGGAGAAATTCACAAGTTTATTATATTTTGCAATATAAATAATAAAACATTAGAATCACTGAACAGACTCATATGGAATAAAAGAAATAAAATAATATACAATATCATATATATATATGAAATTATCTATAACTTTTCCATATATACAACCTATAAATAAATAAATATTTTATATAAATTTATATTTGCATGTGAATGTGTATATATATATATATATATATATATATATATATATATATATATATATCTTACTATTTTAAATTTATATATGTATGTGTGTGTATATATATATATATATAACTTACTAATTTGCTTAGGGCCTTACTAAGTCTCTAAGCCTGGCTTTGAACTTGTGATTATTCTGCTTCACCCTCCTGAGCCACTGAGTAAAAGAAGTTAAACTGATATAAGAATTTTTACTTCCTAAACTTTCTGAAGAAAAATTTGCCAAAATTTTAGAGTATGTGTGTACTTTTATTAATCTGTATACTTTTTATCTAGTAATTCCAATTTCAATCATTCTTGATATTCAGGTTAAATATTTATATAAAAATGTGTTCTATAATTTAACTTGTATGAATTATAAATAATAATCTATTGGTTAATATCTTACACCTTATTGCTATGATAATATATGGCAAAATAGTTTCAAAATATATTTGAAGATTATTGTTCTGGAGGGACATTTGATTACAAATGCTCAAGTTAAAAAATATAAAATATGTTCATTGGGTGTTTGGTCATATATAGACACATAAGCATATAAGTTTAAATTTACACTATTTTAGTATTTAAAAAGGAGTCTTCATAAACACACCTTACATACAGATGTATGATAAAACACTAAATTACAAGCCATGTTAAACTTAAAATACAGGTGAATTTATTATCATATTTATGGTTTTTGTTTTTCAAAATGCTAATTGAAGGATATTTAAAAACTTCTCCACTTTTAAATAAAAGTATTGTTGGAAGACTGTATGACAGAAGTTGTCTAAGTAATTCTTTCATGATGAATTGAATATACATTGGAGGCTATGTATGAAAATGCGTTGTCTCTCTGAACTCATGAAGGAATTTAATTACAAAAATCTTATGTCAATGATATTAAAGAAGGTAGAAACTAATTGGACTATGGTGTTTAGTGGTAGGGCCCTTGAAAAATGTTTAGGTTTGATTACTTCATTAGGATGGAGCCCCTTTGATGGAGTTCTGGTGGTTTTTTAAGGATAAAGAACTAAGATATAGATTTGAGAGATACACAACATGGCCCATGTTGTGATGCATCCAAGAGGGACACCTCTCAGAGCCTTAAACCTGTAAAGATCTGAAATATCTGAAAGATGGGATAAATGGCCATGACCAGAATGCTGATAGAAATACAGACAGTAAGGACCATGCTGATGAGAACTCAGATGCAAATGAAGATATTCTACTGGAAACTGGAATCAACAATTTTCACACCTCTGCTGTGAATGTGGCTGAACTGTGTCCATGCTCTGAAGCTTATGGAGGGCCAAATCTAGAAGTGATGGACTATAATATCTAATGGAGAAAATATGTAGTCAAAACAGCATTCAGTCTCCTTCCTGGTTACTTTAAATTGTATTCTATAGAACTTGGAACCAATGGGATAATCTAAAGCTGAAATGTATAATGTAAAAGAAAAATATGGAGAATTCACAGCCTGTTTAGGGAAGGAGTGAGAAAAAGCACATTTGTGACAGAAGGGTAGAGTGGAAAAACCACTTTCTAAATGGAATGTGCTCATTAGTAAGACAATTGGGAAAAAGCCTAATTTCTTGACCACTGAGACACATCTGAGCCCTATTTTGTATTTTATTTAAAGACAAGGTCTCACTGAGGTCCTTAGCACATTTCTTGTAAAAAAAAATATATATATATTCTTTAGTTTTAGGTGGACATAATATCTTTATTTTTTTATGGTGATGAGGATGGAATCCTGTTCCTCACATGTGATAGGTGAGTGCTCTGTTACTTGAGCCACAACCCCCACTATTAGCTCCTCGCTTTTGCAGAGGCCAATTTTGAACTCACAATACTTCTGCCTCAGCCTCCCAAGCAGCTGGGATTTCAGGTGGGCATCACCGTGCCTGGCTTTATCTTATGTTTGAGGCGAGGTCTTGCTTATGTTGACCAGGTTGGCTTCCAACTCCTGGGCTCCAGTGATTCTCATTGTCACAGCCTCCTGTACAGCGGGGACAGCGGGGACCACAAGGTCATGCCACAATGACTGGCTTCTTATTTTTTAAACAAGGCTGTTCCAGAGTTGGGTCTGGGGCTCAGTGGTAGAGCTGCTTGCTTAGCTTGCATGAGGCACTGGGTTCGATCCTCAGCAGCACATAAAAATAAGTAAAATAAACATTAAAAAAATACAACAAGATGATTTAAAATAGACAAACAAGCAAGATTGTTCTGATGTCCCAATTTAACAGATGATGCCGTGGAGGCTGGGGCTGGGTAACTTGCTGTAGCAGACGCTGTGGGTGCTCCACCCATGACCCCCACCTATCCTGCTCAAGGCTCTGACGGAGCAGGGGGGATAGAGAGCTGAGCCATGTTATTGGTAGAGGCTGGGACACATACACTGGCAGAGGCTAAGCCACTTTCCTAAGTTTCCCCAATTGTCCTGGGGAGTCTGTGTCTTGCAGCATGACAGATGAGCCATGTCTTGCAGGCATGGTGGACTGTGTGTGGACAGTCAAGGGGGTGGGACTGGAATGAGGGTGAGCAGGAGAAAATAAGGTCCCTGTGGCCTCCAGTTTTTCCACTGTCATTACTGGGTTTGAGAAGCCTAAGCCATCCTGTGTTACAGAATCAGAGCCCCAAGCCTAGCACCCCAATTGCCATCCCAAGCAATCCTCCCTGGGAAATCTCCAGTGGGGTGTGCCGGCTGGGTTTTTTTGTTTTGTTTTGTTTTGTTTTGGGGTTTGGTTTGGTTTTTCAAACACAAAGCAACTAAAAAAAACACATAGCAATTAAAACCTCCAAGTGAGGGCAGCCACTGTCCTCGGGCAGAGGGTGGAGCACAGTCGGCCCCTCGGAAGCTTGACCTGTTGTTCCTCACTGGAACACGCTGGTGGACAGTGGACTTGTCTGTGTTTCGAGTGTCAACAAAAACAAGTTGACTTACAAAGTACTAAAGTCCCAGATGTGGTGTCACACACCCGCAATCCCAGTGACTTGGAAGGCTGAAAATGGGGGATCGCAAGTTCCAGGCTGGCCTGGACAACTCAGTGAGGCCCTGTCTCAAAAACAGTAGGGGCCACACACGTGTGGGAGGCTGAGATGGGAGGATTCCAAGTTCAAAACCAGCCTCAGCCTCGAAGAGGTGCTAAGCAGTCAGTGAGTCTCTGTCTCTAAATAAAATACAAAATAGGGCTGGGGAGGTGGCTCAGTGGTGGAGTGCCCCTGAGTTCAATCCCCTCCCAAAATAACAGAAGGGGCTGAGGGTGTGGCTATGTGGTCAAGTGCTTCTCAAGTAGGTGTGGCCCTGGGTTCAAATCCAGTACCAAAACAGAAAGAGGGAAGAGAGAGAGAGAAAGGAAGGAAGGAGGCAGAGAGGAAGGGAAGGAAAGAGAAAGTCCTGAAGTGGTGCTGAATGAACGGGTTTGGAATTGTTACCAACACAGACCACAGCGTGGTGCAGTGACAGGAGGAAGATGTCTGTGTCTGTCACACATGTGGTCGAACACGCAATTGACTATTACCAGGCATCAGAAACTAGAATGGCGGTTTCCTCTGGGAAATGCAGGAGGGTGGCTGAGGGTTGTTTTTAATTTTATCCCGTAAGCACTCATGAGCAGTCAGTGTTTTTAAAAGTGTGTGTGTGTCCTCATTACAACCTCTGCCCCATCCCCACGGTGCCCATATTCCCTTGGGGACAGGGTATTGTGGTGCTCCACCTCGACCCCCACTCTCCAACCTGTCCCTGCTGGGTGGTGGGGCCCTGGAGAAACTTTTGGCCTCTCTGGACTCCCATTTCCCTGTGGTACAAGGTGAGACTGGACCAGGTTTCCCCCAAGACCCCTCCCATCCCAATGTCCCATGTGCTGTGACTTGGTAAACCCAATCCAGGGCCCAAAGCTGGTCTGATGTGCAAAAAACCTCTCAACCCAGCCCACCCCACGACCCCGACCTAGGCCACTGAAGCCTCCCAAGATGTTGGGACAGCACACCCAAACAGCAGCAGTGCTTGGGCAGGTGTCCCCGCCTCCAGGCAGCCTCTGCCCTGCCTCTGCTGCCAGCACCCTGACTGTGCCCTAAGACCCAACTATTCCCTGTGCGGACCTTGAGGGACTCTCCCTTTTAACGCAGGATAGTGCATATCCTTCCCCAAACCCTTGTTCTGCAGCCCAGGGACACAGCGACACCAGGACAAGGGCCTCTCCCCACGATGGGGTTCCCTGGAGGGTGGTCCATTCCTTAGTCCCCTAGGGTCTGGAGCCAACCAAGCCCTAGTCCTTCTCCCATTCATCCCAGCAGCTCTCCCCGGCCAGGAAATCCCTCTTGGGCCTATGTTGTCACCTCTGTCATGTGCACCCTGAACCCTGATGGACAGAAGAGCGCCCTGTTACTAAGACAGCTGCTAAGACCAAGCACATCTCCACACAAATCCCACCCAGGAGCCACCTGGGAAGGGTGATCTCAGCAGGCCCGAGAGCCTACAGCCCTCCACTCCGCCCTGGAGAGTCAGGAAGAGAGCCCCTCAGCCCTCCTGGAATTGCTTTCACCTAGACGAAGAAAGCAATCTCTTCCTTCCTGGAGGGCTGTGGGGTGCCGCAGTCTCTGGCTGGGCACAAATCACGAGTCTCCACACAGCTTGTAGATTCAAACAGCAATTCTTTATTCCCGAACTCACACCGGCCGTCTACAAACACGCTCTGGGGGAATCCACGTTCTCTCCCCAAATCCACTCCGCATGGGCTTCTGTCTCCCAAAATATACTGTCTGACCCTAAGCACTCAAGAGGAACTCAGCACCAGGATACGCCCTATTCTAAAGGGGGAACACCCTAATCTCCTATTATGCTAAACCGCCCTATTCTAAAGGGGGAACACCCTAAACACGGATCCTGCCCTGGTCCTTGAGCAAGGTCACCTTTCAGAAGTCCTTCCACTAGACAGCATGGGAGTAAGCTGGCAAGGAATTTGTCATACCTACTTGGCTGATGGCTCCCAGCATCTCCCCCCTTCTGATTAATTAAACAACAAGTAATGTAGCTTAAGGACCGTGCCTGGTAGGTTGTCCAGTTCAACATATGGCTCTTACCCGTCATTGGAAAACTGACCTTTAGGCGTCAGCCTCCTGTCTTAGGTTGATACCACTGCAACTGGATCATACCCGTCACTGACTACCGGTCCAGCATACAGCCATACTTGTGGATAGGTCTATGCACCAGTGGGGGGGTGAGGTTCTTTGCCTCACCTCTGTTGGCCCCCAAATTTGGCCTTGGTGCCAGTGGGGGAGTGAGGTTAATGTGGCTTAAGGACCGCGCCGGGTAGGTTGTCCAATTCAACATATGGTTCTTACCCGTCATCGGAAAACTGACCTTTAGGCAACTGACCTTTAGGCGTCAGCCTCCTGTCTTAGGTTGATACCACGGCAATTGGATCATACCCGTCACTGACGGCCGGTCCAGCATATAGCCATTGGCCCCCAAATTTAGACCATCACTAGCAGAAGGGAGGAGGATACAGAAATGCCACGACACCAAGCCAATTGACAGTTCCTTTGGAAAAATTGCATCATTGGTGACACCATCAGCAAAGATCACTGGTGACACCATCAGCAAAGATATGCCAGCATTACCACATTTGCTGCACTAAACGTAGTTACATAGTCCAGGCAAGTTCTGTAAGCAGTTCAAAGGGGAGGAATCTATCAATCTGTCCGTCTCCTCCCAAAGTCCGTTTCCTCCCAAAGTAAGTTGACTCCTTGATTGAGCATACTTGTTGAGTTATATTCATTGGGATGAAGATAGGAATTCTGGCAATGATGCTAAAAAGACATTATCCTGAAAAGAATTATTAAATATAATGAAAAGGAAAGGTGAAAGTAAACAAACAGATCTGTTAACCTTCTTAAAAAACAATCCTTAACAGCTGTTTACCTGATTTAAATTAGTAAACAAGCAGATCTGTTAACCACCTTTAAAAATAATCCTTAACAGCTGTTTACCTAATTTAAATTAAGCCATTTAAATCACGTGAATAAAAAAAAAATTCGGATCCATTTTCTCATGAGCGCTCCTCATATATGAAATACGCACACACAGACATACAACACAAAACACAAATGTGCAAACAAACGTACAACACATAAGATAATAATAAAGGCCTTGTAGCTTTACCTAGGTGAAATCTCCATTGCAATGTTTAAAAACTCCACAGTCAAAAAATAAAACTGATCAAAAAAACATTAACCTAGGTTTGTATGGGCTCAAAAAATAAAAATAGAACCTTATGATGTGGAAAAATGCAATAATAAAATAGATATTGAAAAAAACATCCTGGTTAATCACAGTCGCAGACATAAGAATGGCCAAGCTGGAGTTCTGGATATCAGCTGTTATGGATTTGAGTCAAATCATCTTCTTTTCGATCTGTAGAAATCGTTTTAGTTAGTCTTTCTGGAATCCAAATCGGCTGCTGTTCTCCCTGTGGAAACATACAGACAGAGCCCCGACTCCAGACGATTACTGGGTCAGGACCTTTCCATTGTCCTGTTAGAATATCTTTCCAAAGAACTTTAGGCTTATGCACATTTTTTGGATACATATGCCTTTCTGCAGCACTAAGTCCTGATGAATCCAAATTTAAAAAGTTTAGAGTAAAAATTGTTATTTTAAGTTTATCTTTGGGGGATATATACCCCTTTCCAATTCCCTCTTTTTGCTTTAATAAGTACGTTTTAATAGTTTGATGAGCTCTTTCAACTATGCCTTGTCCCTGTGGATTGTATGGAATTCCTGTTATATGAGTAATACCAAATGATGAGCAAAATTGTTTAAAAGAGGTAGAGGTATAGCCAGGACCGTTATCGGTTTTTAACTGTTTAGGAACACCCACAGTGGCAAAATTTTGTAAGCAATGAGCTATAACATCTTTAGTTTTTTCTCTGGCATGAAGGGAGCCCATCAAAAATCCGGAAGAAGTATCAATTGTAATATGTAAATATTTTAATTTTCCAAATTCTGGCAAGTGTGTGACGTCCATCTGCCAAATATGGTTAGGTATCAGTCCTCTAGGATTGACTCCAAGATTAACTTGTCGTAAAAAGGTCACACAATTTTTAAATTGTTTTATTATATGTCTGGCTTGTTCCTTAGTTATTTTAAAACGCTTTTGTAAAGTATTAGCATTAACATGGAATTTTTTATGAAAATTCGTAGCTTCTTCTAGTGTAGAGAAAATATGTATGTCATGTGTAGTTTTATCTGCTAAATCATTGCCCAAACTAAGGGCTCCAGGCAATCCTGTATGTGCTCTAATATGTCCTATAAAGAATGGATCTTTTCTGTCCCAGATTAGACTTTGTATAGTGGAAAACAAAGAGAAAACAGTAGAAGAAGGGGAAATCCTACCAGCATCTTCAAGAGATACTATAGCATTAACTACATACTGACTATCAGAAAATAAATTAAATACAGAATCTTTAAACATTAAAAAGGCTTGTAATACTGCATTAAGCTCTACCTTTTGAGCTGATTGTTTGGGTACTAAAAATGTAAAAGTTTGATCAGGGGTAACTACTGCTGCTGTACCATTATTTGACCCATCAGTGAATATATTTGGAGCATTCATGATAGGGGTTTTTCTTGTCATTTTTGGAAAAACTACAGGATGCTTAGACCAAAAAGACAACAAAGGATTAGATGGTAAGTGATTATCAAATGAAACATTAGATTTACACATGATTATTGCCCAAGTATTTAACTCATTAGCTAACTCATCAATTTGATCCATAGTATATGGAGTAATAATTTTATTGGGAGAAATTCCAAACACTCCCTTCGCTGCTTTTATTCCTTTGAGTATTAATTGTCCTACAGCCTCAGGATACCTAGTAAGAATAGTGTTAGGAGAATAAGATAAATGTATCCACAATAATGGACCTTCTTGCCAAAATACTCCTGTAGGAATATTTTTTGTTGGTAGTACAATAAATAATAAAGGCAAACTTATATCAATTCTATCCAAATGTATATTTTCCATATATGTTTCAATAATTTTCAATGCCTTTCTTGCTTCAGGCGTTAACATGCGGGGTGAGTTAGGATCTGATGGACCTTTTAGAATATCAAATAAAGGTCCCAACTCTCCTGTTGGTATGCCTAGATAAGGCCTTATCCAATTTATGTCTCCCAATAACTTTTGAAAGTCGTTAAGTGACTTGAGTTGATCTACTCGTATTTGAATTTTTGGTGGACGGACCATGGTTGAGGATAATAGAACTCCTAAATAATTAATTGGAAAATTTAATTGTACTTTATCTATTGCTATCTCTAGATTATAATTTTTTAATAAGTTTGTAAGTGTGGCATAACATTCCAGCAATATGTTTTTATCTTTATGTGCCAATAATACATCATCCATATAGTGAAATATTTGTAGTTCAGGATTTTGATTTCTAAGTGGCTGGATTGCTTTATTAACATATATTTGACACATAGTTGGACTGTTAGCCATCCCTTGAGGGAGTACTTTCCATTCATATCTCTGATCAGGACCTTCATGATTTAATGCAGGGATAGTAAATGCAAAACGTGGACTATCCTCGGGATGAATTGGAATTGAAAAAAAAACAATCTTTAATATCTATGGCTAAAACATGCCAGGTTTTTGGCAAAGCAGACAATTGAGGAATCCCTGATTGAGCAGGTCCCATAATAACCATTTCATTATTAATGGCTCTTAAATCTTGCAATAATCTCCATTTACCAGATTTCTTTTTAATGACAAAAATGGGAGTATTATGGGGAGATATGGAAGGTTGTATATGTCCTTCCGCTAATTGTTGTTTGACCAGATCATGGGCTACTTGTATCTTTTCTTTAGTCAGGGGCCACTGAGGAACCCACACTGGTCTTTCTGATTTCCACGTAATTTTTATTGTCTCAGTGGCCCTTTCTGAAAATCCAACCCATGTCTGTCTGTTCTTGATCTATTTGAATTGGTGCTGCTATACCTTGTCCTTGTTTTCCTAATCTTTTTTCTTTCCTAAAACCTTGTCTAGCCCAAGTAGTGGGCACATTAGGATTGATGTTATTTGTTAATGTCAAACCTAATTGATCTAGGACATCTCGTCCCCATAAATTTATAGGAAGATGATCCAATACATACGGCTGTATAGTTCCCTCACAACCTTCAGGATCCTTCCAATCTAATATCATTGCACTTCTATGGGGATTAGTAGCCACACCTAGGCCTCGAAGCGTTTGAGTGGCTTGTTGTAATGGCCAATGTTTTGGCCATTCCTTACTAGATATGATGCTAAGGTCTGCACCTGTGTCCAGTAGCCCATTAAAGTCGTGTCCTTGAATATTTAGTTTTAACATTGGGCGAGAATCTAAATTTAAAGACAACATAGCCCAATCTACACCTGTGGAGCCTAATCCCCTGGAACCTCTTTTTACACTATGACTAGGAAATTTATTATGTAGGCTGGGTATTATTAACAACTGTGCTATTCTATCTCCAGGTGAAATAACTGATATACCTCTTGGAGAACTAGCTATAATTTTTATTTCACCTACATAATCGGGATCAATTACCCCAGGACTTATCATAAGTCCTTTTAATGTAGATGAACTACGTCCCAATAATAAGCCTACTGTCCCTTGGGAAAGAGGTCCTTTTATTCCTGTGGGAATGATTTGAACTCCCATCTCTGGAGTTAGTACTGCTCTGGCAGAGGCGCAGATGTCCAACCCTGCGCTCCCTCGGGTTTGTCTGATGAGGGATTTAATGGACAATGTGTCCTGGGCACTACTCTGATGGTGTTGCTGGGTTCCTCCACTGCCCCGTATATTTGTGGTTGTGGGCCCCGGAGCATTGGGCCCGGCTGTCCGTTTTTTGGCAATGGAGCCTGATGCCTTTCTCCACGATATCGTGGGTAAATACTTGGTCCTTGTCCGTTTTTTGATAAGGGAGTACCCTCTATGGTAGTTTGAGAACGGCATTCATTAGCCCAATGTCTCCCTCTACGGCATCGTGGGCAAATACCCAGTATTCTATTTCTTTGATACCTAGTTTTGTTAAATCCTCCTCCTATGGGGCAACTCCTTTTAAAATGTCCTGTTTGTTCACAATCATAGCATGTTTTTGGCCTGGTATCTAAAGCCTGTTGTACTGCAGCTGCCAAGACTTGCCCTTGTTCATTAATATCTCTACATAATTTAATATATGTGTTTAAATCTTCATGTCTCCATCGTCTAATAACCTCTCTGCAGCAACGATTTGCTTGGTCATAAGCCAGTTGTTTTATTAATGGCATTGCTTGTTCCGTATCCCCAAATATTTTGGCAGCCGTTTGAATTAGCCTATCTACAAAGTCAGCGTAAGGTTCATTAGCTCTCTGTATTACCTTAGATAGCTGACCTTGTAAATCTCCATGTCCTTGTAAAGTCTTCCATGCCCTAACTGCGTCTGCAGCAATTTGTGCATATATAGCAGGATCATATTCAATTTGCTGCCGTTGACCCTCATAAGGTCCTTTCCCTAGCAGCATTTCTAGATTTCTTTGAGGGTAACCGGCTGCTGCATTTCGCCTAGCTGTCTCTGCACAAAATTCCTCATTGGCAACCTTCCATAACAAATATTGTCCTCCATTTAGCACAGATTTACACATACTAGCCCAATCTGCTGGCGTCATGTCCAAGTTAGTAATGGACTCGACCATGCTCACCGTGAAGGGAGCTTGGGGACCATAGGTTGTTACAGCCTCCTTTAACTGCTTCACTGTTTTAAAATCTAAAGCATGGTGAATTCACTGCCCTCCTACCTGTTCAAGTACAGGGCATGCTAATCTTTGAGGTCCTGTCTCAGGATTCCATTTATCAACTACGGGGTTTGAGGGCCACTCAGCTGTCTCTATCGGTGGGGCTGTTGGTTGAATTAAACCCTCTTGTGATAAAACGGAGTTAGTAACAGCCTCCTGTTGTGTCCTTTTTCCTAACAACCCCTTTTCCTTTAAATTTTCTTCCTCTGTCTGACTAGCTGGAGAGACCTTCTCTTTTGCTTGATCTAAAATGTCTTTCACCATGTTCTGAACCTCTAACAATTTACTTAACATCTTTTCAGTTTGTTTTAATCTACTATAAAGATAACGCAAGCCAATAAGATAACACAAAACAAAACCGAAACTGAATGAAGCAAAAACAGAATAAAAAATCGTTGTATCAATTTTCTCTTCCTCAGGGCCGACAAACTTCAAACATTTAGTCAACCATTTTTTCCAGTTTGCCTGAGAAATTTCTAGGGATAGGCAGCTTGAAAGAAAAACAAAATAAATCAAAAGAAGAACACATTGTTTTCTGAAATGGTCACCCATTCTCTCGCCTTCCCTCAGGGGCGAGCAATTTCACTTACCTCCAAGTTTCAGACGTTCCGCGTACGAGCCACCAGATGCCGCAGTCTCTGGCTGGGCACAAATCACGAGTCTCCACACAGCTTGTAGATTCAAACAGCAATTCTTTATTCCCGAACTCACACTGGCCTTCTACAAACACGCTCTGGGGGGATCCACGTTCTCTGCCCAAATCCACTCTCTCAAATCCACTCTCTGCCTAAATCCACACCGCATGGGCTTCTGTCTCCCAAAATATACTGTCTGACCCTAAGCACTCAAGAGGAACTCAGCAGCAGGATACGCCCTATTCTAAAGGGGGAACACCCTACTCTCCTATTATGCTAAACTTCCCTATTCTAAAGGGGGAACACCCTAATCTCCTATTATGCTAAACCGCCCTATTCTAAAGGGGGAACACCCTAAACACGGATCCTGCCCTGGTCCTTGAGCAAGGTCACCTTTCAGAAGTCCTTCCACAGACAGCATGGAAGTAAGCTGGCAAGGAGATTGTCATACCTACTTGGCTGATGGCTCCCAGCAGTGGGGCTCACTGAGAACCCACTTTTTTCCCTGGAGCCCAGAGCACTCAGGAAGCAGCTAGCACAGGAAGGGCAGCCTGCACCCAAGGACTGGCTAGAGGCTGCCAGGAGTTCCTGACTGGTTCCAGGCTCCCCCAGCCATTGGGAACCCAGGCCTGGGATGGACGGGGCCTTGGAAAAAGTCACAAGCTGTCCTCAGCAGTTGAGGACATTGGCCAGAGCCTATAACATTAACCTTTACAGATATCACCTGTAAATGGGAGGATTCAGCCCCTTTCCTGAGAGGAGCTGCAGAAGTGATGAGCTGCAGGGGGAGCCTGGCAGAGGAGGTTACACTTGCCCTTTCCATCAAAGGGACACAGGCTGGGAGTGGGAATGGACAGGGGTTCTCCTTTCTCACATGGGAGAACCAAGACTCAGACAGAACACGCTGGGTCCTGAGAACTACAAGAACCACCATTCTTCAGGATTCTCGTAAAAACCATAGCAGTTGTCTGGGCTGCAAAATGTGGCTTGTGGAGCTCGGTGAGCAATTGTTACACCTGCAAAGAACCACAAGGGTCTTTTGACTCGATGGGCCTCGTGTGCATCTCCCTATCCCATCCAAGGGCAGCGCAGAGCACCACCGACCCTTGCTGTGCAAGAACTCAGTCCAGGGCTGCCAGATCTTTTGATCACCTGGAGCCTGGGAGCCCAGCCCGGGTCAGCCGTGGGGGAGGTAAGCCTGGTGCTGAGCACAGAGCCTGAGGAGGACTCCCCTGTGTGTGCCGATGCCCTTCAACGAGGGCTAGTGCAAGAGGTGGCAGGGTCTCCCAGGGCACTGGCCTCCCCTTTGCTGCAGGACACCTCTCTACACCCACCTCCTCTCAAGCCACCTAAGGGACAGAAAAAGTAGTTAGGGCCTCATTGTCTGCAATGACACAAACATGGGCTCTTGGCCACTTGTAGCTGTGTGACCTCTGACTAGTTACTCAGCCTCTCAAAACTTCACTTTCTGCATCTGTAAAACAGGGGAGGAGAGCCTCTCTTTGTAGGAGAATAATGCTGCTCATCAAATTCCATCATTCCTATCTATAAACACATTATGGTTCCAGAAGCCTTGGCGCATGCCTGTAATCCCAGCAGCTCAGGAAACTGAGGCAGGAAGATCACCAGTTTGAGGCCAGCCTCAGCAACTTAGAAGACCTTGTCTCAAAAATAAAGGAGGTGGAGGCTGTGGATAGAATTCAGCAGTAAAGCACCCTGGGTTCAATCCCCACTACCACAAAAGAAATCAAAATAAAAAAGGTATTGTCCCTTTTCTGTTGTAATACACCTCAAGGCCCTGGCTATGGGGTTAACACAAGTAGTTAACTGGGAGTTTTCCAACCCTGGATAAACAGGGAGTCACCTAAGCAAAATCTGATGCCCAGGCCTAATTCAGAAAGGAGAAAAGGGAGACAAGGCAGCCCACCTCTCAGCCTTGCCTTGGCTTAAAGTGGGAAACCACTGATCTAGTCTATTGACCACCAGACGGATAGGGAAACTGAAGCACAGAGAGGTGGTGTGACTGGAGCAATGTCACACAGCAAGCAGGAAGCAGGGCTGGACCAGAAGTTCCATGCTGACTCCTGCCTGCTGCCCCAGCTCATCTAACCCTTAGTTTGTTAGCAAAACTCAAGGCCTCCAGGGCCAGACACAAAAGGGGCAAAGAGGACTCGACTGCACTCCGGAGTTGTGGAAACTGGCAGGACAGTGCCAGCGATCCTTGCTGTGTAAGAACTCAGTCTGGGGCTGCCAGATCTCCTGGTGACTTTGAAGGAGAGTTAGAAACGTGAGTTTTTGTGCAAACTTTCCTGAATCTTAAGAATTACGTTCTATGGCTGGCGTCGGGGCTGAGTGGTAGAGGGCTCACCTAGTATGTGTGAGGCACTGGGTTAGATCCTCAGCACCACATAAATATAAAATAAAGATATTGTGTCCACCTGAAACTAAAAAATAAATATAAAAAAAGAATTGCGTTCTAATTCCAAGCAAATTTTTTAAATATTTATTTTTTAGTGGTAGTTGGACACAATACCTTTATCTTATTTATTTATTTATTTATTTATTTATTTATTTATTTATTTATTTTTAATGTGGTGCTGAAGATCAATCCCAGGGCCTTGTACGTGCTAAGCAATCGCTCTACTACGGAGCCACTGCCCCAGACCCCAAGCAAATTTTAAACCTGAACAACCAACCAACAAAAACCTGGAGCTAGGTGCGCTTCTCTGGTTACCAGTTTGGGACCTCAGTTCAGGATTTCATGGTAGAACCTGGGGATAATTTTTTGTCTACGAGTCAGGATAACATGAGAGGTTCTTGGAAAGTATCTTTCTCTATAAATCAGTGTCTGGTCCTGGTGGCTCATATTCTGCCGTTACCTATTTGCTCCTGTGAGCCAAACAGTGCTCTCCCCGGATATTCTTTCCAAAAGGTTTTGAAGAGTTTATTACAAATATCGTTGTCTAGAGAACAGATTTAGGTACTGTCCTGGACCTGGAAGAACAGAAAAAATTAATGAAAAGTGCACTGCATCCCATGAGAGGGAGGAACAAAAAAGGCTGTGCTGTGGCATCTTCAGCCTCCCTCCATTGCTTCAGTGTGTAAGAGGGTAAACTGAGCCCCCTTGTGGAGCAGACCCTGAGGTCACATATCTATCTCAGAGCCCTAAGACCCTTCTTCCCCACTGGGTCAACAGTGACTTCTGACAGAATTACTGGATGCCTCTCCTGACTCCCTTTGCTTCCTGTGGATGCACCCACCATGCCCTCTGCTCCTTCATCACTGCATCTCCTGGTTCATAGGCTGTGCTCACCTAAAGGGTCCCGGGTGGGATGCTGCTTCTAACGTGCTTCCCCTGTCTTCTCACCATCCACTGTTCTTATGGGTTGGGATCCACTCACTCAGCCTGACTCTGCCTCACCAACTCTGCCAAACAACTAAGCCCCACTATGTCCTCTCCACTTTTTTTCATAGGCTCCACCCAGCATCTGGCTTCTTACCTGCACTGTTCTGCAGAGCCATGCCCACTCCACCCATTTGATCTTCTACATTGTGTCCATGTGGCTCATCTTCCACAGACATATTTAACACTCTGGGATTGCAGGATTTTCTCTCTAGCTCTGGAACCTTTGTAGTATGGCTTGTTTGATATAAGAATACCTCAATATTGTGATTAATAATGTTTCTCAAAAGTTAAAAAATAACATTAAAAAAATCTGAGGATGAGGCTCAGTCGTTATGTTCCCCTAGTTTGAAACCCTTGTACAAAAAAAAGAAAGAAAGAAAGAAAGAAAAAGGAAAAAAGAAAAAAAAGAAAAAGAAAGAAAAAGAAAAAAAGAATAAAGAAAGAAAAATAGGCAAGTAAGAAAAAAATGTGGTTCCTTTTTCTTATGTTATGTGTTACAAATTTAGCATTCATGTTTACCTGTTGTGGAGGCTGTGAAAAGTCAGTCTTTCATACATACTTCCATGCCCACACGTGACCTTTTGCTGTAAGGCTATTGCTTTATGTCAAGGTCTATAATTTACCTGCCACCTCACTTAAATTGGAATTTTTTTTTGAAATCCTACGTTTCTCTGGTAGCAGGGTTCTTCTTCAGTCCTTGGAACCTGACTTCTTTCTTTAGAGCTCATTTAGTTTCAAGCTTTTTTTTTTGTTTGTTTGTTTGTTTGTTTGTTTTTTTTTTTGGAGAAGACACACTTGAAAATCGGGGACAGTAAAGCTTGCTTAAACTCACTTTCCCAATGGCCCATCAGTGCAGAAATGGAGATTGGGACCAGTGTCAGCCTGTTGTGGAATAGTTCTCAGGAGAACCATGGGAGCCCTGAGATTTTGGACTTGAGTGTTGGCATCAAGAGAAAAGATACTCACTCTCTGTGAACATTCTGCAGCAGATGAGGGACCCTGGAGATGACTCAGGCCTAACTCTGTCCCAATGGCTCAGATTAGGTACTATAGAGGTTCTGTGTTGTACTTTCCTTCCATCCCCAGAGACCTGAAAAACAATTGGTGACAAAGATGGCTGGTTTTTTTGACCTACATTGTTCCTGAACCTGAAGACAATGAACAGAAAGCAGAACAAGGAGGAAAATCAATGCATCTGTCTTTCCAATACTAGAAAGGTAAACCCATCAAATACTGAAAAATATTTCCTTTTAATTGAAAACCAAGAAGCCCAGTGATTGGTAGTCTGGGCTGCTATGGCTATCCAGCTATTCCATCATGCCCCAGGGCCCTTCCTGTTTTTCATTGTGCCATCCTTTTAATACAGCAATCAGGGGAAAAAGAAAAAGGAAAAAAAAAAAAAAACAAAGAGCAAGAGTCCCAGTTGCTTCCAATGTTATCTCATTGGCCAGCACAAAATCACAGAGACCCCTACCTCCAAAGGATATTGGGGAATGCAGTTGTTTTTCACTTTTACTTTGGGTTTGTTTTTGTATTTGGTTGTGGGGACTGAATCTATGATTGCTTAATCACTGAATAACCATCCCCAACCCTTTTTAAATTTTAGAGACATATTTTTAGGGCTTTACTAGATTGCTGAAACTGTCCTTATACTTGTGAGCCTCCTGCCTCAGCCTCTATAGTCACTGGGATTATAGGCATGTGCCGTTAGGCCTGCCTGTGTTTTTTTAGGTGCTGGACTTGGAACACAGAGACAGGCACATGTGAAATTTGTTTACTACTGAGCTGTAATTTCAGCCATAAACTTGTCATTTTGAATTATTAGCAACCCATTTTAAAAAAATATAAGGTCCCAGTGGAATGAATGAGGGATACCTGCCACCTGGACCTTAGCAACCAGTTGTGCTGGTGTTCCTTAGTGCAGGCCCAATGCATACTCACAGGGTGGCATAAAAAGATGGGCATCAAGTGAAGAATGGGTTCGGATGGGCTGGGAAAGTAGAACTGCTGGATAGGTGGCAGACTGAGATACTGTTCTTTCATGTGTTGTGATGGGCATCTCAGGTGGAGAAGGGGTAGAGCGTGAGTGCATTTTGGTGGTTACACACTGAGATACATCCCCATTTTTTAAAATATTTTTTTCTTAAAATATTTTTCCCCTGGGATGTCAGGCCTGCACCACTGAGCCAACTCTTATACAATTTTTAAAGTTATTTATTCCATGGTAATATTGATCTATTGAAACTTACAATATAAAAACATACTTACAATATATTCACTTATTATAAATAAAGTTATAAGAATTAGAATATGTCATCTTTATAAAAATAGATGTCACAACACTTGTTCCCAGTGACCAAATATGACCCATAAAATGTTAAACACATATGGACATTTGATTTATATATTTTATTCTTTTTTCCATATTTATTATTATAGACAAGTTCTAAACACTAAATGAGTGAATGCAGAGGTTTATGCCAATTTCCCTAATTACTAATTGAGAATAATATTTTATTTTTCCTAGTAGTGGCATTTATTTTCCCACAAATACAGCATGTGGAATTTATGTGTTGAAGCTGAAAAGTTAATTACACAGAAACTGAGAACAGAAACACTTCCCGGATTTATAATAAGAATGAGAAACTGACTGATTGTGTGTAGGGAGTGCAAAAACAATTAAGTCCAGAAAGTAACTCTTAGGTTTTAGAGTACAATAAGGTGATTACATTGTATAATAACTACTTAAATAAATCAAAATATCCAGAACTTAGAAAGTTTCAAACACAGAATAATAATTTTAATGAGATGAAAATTACCCTGATCTGATAATTACACACTATGTACACATGCCGAGTTATAATAATGGGTCTCATATCCAAGTACAAAGAGTAGATTCCAGGTAAAAATAAAAATGAATAGATGTAAATTCTTTGATGTTTTAGCCAAATATCTACATTACCTCAGATTTTTAAATGGTATCCTATGTTCATGAATATTTCACTGTTTTGGTTTCCCTTACTGTCATGTCTTTTAGATCTGCAAGTTCTAAAGTGTCATGGAATGATTTAGACTTATTTACATGGATTTCTCATGACTGTTATTTATTTTCAAAACTTGTTTACACATTATTTTATTATTTTATTTTTATGTGGTGTTGAGGATTGAACACAGTTCCTCACATGTGCTAGGCAAGAATTCTACCACTGAACCACAATCTTAGCCCTGATGACTGGTATTTTATAATATGTGGCTGGAAAAAACTAAAATACATACCTACTATTTCAGGTACTTGACTTAAAATACAACATGCCTTGTATAAAAAAATATTCCATCAGATTAACATCATTTTTTTTTGTATCAATTTTATGCATGGTTTCTTTACTGGAGAAATGCATCGCTTACTTCAAGCAGATGAATATTGGGACTCTTATGGAAGTTTGTCTTGTAGTCTTGGGTCAAATTCTTGTACTTTAATTTAAAAATCTTACAATGGAATGACTTTGAGTCTATCTGAACTGTGACTTTAATTACACCTTTATTCCAGATGACTAAGGAGAAAACAATAATAATATATTTCGACTGATATTCAATAGCTGGACTTTGGTCACTTGAGATAGTTTTTCTGGTCATGATAATAGCATATATGCAAGGTGGATTGCTACATTGGGGATTCAAAGACAGGCCTTAAATACTGTCAAAGAGCTTTCTACACATATTGCTAGAAAATTTTAATATCATGAAAATAATTTGAATCCACAACATATGTAGCCATTATGAAAAGAAAAGTTTTAAATCTATTAAATCACATAGATGATGAAGTACATAATTAAAAGATAATGGCCAGCATTTCTACTGAGTACTTTTTATTTCAGAAACACATCAATATTTGATCCTTGTTCTTCTTTCATACATAATAGCTCTAGAATATATGTAATAAGACTCCATATATGTAATACAAGATGATCAGATTTAGCACCAACATAACATTGAACTCAATAAAACATTACAAATACAAATTAAAAAATCATCTTAGAGGATATGCTTCTCAGTGTCATCTTAGATGATATATTAAAGGCATTAAGTCTGATAATAAATGGTCAAAAGATAGATCTAAAAAAATACATCTATGTGCACACCTACTACATTGAGATTCATTTTTTGAGAAGGTAGCAATTCTTTACTTTTGTACAATCATTCCATTTCAATTCATTGAAAATTGTAGAGTATTCAATATATTCCTATTGCTTAATCAAGAAGAGAAAGATGAAATCAACTTAACACTCTACCTCAGAAAATCTCAAAAGAAGATAATATCAAGAAATATTTTGAGAATATATGGTAATTCTGTATCTATAAGAAAGGCTATGTACAGTGGGAGCACAGCTACTATTACATAATCCAGACATGATTTGGTAATAATATTCGAATGGCACCTGGAGAATAGTAGAGAGAGTTGATAATTGAAGTGGGAAAAATGTGTGTTGGGTGAATCCACATATATCCCTAATAATAGGATAGGCTGAGATTGATAAAGATGACACTATTTGAAATAAGGGCTTCTGCTTCATTTTCTCTTGAGATATATACTATTAATATGGAATTTGAAAATAAAGATCAACAAAATATATTATTTTATTAGTATAAGAAACATTTCCTCTGAAGTTCATCTTGAGATCTCAGCTAACACCATAATTTTCTTCTGCAACTTCACGTGCCTTTTCTAGCACAAGTTCTAACCCAAGAACTTTACCATTGGTATCTTGGCCGTAACATATCTAGGGATGCTGATAATGATGGGGTTTATAGTTACAGATGTTTTTGTCTCAGAATTTTGGAGATGACATCAAATATAAATTAATAATCTACTTTCACAGGTTTGGAGAGGGGGCTTCTCCATTTTTACCATCTGCCTGCTGAGTGTTCTCTATGACATACACCTCAGCCCCAGAAGCTCTTGTTTGGCAACGTTCAACCATATATTGTCACATCAGAGCCTGTGGTTCCTTGTTTCCTGTGGGTATTCTGCATGTATGTGACCTGGTGTGATCTTATATATATTACTGAATGCTGAATAATCATACAGATGCATTACTTTCTAAGGCATTTATTTTAAATATTTGGGATGTTCCAGGAATTCTTTTTATAGGGTTCATGTCCTCAGGTCTTTCTAAAGTTCAATAAATAGAAAAACCTCTAACTAAAAAATAAATGATGTTATCACTATTAAAATGTGAACATTAATATAAATAAACAATATTTAAATCTCTCAGCCCATAGGTATAAGGACTTAGATTACAAAGATCAATTTTTTGGGAGACACAAACTACCAAATTGCATTGTGTCCTTGGTGATCATTGTACTGGGAAGAAACTATTGGTTTCAGCATTGGACTCTCACCAAGCCATGGTTTTATTAAGGGTAGGACACTGATGTTTTCTTCTGTAACCATGACATGGTATCAATCATATGTAAAAAGAAAAAAACATTACAGAAAGAGAAAATGGTTCCCACAGAAAAAGAAGGCATTACCAGCATTCTGTAATAGTGCAAAGAATATCCAAAATGTGGCCTCTGTCTACTGGGGCATCTACAGAAAGCATGAACTTGTATACTTTCTGGCAGAAAAAAAAATGTTCTAACCTTCCAAAGAATTGGGCTTTATTACTTGAAATTATAAAAAGTAGCTGTGGATAAAGCAATATTTCTTGCAGGACTGAACATTCAATGTACATTTGCAAGAATATAAAATAGATTCCCAGAGCTATTCAATACAGAAATATTGTTAATACATAAAGCTCAGGAATAGCCCAAATGTCCATCGTTTGTTTAGTTCCAACTTTGGTCTATCTACACCAAGGAAAGGTAAGATTTTTGCATATGTGGGTTGTTTTCCAGGTTGTTTCATTGAGTAATAAATAAGGGGCAGACAGGATATACAGGAGCACTCCCTTTTGGGTAAGAAAGAAATTTACCTAATAACTTATTATTGTTATTGACTCCTACCAGAACAAGAAACAGTAAGAATATATACTAAAAACAATTAAAACAGATGTTCATGAAGGGCAATGAGAAAAGGTTAGTGGGATGGAATAGAGTTGAGTCTTTAACATGGATTTATATTTGAACCACATAAATAACAACCATGTTGAAAACATAGAATTAAATCAATAAAAAAATCAAGCCCAAAAGGTAAGAGTCTGACAACCCAATCATGAACCACACTATTCGGTTACTAATATCTTTTTTGTTTTTCTTTTTTTTAAAAGAGAGAGAGAGAGAGAGAGAGAGAGAGAGAGAGAGAGAGAGAGAACTTTGAAAAAAAATATATATATATATTGTTTTCAGGGGACACAACATATTTATTTTATTTTTATGTGGTTCTGAGGATAGAACCCACTGTCCCGTGCTTCCCAGATGAGCATGATACCACTTGAGCCAGATCCCCAGCCCCTAATTAGTTTCCTAAGCTTGCCTGATTTCCAGGATCTTTTTCTCCAATGTGAACAATAGTTTACCTAAATTTTTTACCACATGCTTGTTGCAATGTAATATTTACTGATTAGTAATTAGCCAAAAAGGAGCCCAGGATTAATATGCAATGTTTAGTGTCAGTGCAGCAAGGGACAACATGGGTTTTATGCTTTCTCCATTAGACTGGAGTTTACAATGGAAGGGGCCACTTCTTATCTTGAGTGAGCAGCCTGATGAATACACAGATACGACTATTAATATGCATGAAGAATTCTTTGAAAGTTTATTGCCAGGAACACATAGAGGACTTGACAGTTACTTCCAGGTCCAGATTTCAGAAACTTGGCTATACACACTTGGGGCAAAACGACCAGTCCTACACCATGTGTGAATATGTATTGTAATATTGTGGTAGTTTATCATAAGCCTAGGCAGAAAAAGGTTGGGTCTTGAAGGTTATACAGTCATGTGGGTAGAGCTATGGAATGGGATTAATGTCCTTTATTTAAAGAGAGCTGCAAAGAAACTTCTCAATTTATCCTGTGAGGACACACATGGTGCACTTCCTTACTCTCATCAAGCTGCTATAATAATTTATGGTAGACTGGGTGGTTTATAAGCCACAGACACTCATTTTTCACATTGTATAAGATCAAGGCACAAGGCTATTCAATGCTTGTTGAGAAAATTCATAATGAGTAGAAGCTCCTGGCTGTGTCATAATGTGGTGGAAGAAGCCAGCTAGCCTGTAGCACCTGTTCATTAGAGCATTAATTCCACTGATGAAGTCTTCAGCCTCAGAAACTCAACACCTCTCCAAAGACTCACCTTCTAATACCATCACCTTATTGGAGAGAAGTTCAACCAAGATACTCAAAGGGACACAAACCTTCATATTACAGCTTTCTATGAAAAATAAGGATCTCAATAGTCAATAAATCTGTTGGAAAGTTGATCTTAGAAATCTGAGCTTTCAGAAGTCCACAAATAAAATTTGTTTTTTGCTTGTAAAGTATGTAGTTTCTAGAACTCCCTTAGAGCAGTCCAATCCGACTAAAGTATATTTCAAATGATGATATTGTCTTTTCAATTGTTCCTCCATTATGAACAGTTCTCTGATTTTTACACAGGTTATCAACTCTCTGGGCATCTCTCTCTCTCTGCATGTGCCTATGTACATGCACATACAACAGAAAGGAGTTTGGGACTTTCTGCCAAGCCCAATCCTCATATTCTGCATTTCTACATGTCAAATTTGAAAACCACCCGCTTGGCCCCAGCCCTGCAAGGCAGGCCCAGACCTCCTGTGGTGTTATTCTCTGAGCTACCTCTTTATGGTTGGAGTGAAGCCTGCTTCTACCCTGTACTCTGGACTCTGCTCTCTCCTCCTCAGTCTTTGCCTATACCCTGGTTAGAGCCAGGCCTTCCATTGCACCCGTACCTCCTTTTACTGCTCTATAACCTGATCATTATGTGCCAATGCTTTACCATGCTCATGTGTGCATTTCTTCCCCTCTGTTCCCACAGATACAATGAAGCTGCCATTTGCTAGCTGTGTGACCTAAATCAAGTTAACTTGACACAGCTGAGCATCTTTGTCCTGCAACATTAGTGTAAACATGGCTTCTGCTCATGGAGTTCTTATTGCCAGTGAAGAGGGCAGGGATAAAAGTCTCAAAAACAATGTCCAGTACATGGTCATCAAGGGCTCCTGATGTCATTAAATGTTACCACTACTAGCTGTCAATCTCATTTCACAACTTGGGAACATGAATCACTGAAAAGTAAAAAAAAAATAATAATTATACTTAACTTCACCTGGCCAGTGGGACCAGGTCTGCTCTGACTCTAGATTCTCTGTCCCAACCAGAGCTCAGGGCCAAAATGAATACAAAGGTGCCACATTAATAGAGGACTAATGTAAACCTGGTAAAAGCAGTTTCATGAATGGACAAAAGGGAAAGAATTGTGGGAAGGAACCATATCCTATATCTGACACCTGGAGAATCAGGAGATTTTTACCTTCACATTGATTCCCTTCTCTTGAGAACAAAACTGTACTGAAAACAGACCCCAGAAACAGGTTAGTCATCAATGCAGACAATAAAGGACACTCTGGAAGTTACCAGGCTGTTTGGTGCATGTACAAGCAGTAAGAGCCACAGATCGGAAGACCTCAAATGGTTCACATGAGACCTCATTATTCCTGCATCTTCATTCCCTGACTCACACAATGGCAGGCTGAGCTTGGAAACTCAAGGTTCTGTGTGCTGGCAGGTGATATACCCAAAAAATAGCATCTACACATCTTTTCACAAGTTTACTCATTCCACTCAGCCATAAACAACAGAGGAATTATATCATTTGTGGGAGATGGAGGAACCTGGAGCACATCAAATTAAATTAAATAAATCAGCTGCAGAAAGTCAATTTTCAAGTGCATTCTCTGATATGTTAAAGGTAAAAAGAAAAATGGAGTGAAAAAAGAAGTGGATCTCGAAAAAATTGGAGAGAGAATAGTTGAGTTTATATTGATGGAAGAGAGGATAAGAGAGATGATTCAGGCACTGAGAAATGAGACTGATCAATGACGTTATGCCCATACATGTATATATTACAAAAAAAATACTAATAAATTAATATAATGTCCTAATATAAATGACATTTTTGGCACCTGTGACTGAAATTCACCATGCTTCACAATTGAGCAACATTTCTTCACCACTCCTTTTATGTATATTTTTTTTAAATAGGTTTCTGCTAAGTTGTTCAAGGCTTTGCCAACAGACAAAAAGCTGGGTGACCACTTTTTGTCTTTGTAAAAATACAAAGGTCTGTCATCCCCCTGGCTTATGGAGCACTCACTAGGCAACAAGTGCCAACTATTTATGACTTCATTTAATTCTCATCATAGTCTTGAGAAGCAAGTGGCATCATCCCCATCTTTAACATAAATAAATAATAGTGGCGAGAAATTAAAGATCTATTCAGGCTGAGTGAGGTGGCACATGTCTGCAATACCAGCAGATTAGGAGGCTGAGGCAGAAAGATTGTGAGTTCAAAGCCAACCCCAGAAAAACTGAGGTGCTATGCAACTCAGTGAGACACTGTCTGTAAATAAAATACAAAATAGGACTGGGGATGTGACTCAGTGGTCATGAGCCCCTGAGTTCAATCCCAAGTACCAAAGGAAAAGAAATCTATTCAAGCCTTAAAAATATATAAAAGCCAGAATACAAATATACAATATGTATTCAAGACCTTGGTCCATTAACATTTATTTTATACTAATCATAACATCTAGGAACCTCCCTGAAAGCTTAATAAATCCAATGCTTGAGAGTACTCCCCAGAGATTTTTGTTTCACTGTTTGGAGCTAAAGTCCAGGTATCAGGATAATTGACTCTAATGCTCACAATTAGGAATGGAATCACTTTTCTATTAAAAATCAGGGAAGCACAGACAAAGAGATTGGATTCACCTGCTCAATATTGTGTGTCAAGTCGACAGGAAAACCAGGGTATGTGTATATACTTCTGTAGCTCTCCAAAGAGCTCTCTGTGGCTCCAAAGAAAAGAAGACTCCACAAAGCTGGAGGCGGAACACAAGCCAAACCCTCTGCCACAACTCACCCCACAATACTCCAATTCTCCTAGACAATAAGTGTGCATATAGGAGACAATTCCAGATGGTACCTTGGTGATCAATGGGCGACATGCAAAGAAATAGGGCACAACCAACTTTAGAAAAGGCAGAGGTGTGGCTGGGCCAGGGTGGGTACTAGTCTAGAGGATAAACTTTTCCAGGGCACATGAAGTCCAGGGCTTCCTCCTCCCCAAATGAGCCTTGCCTTATCACACATATGCTTGTTCAACTATTTATGCCCTTCTCCTATTTTATATTTCTCTTGCACATGGCTTTGGAGGTCTTGTGCTTTGGCATTTCTTATATTTTTTAATGCATCTTTCAAACTACCACAAAATCAACCATGAGGAATATTACCTGTACAGGTTACAGTTTTATTTTATTACCATTTAGGTCAAGTTCCCAAATCTCTCTGAAATACACATTTTTTAGTTTTTATAATTTTATTATCCCTTTACATATTGACAATGGTTGTGATAAAGCAGTATTCTCTGATTTCAACACTTGGAATATCAGTGACCTGCTTAAACTGATTGTACTTTCTTTTGATTCTCCATCATAAGCCTCCTTTTTATTTTTTTACAGTATATATAACTTTATATATAGTACAGAAAAGCCCAAGCTAATATTACATGGTTTCTCTCAGAGAAAGGGCAGGTACCTCCATTAGTGAGGATGAGGGCTCATCACAGCTTCCTTAGTTTGGCCTTCCACCATGGGCTATGACTCAGCTCAATGTTCAATCTTCCTGTGATCTCCTCAGCCTGTGGCCTTCAGCTCATCTTCTTCTTTTAAAATTTTAGATTAATTTTAATATTTTACAAAGACCCTGAATGACAAAAATGCCAGTTTGAAAATGGTGGCATACATAAACAACACTACCCAGAAATCAGGTGCTTCATGTGGGAACAAGCAAGGGAAGAGGAGCCTATCACACATGATAGACAGAGGATCCTCAGAGCTATAGTGGAACCATTGGAGGATACAGAAATCCCTCACCTCAAAGTTGAGGCATTGTAAGTTGTTTAATGGGTCTGAACTAATGTTATCATACAATCAGAACAATAGCAACTGTGATTGGTACATGATTCCAATTGAGATGCCTTTCCAAATATGTCCAGAAAAATGTTTGGAGACCAGCTATCCCAGGATTGGTGTTATCAACCAAAAAAGAAAGTAAAATTAAGAGACAGCTGACATGTTACACTGGGAAAGCCACAGTTCTGTGTTTTCCAGGGGGATGTTTGTCATCTTTCTATAGACATTAAAATTATAGGCCTGCAGGGAAAGAACTTAAAGATGTCTTTCCTTAAAACATGCAACTCTTGAGGCTATTACCTGCACCACATTCTTCCTGGCCTCATCCATCTGGGTAATTGCCTCTGCATTCTTAGATTCAGAAGTAGTGTGCAGTTGGGTCATGGAAAGGCTGTGGAAGAAGGGAATTTTAGCATATTGCTGAGGTTTTTTGTAGATGAAGAAGAGAGACTTCAGCTCCAACAGTTCAATGCAGCCCAGAAAACTTTATTCTGTATGATACATTGAGGATATTTTCTTCTAACAATGTTTGCTTTTTAATTCATATCCTCCTAAAATGAGTCATTTTTTAAATAGGGATTGATGATTAATTTTAGTTTCTCATTTGTTCTAAGTTTAATGAGTTCTCCTGATACAACTTACATATAGAATGTCATCTAGAGATTTTAAATATTACTTATTTGTATACATATTATAAAAGAAGACATGAGTTTTAACTTGATATTTTATAAACATTTATTTTATTTACATGTGGATCTGAGGATCGAACCCAGGACCTCACACATGCTAGGCTCACACCACTGAGCCATATCATCATCTGTAATTTAGCATTTTTATTTATAAACTTGCTTCTATAATATTAATAAATAAAATAGAACTACTATTGATGTGATTTCTATAATTTGAGTAATTATAAGTTTTTAAACTTTTAGAAGAAAATGAGATTCTATGTTCAAAACTTCATTTCATAGAGGGCAATATCACAATGCCATAAACTACATATATTTCTTATAAAGTCTTTGGATCCAATTTAACTCAAAGAATTAAAAATTTCCTGACCCTGTACTCTCTCAGTTAGGAAATGTCAAATGAGAGGATCATAATAAAAGTGTTTGGAAGCACACTGAAAATTTTTGAAAATCAAATGAACATACTAGTAATTTCCTAATCCTGGATTAATAATACACAGGAATATAATTTCCAAGTTTAGAGGAGGAATATTGGTGTTGATTAGTTCTTTATGTATTAGTTTTATGTGTATATATATGTGTGCCTATATACACACATATGTCTTTTCCAATTTCTATTACAATGGAACTGTCTGACTCTAACTTTTCTTAAAGGAACATTTAGGTCAGTGGAATCTCATCCTACCCTGTCACTGTATTTCAATTTCTGATATTTTCACAAACTCAAGTTATTTTTTAGTTGTTTTTTTTACTTGTTTGCTTGATTCTTTACATGAACAAGTAATTGTGAACCTGTCTCCTTCTCTGGTCACTGAAACACAAAGAACAAGATGACACAGAAAAGCCAAAGTTGTGGGGAAGAAAAGCAGGACTTGAATTTTACATAACGACATCAATCAGAGAGACAGACTGCCCTTTAGGAATCCATGGGTTTCCCAGTAATGAAAGCTTGGCATCTGTGAAAAAGCACTCTCTGGCTTTTTATTTCTTTACTTTAAGATTAAACAGATGTTAACTTTATGAACCATATAAATTTATTGACCATCAACTATGTGAAAAATTTAAGGCTAAACTCTTGGATGAAGAGTTCTTTAAGCCACTGTGCATTTTCTAGCTTTCATGGTAATTGCTCTCTAATTTAGAAACTGTGAAGAACAAGAATTTCTAGACAATTCTATAATTAGAAAGAGGCATATAATTTCAAACTACTCATATAAGCATATATTACATTAATACATCTGAATAAATGAAGCATGTGAGATCACAAAACAAAAACATGGTCCTAAAACTCCACACACAGTTATGAAAAGTGCTGTAATGACAAAGCAAAATAATTGTCTTTTGCGTCCAAAGCATGAGGTTTCAAAGTCCTGTAGCTAATAAATATCAATACCCTCTTTATTTCAAATTTATTGCTGTGCATGCATTATCATAATTTGTTTGAAGGATCATGTGTTGATCTAGTGTTTCATTTCAAACAACTCTCTTAAAAGTACTAAGAATTTTTTTCTAATATCCATCACTAATAGTATTAGTACCATAATTATATCGTGATTTTTGAGCCTAAAGGAGAAGTTTACTTAAAATTTAAAATTTATGTGTCACTGAAAAGGTAGAGGATATACTATATTAAAGCTGGCTTTATTGTCTAGGAAATAGAAATATCAAAGGAATTATTTCCAGGTATTTGGTCATTTTTGATGTACTGATCTGTGTATAATAAATAAAATTTAATTATATTTGCAGATTTATGGAACTATGCTTCAAATTAAATGTTCCTTGAGAAAGAATATTAGTGTTTTTAGCTTCTACATCTATGTCTAGAAAATTTACACAATATCATTAAAATTATATGTTTCCTGTAGAAATGCTATTCACTGTATTGTATTTGGAGGAGATTAATGGATTTGGTATTTTTGCTTCAAATATGTTTTGTCAAAAAAAAAACAGAACATGGTTATAAAGCTTTTTTTATATTATATTATCAATTTATGGTGACGTTTTAATTCTCTTTCAAGCACAACTATATGTAAAAAATAGTGATTCTTTTTTTTGGTGTCATGTTATGTTCCAAAATTCTTATCTTTTGTGAAACAAAATGATAATTTTGTAGTGCAGAATTACATCCTTATAAAGCCTATTTTATTTCCTCCAATTTTAATCATGGATCTAAATTCATATTAAAATGTATTGAACATTTTTGACTGTGTATTATAAAGCCATAAACTAAGCTAACTATTTTACTTAGAGACCTGGATCTTCAAATATACAATTCTATTTTACCCACAATGAATTAAAGTAACAGTAAAATAGAAGCATAAAATGAGATAAACATTCACAATGAAAAGAGGAGGTGATCTCCAGTGACAAAAGACTTCAAAGAACTTCTGGAAAACAGAAATTATGGAATCAGATGAAGGATGCATTTGAGTTCTAATTAGGGCTCCCAAGGAGGGAGATTAAGACCATGACTAGGCATTTTGGAAGTCTCTAAGATAGGGTGCTTCAGATCAGCACAATGGAAATAAACGGAAGGGAGCTTGCTTGGGTGCACAGAATCTGGGTTTGTAGTCTTATCTCAAAGGAGGATTTTGCTTACTCTAAATGAAATTTTGGAGTTGTCTTGCACTCTCATATTGGGTCCTAATTGAGACATAGAGTGTGATTTACATGAGTCTCAAACAGTCTTGAGTGTTGGAAGCCTTGAATGGTCATAGCCAGAAAAACTCTCTTCTACTGATGAAAATATTTTGAAAAGACCACTTTCAGCAATTATCTGGGAAATGAATTCTTCTGTCCTTATGGTGCCATAAAGCACAGGTCCCTATAGTGACACCACAAAAATTCGCTTTTCAGTCAAAGTTCTGTACTTAGTTTATGGTACTGGTGACAGTCTGTTCCTGAAAGAAAAAAAAACGTATAAAAAGGAAAACAGGGCAATTAATTACAGTTTTGACAGCTGTGTAGACTGAATGTCAAATTAATGTCATCTTGTGTTTTTTCTGCTCTTCTTTTTAGATCCCCTAAATGGACTTTTTTTGGTCTCTACAACTTAGCTGATTGAGTGAAACTCATACATATGTCCAAATCAATTGAGCCTCCTCACCATGATTTTCTCAAGACACAACTACTTCACTGGTCTTTTTACAATTCCTGTATGGAAAGTGAGTACTAAAAAGAAGAGAATTGGATCATCTCTTTTCAAATTGAATCATCTGAGTTTTTATCTCCATTGCAACATGGAATCAATGTCCTTCTGATAAGGAGAGTGAATTGACCTAGCTAGGAATGTACTTTCTCCTCTTGCTTTCTGTTTTTTTTTTTTTTTAGTACATAGAATTTTGAGTCCTCAGGTACAGTTTAAATTTTAGTTCGAATCTTGTTAGACATCCTGGTGGAATAGTGTCCTCTTAAATAATTAGGATTTCTAAAACTAGAGGATGCGGAAGCATGGTGTAAGAAAGTGTAATTGCCAAGTGGGTTAATGGGAGTGATAGAGAATGAAGAATCTTCAACTTTGACAGTCTAGCTCCTGGACCTATGTAGTCTATCTCTTGGTAGCACAAACTGATATAATGTTATGTAATTTAAGAAGTATAAGCAACATCATCACCTGTTCCAGAATTCTACCAGGCCAGTACCTTTTTATTTATTTCTTTTTTGTAGGTGAAAATACAGTGAATAACATGGTCATAGACCCATATAATATCTTTGTTTTTGTTAACTGTGGTCTCATTCACTTTTATGCATGATCCCTTGGCACTTTATTAATGGTGCGTGCTTAGGATTTATTATCCCTAAAAGCAAAATGTAAAAAAAAAAAAAAAAAAAAAAAAAAAGTTTGGGTTTTTCTGGTTGAAATTATTTCTTCATTAAAAGAGGTCCACTTGTTGATTTATGTTGAGAGAATGATGAAAAGAATGATGCTGTCACAAGTACATAGAAATAGACCTCTCTTCCTAACTGGCTGGATATTTGTAAGAAGTATTTGATAGATAAAATGCAGTGACTGGAAACCACTATGGTACTCAGTCCTCATTCATCCTGTGCATCATCAGAGGCTGGATAAATAAAACTAGTGAAGTCAAGTTGTCAAGTTGGTTGTCTTGTACAATGTCCATGATATATTTGCTTTGGTATTTGATAGCATGAAATCTCATGATATTTACACTGCATTATCTCTTTCAGAGATCCATCCTGATTACTGTACCCCGAAAATTTTATAGTCTTCAAAAGTTCCTTCTAGACTCTTGAAAAGTCTTAATTTCTTCCTATAAGTTTATGTACCTTCTTAGCTGAGGTAACATTTTTTACAGTGTAATTAAGGATGAAGTGTGCTGCCAAGTATTCTTCTCTTTAGAAAGAGCTTTTTCCACTTTTCATTTTTCAAGGCAAACCCTGAAAGATACTGTACAATGATGCTATTTTATTTCCATTTACCTCTAAATGAAGCTAACTCATATTTATTTCTAGTAACATTTTGTTAAAAGTTGGCCAATTTCTTCTTCTACATGATTTATAAAGGGACCTTGTCCCAAAGAAGGGAATGAATAGGTGTTGTAGCAATTCTTTGCTCTGAAATTTATTGGGGTTTTCTGAGAAAAGTGTAACTTCGTGATTATCTTCTTGATTAGTTATTTGCCTAGTTATGGTCACACTTGTAGAGTGTGAAATGCAAAGGATGATAAAGAGTAAAATAAGTAGAAGCTATACATTTATTATGCTTTTGTAACTGAAGAAAGGTTTGTGAAGTACTTTATGACTTGCATAACTCTCTACCTTCCATTTAAAGTCATAAGATAAAATTCATCTTTATTTTTTGTGTTTCACAAATAAACTTCTAAAAATAAAATTTACCCCTATTTTTCCTAATCCTGTTCATGATTTTTCCATTTTCTTGATTATATGAAATTTTCATAACTCATACTAACTTGATAATCTGTGTCATTTCCTGGCTTACAAACAATTATTGATTTTTGTCTCTTTTTATTTATAGTTGGCCTCCAGTGACTAAGAGGAAGACTCTTTCCTGTCTGCTCCTCCCAGGCCTGCTCCAGCCTCTCAGCTTCCCAGACCCTCATGCAATTGGTTGTAAATTCTTCCAGAAGCTTTTTTACTGTCTAATTTTCAGAACTAAAAATAAAAAATAAAATAAAAATTTTAAAAAAAACGTTAAAATGCAAAATGTGGAGGGAGAAAGCAGTATATATATATATATATATATATATATATATATATATATATATATATATATATTGCAATTAGGCTTTTTTAAAATTTTGAAAATATTTTTCTTTTTTTAATGTGGGTCAGCCACTGATATTTCATCAAAATATAACAGTTTCTTTGTTGAGTTAAGGTAACCAAGGAATAGCCACACCCTCAGAACAAAATAAAACACACACATACAAAAAAAAGAAAAAAAAAACCAGAATCATCTTTAACCTAACGTTTTATAAAATGTCTCAGATCCTCGTAACTTGCACACAAGCTTCTGTGTTCAGTTGAATTGTAACTGCTTTTTGTATTTGGAGAGAGTGTGACCACTGAACTTGAAACCTTTTATTCTGAGTGTCTTGGTGGTTTTTGGTGAGATTAAGTAGGTGACAGGGTGAAGAGAAAGTGGGGAGCTCTTCGCTTTTATAACATGAATTTTTCTCCACAGTCTACTCTCAGCTGCCAGACCTCAAGTTTTTCTTACACTGGTATACTTTAACTATTCTTATTTCTCCTTTACCAATAATTTTTAACAGCAGTTTATCAAACTACACTTATTAAGAACAATTTTAAAAGTAAAGTTATAGTTCACCTCACCAGTATACACTTATTGCTTATGGTTTTACTCACCTGCTATGCCTGTTTTTAGTGTCTGAAAAACATAGATATTATTTTCCATATTTTATCCAGTTTCTTACATGTATATACTGGAAAGAAAATCTGGTCTGGAAATATTCCATTTTGATTGAATGCTATATTCAAGAAAATAATATTTAAACATGCTAAACATATCTACAGAATTTCTCAAGAAGCTATGCTTTAACCAAATAGAATATCCTTAAAAAAAAAAAACTATGGTCAGCTTCAATAAAGCAAGAATAGAACCCAAGAATTTATCATTAATGATAGATTATAGATGATACATACAGAATAACCACAAGATTTAAAGAAAAAATCGTATTCAACCTGGAATTCTAAACTGAAGCAGACAGTCAATTAATGAAAAATAATAATAGATTTTCATTAATGATAAAAATCTAAAAAAGCAATTTTCTGTGCCTCATTTCAAAGAGAGTTACTCAATATAGAAAAAAAATAAAACAAAAAGAGCACAGTTTGTGGACAGAAATAGTGGTTCTAATTACAGAGCTCAAGAAAGTTATGCTGATTCTGCAGTAGACCTTGAAAATAGTTTTATTAGCTTACCTCAGTCATACCTTTAAAACGATGCTTTAATAGAAATATTAGCTAGTAAGTAATCAAATGATTGAATACCGCAAAAGTTAGAAAATTCTAGTGATCTATTTTTCATACCTCACACACAAAAAAATGAGTATTGGAAAATACAGGAAAAACAAAGTGATAAAAAAGAAAGCAAAAACCCACTAAACAAATAATGGAAAGTCAAGTTCTGCATATGAAACACAATAAAATGTGCACTCTTTGTAACATTTGATGAGATAGAAGAAAGTAGTACTGATTGTTCTTGATGGTAAGAACATCCCTCCATGAGCAGCATTCATGTCCTGATATTGGATGTTAGAAAGGCTAATAAATTAGAGAAAGAAAGCATTCTTACTTCTTGTGTGTGTTTTGTGATGAAATCTATTTTAAAGTCAAATTTGTGGAAATGCTTACTGGTTTTTAACCTTCATAAATTTTCTGTAAACAATGAATGCAACACATAATTATTTTTAAAAGGGAATAACTAACTGACGAAGCATGAACACAGGTACTTGTAACTATTGAAAAGTAGAGTGGGGTGTGGTGGTGTGTACAGATGCTGATACTCAGAAATAATAAAGTTTCCAATGTAGATTAAGCAAGAAATCACAGAATGCATATCATTCTGATTTCATAAATGATAATCAATTAAACACTAAAGCCTTTTAATATTTGATTCATTAGTCCTGAAAAGAAAGAAGTGGCCCCATAAGCTAAATTGGTTTTCTTCGCTCTCTAATTGCCATGGGAAAAAATAATGGGAACACCTAATACATTGTGAAGGGTCTTCTATGTATATATTTTAAGATTATGGTCAATATCAGACAACTAGTAGTATGTATGGCTAAATTTATTGCGTTTTAGAACTTTACATAGTTGCAGATAGAGTGGAGGATGCTGATTTGGGTCTAAATTTTAGAAACTACTGTTTTATATGGTACTGGGGATTGAAACCAGGGGTGTTTTATCATTCATATATATTCACAATTCTTCAATATTTTATTTTGAGAACTGGTCTCTTTTAGTAACCAAGGGTGGTCTTGAAGTTGCGATCCTTCAAGGCCTCAGCCTCTATGATTTTTTAGATTACAGGTATGTACCACCACATCAGGCCAGAACACTACCTATTAATTTTTACATGCCTCTAATAATCAAAACTATTTAAAATATTCCTGCCTTTTCTTTTATTTAAAATATTCAATACTAACTTTCTGACATTGTTGGAGAGCATCTTCTCCTTCCCTCCTCCCACTCTGCCTGGGGCACTCACAGAAAGAAACCAGAAAAACTGGTCTGAAAATATACTAAAATTCACTCTACAGTCATTCATTTCTAAACAGAACAAAAAACAAACAAACAATTATACTGAAGCCAGAGACAGTGGAACAGGCCTGTCATCACCAACAACTTTGGAGGCTGAGGCAGGAGGACTGCAAATTGGAGGCCAGCCTCAGAATCTCAGTGAGAGTCTGTCTCTAAATAAAATATAAAAAAGGCTGGGGATGGGGCTCAAGAGTTCAATGTCCCTGGGTTCCATTCCTGGTACCAAAAAAATAAAAAAAAATGCAGACTTCTTGTGCTCATGCTGGACATACCTGGAAATGGATGATTACAGCAAAGACAAAGATGGAGGCAATGAGATTCCTGAGATAGAGGAGATTCTGGTGCGAGAAAACCTCTCTAAGGGCTTGGACTTTGTCTGTGTTCATGGCCCAGAGATGGAACACTACAAGATGGCAACCTCCAATTCCATGTCTGTTGGCAGAGGAGGACACAAACGTGAAGGGAAGAACAAAGGGCTGGACTCCGCTGGGTCTTGGGCCTCCTCCTGGCCAAAGCAGAGGCAGGAGAACAGAATCAGCCAGGAGACTCAGCCAGGAGACTCACGGCACCAACAGTCACAGGGTCACAGTCTGGATTTTTTTGGCACCAAGGATGGAACCCAGGGGCCCACAGTCACTGAGTCCCACTCCCAGCCTATTTGTATTTCATTCACTGACAGCATCTCACTGAGTTGCTGAGGCCTTGCTGTTGCTGAGGCTGGCCTCCAAGTTGATATCCTCCTACCTCAGCCTCAGCAACAGGCAGAAAGGGGCCTGGCCTGAGGAAAAGGCAACAGACCAGCCAGGGACACTGCAGCACAGGGCACCAAGGTCTGAGCACTTCAGAAATGACATGAGACTGACTTTAGAACAAGAACACAGTGGGAAACACTGTCACCATGGCCCCTGCGGCCCAGATCGGTGCTTCACTAAACGTGGCATCTGTGGGCAGAGTGGCTAACAGCTGGGGACTCAGATGTCCCAGTCTCTCCCTGGGACTGCATTTTCCTGTCACCCCAGAGTTGGCACAGCAGGACTCATGTCACCTTCTGGATGGCCACTCAGATGGGCCATTTGTCCTGTAGACCACATGGACAGGATATCTGTGACAGAAACGCTGTCCTAGCTTTCCCTGGCCCCCTGGCATACCCGTGGTGGTCTTCTTACAGCCCCTCTCCCTGCCACCTGTGCCTGTGTAGGACAACCGCTGATGTTTCTATGGTAAAGAATCTGGAGACATGAAACCTTGAGCATTTTGTAAAGGAGGAAGTTCAGCAATCTCAGTAGGAGAGAGTAGGGACTTGTCCTGGCTCCTCTTGCCACCAATGACCTCTCTGAATCCCTGCACTTGCTCCGCTGAGCCATAAGTGGACCCTCAAACAGACCAACTCATCTCTGCCCCAGGGCCTTTGCACCCGCCAGGTTCTCTAGATGGACCTGTATCACTCTTCCCCAGTCACCCCATCTTCCTTCTCTGCTCTATTCTGACCCCGGGGCCCTGGGATGACACTGACGCTCACACACCTTAAGTTCTATTCTTTTGTATTATTAGCACCCACAGAAGCGCCTAGTGCTTAACAGCACCTTACTGACAAATGTCTGGAATGAAAGGTGGGTGACATCAATGGCAGGGTGTGGGCCTTAGAAGCTTTCTGAATGTTTAACATGGTCACTTCTTGTGAATCACTACCCTCTGATCTCTAGGAAATGGGTTGTTTCATGCACTAGTGTTATGGGGGCAAGAGCCATGTAACATCTGTACTGTCCACCTCCCTCCCAGCCTGGACTGTCCCAAACCTCAGGGAAGAAGAACCAACTGCACTCTCCACTCTAGGGGCCCTTCCACACCCCACTTTACAGGTCACAAGCTGAGCCGTGGTGGCACTCCTGCTAACAGGAAAGCCTTTCAGCTGAAAGCTACCTGAGCCTGCTCCACCATCCTCTTGCCCGTCCTGGGGCTGTCCCCGTGGCTCCACCATTTTGGCTCCTTACAGCACCACTCAAAGCCCCCCAGGTAAGATCTCTGCCCCAACGAGGTACCAGAGGTGGCCAAGACAGCCACCTCCATGTCTCAGTTGTCTGTGGCCTTCATCTCTCCCTAAGTCCTAAGGCCCTCACTCTGATGTCACACTGGCTGACTCAGGCTGAATGGCTGTGCCACCTTGCCAGACATTTTCTCAGCCTGTCTCCAAGGGACAGCAAATCATTCCTTCAAAACTGTCCCCTCACTCACCATCCTGCTCCAGAGCAAAGTGATCCTCTGGCTGGCTGCCACGGCCCAAGCCTTCGCTGACTGGTCCCCTATGGTCACCACTGCTCCCACTCTTTATGAGGCAGCCCGCCGCCAAAGCCAGAAGTTCTTGGCAGACTCCTTAACTCCTACCCAGTTTCATCGCCACATCCACAGCTGGGGCCCAGCTGCTTTGCCCCCAGATCCTCAATTCAACTTAGATTTTCTGAAATTCTAGGAAGAGTCTCGTGTCACCTTTGCCTACTCTTCTGTAAATGTCGCCGACACTCCTACCTGGGGTCCATTCTTTCCCATGGGATCTCTCAGGCACCCTGCAGGGACGCATCTGCAGTTTCCTCAATTTGATGTCATGGCACTGAAAGCCAAGAACCAGCTCCACAGTCAATTCCAAAAAAACACAAAAAATGCACACAAATATTTTCCATGAGAGACTTCCCAGCAAAAATCAGATTCAGGGATCAGAGGCCAAAAGAAAAAGAAAAGAAAAAAAAGTCAATTTCCCTCTTCTAAGAAGTCTCACATGTTTTTCAATTTTTATTTTATTAAGATTTGTAAGCCAGGTGTCGTGGTGCATGCCTGCAATCCCAGTGGCTCTGGAGGCTAAGGCAGGAGGATTGCAAATTGGAGGCTAACGTCAACCAAATTGGGGCTCTAAGCAACTCAGCGTGACCCTGTCTCTGAATAAAATACAAAAGAGGGTTGGGGACGGGGCTCAGGGGTTAACTGTCCATGAGTTCAATCCCCAGTGCCTTCCTCCCCAAAATGGCAATACTGTGGGTTGAACCCAGGAACAGTCATTCTACCCATGACTGTTTTGAGACAGGGTCTCACTTATTTGCTAAGGCTGTCCTTGAACTTGTAATCATCAAACTAACTGCTCCTTCCCTGAAAAAGTGGTTTGGTGTAGAAATTTCATTTTTAGAATCTTATTCGCTAAGAACAACTGCTAAAATATGTGCAGATGATTGCCCAAGGATATTAATTTCGATGCTAACTGTGACTGAGAAAGAACTGAAATGTCCACCAGAAGACAATAGACTAAAATCAACACTTCTTTATCTTTTCAGTGCAGGTTCCTGCTAAGAAATTTGAGGCAGGATTACTCTGTGGCATGCTAGCTGTCCTGGAAATATTCTTATAAGACATGAAAGTTTAGATATCATTTTGATTGTAAGTGTTGTTGTTGTTATTGTTATAATAATAATAATAATAATAATAATAATATTATTATTATTATTATTATTATTATTATTATTATTATTATTATTATTATTTGGTACTAGGGATTTAATTCAGGACCACTTAACCCCTGAGCCCTGTCCCCAGCTCCTATTATATTTTATTTAGAGACAGGGCCTCACTAAGTTGCTGAGGCTGGCCTCCAGCTTGTGATCCTCCTGCCTCGGCCTACTGAGCTGCTGGGATGACAGGCTTGAGCTTCTGCACTCAGCTATAATTTTAAACATTTGCACACTGAAAATTCAGAAGAAATGATTCTGAAACAGTTATTTTCCCCCAGAGGAATACTCTGCATACATGAAAACTTCCTGCAGATGTGCCCAACGGGAGACAGGGCCCTTACCTTGGTCGGTGTTGATGGTGGTGGGGTTGAAGGCATTCCCCAGGATGGTTTCACAAATGTTGCTTGAAATGGAGAGGGAAAAGCCAGAGCCCAGGCCGTTCCCTTTATAATGAAACTCATCCAAAAGGAGGACGATCAAGCCTGCCACAAAGCCAGGGTCTTTCAATTCTCTATTATTTTTTTTTAAATCTATTTTTTAGTTGGAGGTGGACACAACATCTTTTTTTTATTTTTATGGGGTGCTGAGGATCGAGCCCAAGGCCTTGTACATGCCAGGTGAACCTCTGCCACTGAGCCCCAGCCCCAATATTTTTTTTTTGTTTCTTAATTGTTTTTGGGTTTGCAGGTGGACAGCAGGCCTTTATTGATTTCAATATTTCTCGTTGTAGATGGGCACAGTGTCTTTATTTGAATGATTTCTTTTTGGGCGGTGACCAGCCTCCAACCCGGGGCCTTACCCTGCTCAGGCCAGTGTTTAGCCTTGAGCCTAGCCCTGAGCCTGGCATGGCCCCAGGTCTGGCTGAGTACTGCTGAGGAGGAAGAGGGACAACAGGGTCACTCAGAAAGCGCGGTGAGAGTGGGGGTTCACCTGAGTGGTGATCAGAAGGCAGATCCCAGAACCCATCTTTGAGGGGGTCCCTGTCCATGGCTGTAATCACATCCATAATGGACTGGCCGATGGTGACAATCATGCCAAACACTAGGGTCCAAAGAAAATCTTGAGCAGAGTGTGGCAGGAATATAGATGACAAATACTGACACTGCCCATAGGCAAGTGCTTTACTAAACTTCAGACCAGTCATCCTAAATTCTTTTTTTAAAAAATGATCTTGAATTCTTAATATGGAAAAACATATTTAAAAAATTGTCAACGGTAAGGAGAAAACTTCTGAGGCTGTAGCTCAGTGGTAGAGGCACTGAGTTCCATTTTCAGGTTTGCAAAAAAAAATATTAAAAACAAAGAGAGAAAGAGAAAAAAACACCCAATTTGGGCTTTAGAAAAATAATGCAAATTTTTTGTTTGTTTGTTTTGATTTTGGTACTAGGGATTGTACTCAGGGTCACTCAACCACAGAACCTCATCCCCAGCCCTATTTTGGTTTTATTTAGAGACAGCGTCTCACTGAGCTGCTTAGGGCCTCGCTGTTGCTGAGGTTGGCTTTGACTCAAAATCCTCCAGGATCAACCTTCCGAACTGCTGGAATTAGAGGTGCGCACCACTGCACTAAGCCAAGTATATTATAAAATGTCAAAAATAAAAATTAAAAAACAAAACCACTTATTAGTGCTTTAGAAGGATAATGCATTAATTTAAGGCATTGAATAATAAATGCATTACTTAATATTTAATAATGCATTACTTAATTCATTAATGATTAATGCATTAATACATAAATATATTCTACAATCTTGATTTGTGTCTGAAACTCACAATTTAAGTTAGATGGATTTCTCACTGAATTATTTAACCTACTATCTTAAGATCTCAAAGACATGCTGTATGGAAGATGGCAGAGTAGAAAATTGTAAATATTGTTTTCTAAATAGCACATTCCAGTTAACAGAGGCTAGGCTTGGCTGACTCTGAGGCTGGACCCCATTATTGGGGCTGCCTATCATTTGATACAGCCAATACTCTTAACCTAGTTTAACAGCATGTAGAAACTGAGACTCCAGAACTATTATCTAAATTTCTTCCACATCAAAAAATCTAATCAACAGCAGAGCTGGACTGAGAGGATCACCTTTTTGCTCATTAAATCCTTTTAAATACAGAAGGAAAAAATAGCACTTGCTAAATAACTACCATGTGTTAGGCACTGTGAGAGTGATTATTTAATTTAATCATCTTTTTTTTTTTTATACTGAGGACTGAGCAGGCGTGCTTCACCTCTGAGTCTCATCCCCAGCCATTTTTTATTTTATTTAGAAACAGGGTCTCACTGAGGTGCTTAGGGCCTCACTAAGTTGCTGAGGTTGACCTCCAAATAGTGATCCTTCTGCCTCAGCCTCCAAAGCTGCTGTAATTAGAGGCATACTCCACAGCATCTGGCTTTGATTGAATACTTATGACAGCTCTGAAGTAGATGTCACCTCCTTCGTGAGGTATGGAAATCATGGCTGGTGAAGGGGTGACCTCCATGCACTGATCCTTCAAGTCCATGCTCTGGGGCATTCCTGCCCTCCCCTGCCCTGCCTGGCCTTCCCCCATACCCAGCACCTCCCAGAAGTGCTCTCTCACTAACAGGCCATGGAGCACCTACAGGGTCGGCAGGCAAAGCACACAGGCCAAACTGGGCTGTTTTAATGCCCCCAATTTTAGAGCCAATTCAAATTCTCAACTAGACACCAGAAATTTACCCATGATCTTTCTTGAAGTTCTGGGCTCACGTTGAAGAGGGCTTGGTCTTTTGGGGTGTCACCCACTTCAATCATCTTGGTGCAAGCCAAGAGCTGCATGATGAGGCCCAAGGTGACCATTGCAGAGATACTGAGCTCCATGAGTGTGCCTAAGGAAACGGGCAGCCACAAAGCCCCTGTGAGCTCAAGAAAGCAAGACATTATTTAATAAAATGAACCTACAGAATTGAATGTGACCCCTTTTCCACATTGGATGGGCTTCAGGTTGCTGGCAGCAATTATAGCATAACACCCCAAAACCAAAGATAAGAACACAACTGAGTCCCTCTGTCGAGCCCACCAGACACCATGTCATTCTGTTTGGAAACTCACGTACCCCTCAAGAGCCTGCTGCATTCCCATCCCCATGGACAGATCCATTCTGGATGGACAGAGGACAGAGAGTCCCGTCCTTCATCAGTTCATAAAACTGGAGAACATTTCAATCATTTCCTGAGTCTGCAAATGGGGCCGGCACATTTGGATCTAGTTGGGAATCAACCTTCCCTTTCCATCATGTTCAGATGAGCTCTGATTCTGAGTGACTGGAACCTTTTTGGAACCCCATTTTTAAACCGTGTCCATCAAATGCACCATCAACATACACAAGAAAATCATTTCTAGACACACAGGTGACTGGTTAGATTTGACCCTCCACTGTCACTCGTGGTTTTGATCCATATATTTCACCTGTAGATATGAAAAAGATGCAGCTGAGAAGCCACTAGAGAGTTCTAGAGTGTTCTATGTCTACTCACCATCTCATTTCAGGGATTTCAAACACTCTCGTTTTTTTTAAGTTTTCAGAAATTCTCAAGCAGAGACTTATCTTGCTCTTCCAGGTTTTGTATTGCATTCAAACCCAACTCTAAAGAAGATGGTGTTTCCCAGGCTGAATGCACCGTTGATCAGGCTATTTGACATGGCACATGCAGACTTTCCAGGTCACAGAGCTGCCCATTCTCTTAGCTCCACAGAAAGGCTGTAGTTCAACTAAATGGTTCTGGTCCAGCAGAAAAGAGGCACATTGAGTCTGAGCCTCCCTCTGTTGGAGGCCAGAATCCCTCACATCAAGTAGAAAGGGTCCACAGAATCTGAGGCCATAATACCAAACAAAGGATCTGGAAACAAGTAGAAACCAAAGGAGTGGCACATGGTTCTCCCCTCTCCCCCTTTCCCCAACAACAGCACAGGAGACCGGATTGACCTGACAGCAGACTAAGAAGATGAAAAGGGGGATGGCTCGCCACAGCACCTTTGCCTTCAACTGGATCTGCAGAAGAGGTAGAATCAGAGGACATGAAGTTTCCCAGTAAGTCATTAAAAATAGAGTCCAACAGACACTTTCTCTGATCACCAAGAAAGGCCAAGGTGGGCTGGGGGCACAGCTCCATGGGGAAGCATTTGCCGAGAATACATGATGTTCTGGGTTTAGTCTCCAACAGAAAACCTCCACCAAAAAAGCGAAGAAGCCAAACCATGCACCAAGCAGAGTCCTGAAAGGTGAGTCTCATGCTTTCTGTGAATAAAGCCAATGTGAAGATGTCCGTAGGTGTCACGTCTGGGAATGCTCATATTATACAGCATCATGATCTTCCCACTGCTTAAGTGAGTTCAATGGCAAAGCTGTACTCTTAACCATTGACATGAACAGTTTAGATCCTCAAGGAGGGGCAAGAGGAAGGCAAGTTCAAAGACAGCCTCAGCAAAAGTAAGGCAGTGAGCCACTCTATGGGACCCTTTCTCTCAATAAAAAAACAAACTAGATGTGGAGACATCTCTCAGTGAGTGGTTGCTTCTGAGTTCAATCCTAGGCATAAGTAAGTAAGTAAGTAAGTAAGTAAGTAAGTAAATTCTTTCTGTTGTTGATATTTTTAAAATAATATTTAATCTTTATTTTATTTACCTCTTCTCTAATGTTTAGTATTTTTTCTTCTACTAGCTTTGGGTCAGGCATGTTCTTGATTTTCTACCTGCTTGAGGAGGAAGTCTTGGTTGTTTTCTTTTTTGATATAGGTATGTACTGCTCTAATCTTAAAATTGCCTCTGCTCTATGATATAGGGTTTTTTATTTTGTGTTTCTATCATTTTTCTCAAGAATCTTTAAAAATTTCCATTCTGTTTGTCATTGACTCTGCTATTTGAGAGCTTTTTGTTATAATCGCAGACATGCAGGATGTTTCTGAAGTTCCGCCTGTTCTAGGTTTCCAGTTTTATTACATTGGGTTCATAAAAAAAGTTATTTCAAATGATTTTTAGCTTTTAAAATTGTTAAGGTTTTTTTATGACTTAATCTGTTGTCTATTCTGGAGAATGTTGTTGGTACTGTTGTGAAGAATTTGTCGTCTTTTGGTTTTTGTTGGAAAGTTCAGTTAAGCCTATCTGCTCTGCAGTGTACTTTAAATTCTGTGTAAAGCAAGAAGAGACAGAAGCAAGGTGTTGTGTATGTTGTATTTCTGATGAGAGGCTCAAGTCTGTGAGATTTTCCAGAGTACTTATGGTTTTGTTTTTGTGACTTCTGGTAACAAATAGGGTTTATTGTGTGTGTGTGTGTGTGTGTGTGTGTGTGTGTGTGTGTGTGTGTGTGTAGGGGTGTTGTATGTTGTATTTCTGTGTGCATGCATACTCAGTGTTTGGTTATATCATGTGCATGACTTCAGGAAGTGTAGAGTATATAGGAATGTATAAGCCTGCATTTGGAAAGTATACATTATCATTGCATGTCCGTCAGTACCTGGGTGATAACACGCAGGTGTATTTGTGGGTATGTATATATTTTTTTAGAAAGGAAGTGGTGGTGTGTGTATTTGGGGAAAGCAGGGATAAAGGTGATTTATGCATCTGTGTTTTTGTTGGAATGGCAGTGAGTTGTGGGTCATGCACCTGTTTCTAAATGTGAGGTGTTTTAATGATATCTGTGGTGAAAGGGGTTTTAATGAGTGTGCATCTTAACATGTATGTGCCTCAGCAAGAGGTGTTCACAGGTCTCTGTGGCTGGGTGGCATGTGTGCATAAAAATCTCTTTGAACTTCCCTAAGATTAAGTGGAACCAGAAATACCCTGATTACAAAAATGTAACATTAATAACCCTAAATGACACAGGTACAACCACCCACATACACACATAAACATGAGTCCATATTCCCAGAATCACTTGATACGCAAACACCAACTCCAAAAAACACATAAAGTTTCTCAACCCTCTCCAAATGTACACAACAATGATGTCACCTACAATCTACTCATTGTCATTTCCCAAATACATACATAACACTTGTATTGCCTTAATACACATATTTTACCCTGCACTCTAATGTCACACCCTTCCCTAAACAAAAAAATGAAATTAAATTAAAAAATCAATATTTTGTGAATATCGAAAAGTATTCACCAAAATACTAAATTCAAACACTCTTCTTAATAATTATTCACAAGTCCCACCATGTCATAATAACCCATATACACTGTCAGTACCTAATCCTCTTAACTTGTATTCCCATATAAATATAACTTCTATATTATCTCAGTGGAAACACACACTACCCATCTACTATTTGAGAATGAATACTCAGCCATCACACTTCCTAAATACTTTCACAGTCCTAGATAATACAAGTCTGGGAACACACATGTCCATCTGAATCTACAAACCCACAGTACTCCCACAGACCTAAAGTACATGCAGCCACTCTCTCACTATTAAAGGGCACAGAACTCATTATTAATGTACAAAACTGCTCATTCTTTCTGATATACTCAGTTAACAGCACACAACACTGTGGAGCTCTAAAATCCTCAATAGCATAAACTTCCTATCTTCCAGATGCCTGACTCTAAACCCAGAGTTCCTCATGCCCAAATTAATACAAATATACAGCAAAATCCAAACAATTCCAATCAATAACCTTCCTTACAAAGTCTCACACATATTCCAGTCGCCTCCATGAAACACTTAAAATATATATGAAGTAGGACTGAAGAGGCTGGATACCACAGGAATTTTCAGAAAGCAGGTTTATTGGATGTTGCCAATCAGTCCAGAGTGTGGCTCATGCCTGAAATATTCTAGGGACAGATAATTTCAAAATATTTTGACTTTTTTGTCCCATGGGGGAAAAGGGCTTGAAGATTCACTTGACAAGTGTTTTTCATTCCATTCTCTATGCCAGACAGAGGTTTCACACGTATTTACAAAAAAAAAAAAAAAAAAAAATCTGGCATTTACAAGAAAGAGGAAGCTCCCAACAACAGTAACCTTTGCATTCTTGCTGCTGATCTGACAAGAGAAGAAGCTTAATTATGGCAAGGGTCTTTTGGTTGAGAGTATCTGGTGTGCTTCAGATACACTCATCTTCAGACCACACATCAATCAGTATCACCCATAAAGCAATCACACAAACACTCCCTCAGTAACTGAATGGAGCAAACAAATTACTTATTAACATGACAACAATTTGTATTCTCAAATGAAAACATTTACAATCACCTCTATTTTGCAAACATGCACATACACAGAATGCCTCGAATATGAAGTTCAACAACAAATCTCAGACGTACAGACACTGCTTACTCCTCCTACATACTCACAAAGGACACCCCTCCATTCCCAAAAATAACATGATCACCTCAAAGCCCTAAACAAGAAAATACACAGCAGTCCACTTGAGACATTATCAACAGAATCTATACACATCTATGTGGTACATATACATAATTCTAAACACCCCAACATACCCCATGATTCAATTCTCTCCAAATCTCTGAACACCAAAGATTCTGTCCCTAAATTCTGACCTAGACATCAACATACACATACATTCTAAAATCTGAAAATGCACAGATCCAACACATAATAGTAAGACAACATCCTAACTCCTCTCAAATGCATTCACAATAGTCATGTTCACAATAGTCCACAATGCCAACAACACATACAGACGCACCACTAAAACCCTAAACACATGTCCTGCCAGAAAGGAACTCAGCCAACAATGACCAAAGAAATCACCCAGAAAATATTTACACACGACAACCAAACAGTCCCACACAGGAGAATTTATGGTGTCTTGTTTCATATCCTTTCCATACCTATACACATGAAACACATAAAAGCACAAAGTCCTGGTGCTAGAGAAAAAAGTTCATGTGTTTTCTCTCTCACTCTCTGTCTCTCTCTCTCTCTGTCTCTCCTTCTCTCTCTTTCTCACACACACACACACACACACACATAAACAAACACACACACACACACACACACACACACACACACACACAGAACATTACATACATAATCTGAACACTGACACACCCAGTTCAAGGATATTATCTTGTGGGCCCTGCACACAGAGGTAGAGGGGTGAAGATGCAGATTTCAGGCACATACCTTGCTCTTGAAAATGTAAGAAAATATAAAAGTGCAAAGGAAAGAGCACATTGCCTCCCATAAAACTGAAAGGTACTTGCCAGCCACTCAATAACTCCTCAATATAGAGAAAACTCTTCAAATAATAAGAGAGTACTCTCAGATAATGCTTCTGGAGATGAAGGTACTCTGGGACATTTAAGGGGTTTCTAAAAGAGAGAATCACCCCAAATAGATTCTTTTGAGTATCCACCATCAGCCGAGATGGATAGCTTCTAGCTAGAAAGCCAGACCATTGTGCAATGTGTGTTCCAATGCCAGGGCTTGACTTGTTCACCTGGGCTCCCCCCTAAGACACATCAGATCCAATTTATGAGTGGGGTCTGCAGTGTTCTCACACAAGATGCCTTTGGCATCCTTACATGTCCAAATTATAATCTGAAGATATTACTAGCATGTTTGTTGGTCAAAAAATTAGTGAGTAAATTGTCAGCTTTTCTGTGCTACCTTCAGACAGAAGAGGTGAATCTGGTTAGAGGAAGGTCTGGAGCCTCTTATATTTTGGACAGCAATTGTCCTAATCACTTTCCAAACCTGTGATAATATACCTGAGATCACCACATTCAAAGGAGCAGAGATTTATTTTGGCTCATGGTTTCAGAGATTAGAGTCCATGGTCACTTGGCCCTCTTACCTCTGGACCTATAGCAAAGCAGAACATCTGGCCAAGAGTGTATGGCATAGGAAAACTGACCACCTCATGGCTGCTAGGAGGCAGAGAGAGACAGAGACAGAAGTGCATTAGGGTCCCAGTACCCCATCAGTGGCACATTCTCAATGAGGTAATTTTAATCAAATGGGCCCCAATTTCCACAAGCTTCCAACACCTCTCAATAATGACTTCAGCTAGGAACCAGATGTTTAAGAGGTGAGCCTTTGAGGAACACCAAATGTTAATGCCAGAATATCTATCCCTTGGGCCCAAAAGCTCATGTCTGTCTCACATTAATAAATAATTACAAATAAATAAATAAACAAGCATTTGGACTCCAAGAGTCCACAAATATCAACAGTGCATTCTCAATAGTTTTTGCCCAAAGTCTCTTCTGAGACTCAAGGGAACATAGTGACGCTGAACCCTGAATTGAACGTTTTTTTTTTTTTTCTGCCATTCTCTTCTTTTTAATTTATGAGTATATCTTTCTTTTCTCCCCACACCCTCAACCCTATCTTAATGACTAACCATAGAGTCAGTAAAAAGCACGAAAGTCAGTTAAAAGGGCCCTTGCACTGGGCACTCCACCATTCTATGTCACAGGAAATGTCCAAATTAAAAGGTATTGGCAGAAGTGTACAGAAGACACTGACTAGGAGGGAAGCCAGACACACACACCTTCAGAATTGCAAGCATATAAAAAATCACATTATCTTAGATTCACAGGTCTGGGATGTGTCAGGGTCCACTGGACCCAGATATAACCCACAGAATCCCAACTACTTTAAATAACAGTTTTTTAAAAGAGAGAGAGAGAAAGAAAGAGAGAGAGAGAGAGAGAGAGAGAGAGAGAGAGAGAGAGAGAGAGAGAATTTTCTAATATTTATTTATTAGTGTTGGGCAGACACAACATCTTTATTTTTATGTGGTGCTGAGGATCAAACCTAGCACTGCACACATGCCAGGCGAGTGCGCTACCACTTGAGCCACATCCCCAGCTCCTTAGTGACATCTATTTTTAGTTGTCCATCAATATTTATTGATTTATATATGGTTCTAAGAATTGACCACTGTGCCTCACACATGCCAGGCACTCTCTCTACCACTGAGCCATGACTCCAGACCCCTCTAAAGGAAGTCTGTCAACACCAGTAAACTGTGCTTGTGTCCACCTGCCCAAGACTGCGAGAACAATTCCACATAACACACTGTATACACTTTCACTCAGCAGTACTAAGCAAGATAAAACCAGGAGCTAGCCATTCATCTCTGAAATGCTGAATTGTTGCCAATGAAGCCTTTTTCTCTCCCACCTCTCTGCCTCTTCAGTTACTGACTTTCATGCGTGGAAGCAAAGCAGAAGAATCAAACCTTTTGTAGCTGCATTGGCTGCAATCCTCATTAATAATCAAAAAAAATGTTAACACATTTCAAAGATACATCTACGCAGGGGAAACACAACTAACCCAAAGGGAAGAAGAGGACAGTAGTAAGGAGGAAACTGAAAAAGCACAGCAGGCACACGTTAAGTCTAGTGCTCCATTAAGTCTAGTGCTCCAGGTGTGAAACTAGGGCACCTGATGTTGTAATATGGGTGCCCTAGAACTTGAGCATCCTAAACCCTCCAGCTTGGTCTGATGTGGGACCACTCCCTAGAGCTTCTGTGCTCACTGACTTTCACTTACCTGAGCAGGTGTTCATAGGCCTGCCACTGCTAACCTCCACCACAACACTGGCTCCACTCTCATAGTTTGATAAATCACTGTTTCTGGGGTTACTGGGTTGCACTCTGAATGTGATATGCACATCCTGGTCACCAGTGTTTCCTCTGAAGTATGAATGCAAACCTTCACAACCCCTCAGCTCTTCACTCTGTAAGCCTGATAACCAGCATCACATGGACAATAACAAGGTCAGCTTAGAATGAGGACAGTAGGCAGACCCACCTAGACCATGGCCTCTGTGAGCCCATATGATGTTAGTTACACAGCAAAATGAATCTGGACATAGGATTCTGAGGCTGCCTTTTGTACCCAGGGCACCCTGATAATCTCTCCTCAAGTCATTGAGCCTGCTAAGGGTGGTGTCCTTCCCAGTCCTGAGATGCCTAAAGGTGGCTTCTGTGAAATGGAACTAATCTCTTTACCAACCACACCATTTTTGGCCCCAACATTACAAAGTTTTCTTTTCTGGAAAACCTGCAAGTATTTTAAATCTTTCTACCCTGGCTTTTGCTCCTGATCCCCATGGTATATAAGGCTGAAAGCAGCTAGAAATACCCAGGTCATATCTCAAATGCTGTACTGCCTTTAATATTCCCTGCTGGATAAATTAGTCTGTGTTTTTAGTTGCCTTTTACATCACTGTGACCAAAAAAATCTAACAACAACAATTAGAGCAGGACAAGTTTATGTAGCTCATAGTTTCAGGTCTCACTCCACTGACCACCAACTGCATAGCTCTGGGGCCAACGTGAGGCAGAACATAGCGGGGGAAGTGTAGGGAGTCGGAAAGCAGCTCAGCATATGGCAATGAGGAAGCAGAGAGAGAGAAATCTGCTCACCAGGGACAAACTATGAACCCTAGATCCGTTTCCTCCACTTGATCCTCCTCTTTGTCCTCAGCCTGGGTGGGCTTATCTATCTGACTGTGGGTGACTGGGAAGGCGAGAATAGGCCGATGGCGTGGCTTAACCTTTTTATTAGACCGCCTTGGGCCAGCTCGGGTTGACTCTGTGCCTAAGGCTAATGAGCGGAGCTCAGAGTCAAGAGATCTTGATTCTTTTAGAAGTTGGATGTGTCCCCATCTCTGTTGGAGAGACTTGCGCAAGGGAGCCAGGTTAGGCAAGGTAAGTGGAGAAAAAATATCTGATGGGGCAGTTGGCCCCTAAAGGGCCAGAGCACAAAAGGCAGGAAGGATATAGGAGGGAGGTGGATGTGTAAGTCCTATAGGCTGTGGCAGGGTCCTGATAGGTGGCGGGTCTTCTGAATGGTAGCGAGCTGCTTCCTTCTCCAAGGTAGCCTCCTCCCCAGGGGTCAATATGTCTCTGGGATTTAAAACTGGATAAAGGCGGTTGGTAGCTGTTGGAGCCTTATTCATTAGGGTGGGATTTTGAGGGGGTTCAGGAAGGTTCCCAGGGTCCTAGGGTGACTGAGAAGGATCTATGTCTATACTGACTGAAGGCCATGCTGAGGGGGGACGAGAGAGATGAGAGGTCTTTTGCATAGCCTCTTCCCCAATACTGACAAGTTTTAAGGTACCATTGTCAAAGGGTAAACTTTTAAGAATTTCATTAAGTTCCAGTAAGAAAAGGTGGCAACAGGCACCTTTTCTGGGCCAAAGGATTCATAATAATCTTTTAAACAGTCTCCTACTCTAAGCCATCTTTTACCATCAATGGTCGCTTCAAGGGAAAACCATGGACACAATTCTCCTATGTATGAAAAGAATAATTTTAAGTCCTTTTTCTTAACACATGCCACCCGTGTCTTGAAGGCCTCCTTGAGGCCTGACAAAAACAAATCATGTGACAAAACTGCTTGTCCCATGGTGGGTCACTCACTGTGCATCGTCCCCACTTTCCTCCTGGATCTGTCTCTCGGTCGTGTCTGCCAAGGCGATCGCAAGCTCCGCTTGGTCATGTGTCCCTGGAGGATGGTGTTCCTTCTCAGTCAAAGGCTCCAGCCCCAATCTTTGGGCGCCAAATGTTCTGACCAACAGGACACATCAATGTGGGTGGTGAACCTAGGTGGGGAGGAATGAAGGGACAAGAGACACGAAGGATGAAAGCAAGACAGGAGTTCTGATCAAGCTGCAAACTTTTATTGTTCACACAGGGGTATTTATATACTGGGTATGGGGAAGCTCTCTAATCAGCAATTGCTGGATGTAGGTGGTAAAACTGGCAGCTGCAAGATGTCTGATGTTCCTGATAGCCACAGGATGTTTCAGGGAGATAAGTAGCTGCAGGATGTCTCCCAGGCAGGATGTCACCCAGGGGGCTGTTTCTTGTAAATGTCAGGCTATTCTTTGAAGGAGAATTTCCTTCTAGCCCCTGACACCGTACCTCCCAGAAAAAGAAAATGAATTAACAGAGAAGAGTTCACACTGATCCTCACTGAAGTTCCCCACCCCACTCCACCCACAACATCCAAAAATGGCCTTAATAGTCATTGCAGCCACGTTGATGCAGCACCTCGTATGTGCTAGGGACTGCTCTGCATTAAAAAACTCCAGGATACACACCAGTATCTCCATTTAAGAAAGAAACTGAGGCACAGAGAGATTTATTAACTTACCCATGATCACACAGCTCAAAAGAGGCCCAGAGGGGTTTTAAACCAGGGACATTTGGTTTTACTCCAGACCCCTCAAACCAAAGATGCAGTAAGTGGGAGGAGAACATCAGACATATGATCTACCTATGGCAGGAGGTGACTTGGGTGAGTGGAGCCTTCTGTGACACAGACAGTTTACCCCCTCGGGGGCTGCCTCACCTGGTCCTGAGATGCCCACTCAGCCTGGGGGAGAAGAGAGCCCCCTCCCAGCCTTTTGGTTTAAGAGAATGTTCACTTACCTGAGCTGCAACGTCCCCACTGCTCTGAGGAGGCGGGGCCACGTCATGTCAGAGATCCTTAGAGGTGACCTCATTTAAAGAAATAAGCCTGTGGCCAATTGTCCGAGATTGATTAAGTCAGGGGCCAGCACAGGGAGCCAGCAGAGGGGACACCATTGTAGAGATGACCCAGAGCAGGGTCCAAGGGCCTGAGGCATGGCCTGATCATGGCCCGGTGGCTCCCAGCTGACATGCTTCCTGCGCGGGAGATCCTGGAGACTGCCTTCATGGTGATTTTCAGGTGCATGCGTGGGAGGCCCTGCTTGCTCCAGCCTCAGGGTAGGAGAGAAAAGATTTCAGGCCTCATCAGACTATGGGCATGAGCTGGATGGTGGCCAGCAGAAGAAGACATCAAGGGCCTCCGTCTCACAGCAGTTTATGCATTGTTTGTTGAGCCCCTACCATGCATCATATGGATGTAGCTGGAAAGTGGATTTTTAGCATGTGTAAAGGACCTGAGGCAGCAGTGGGCTTGGTACATTTGAGGCTGTGTGGGGAGTTGAGGATGGCCTGAGACAGGATATGCCTGGGGATAGCTGCACCAGATGAGGCAGTTTGGGAACTGATTGACTTCTTTCCCTTGTGCTCCACCTGTCGAACAAGCAAGGCATAGAGATGAAGATCTTTCACATGACAGATGAAGAGTCTGAAGGTCAGAGTGGTAAAGGCATTTTCAGGTCCCGAAGGTAATACATGGCAGAGTTGGAATTCTCACCGTGGTCTGCTTCTAGAGCAGTTTATGTGTCCCTTCTAGCATGACTTTCTGACAAGTCCAGACGCACCCAAACTCAACCTCCTGTATCTGGTTTGGAGAGTCTCAGGTACATGAGTCATATAAGGCCCTGATAAGTGCTTCTGCAAAAGAAGTTTCTAATATTTCTTTAACCCAGCACTTGCAACGTTCATTTGAACATAAGATCCTTATAAGTGTGACTAGAATGAAGACATTTCAGAAGTGACCTTGGGAGACACTGGTCTTGGTAACCCACAGAAGTCTCAATTAGTCTTTCTGATCTTGGGGAAGAGAATTCTGGGTATATTTTCTAGACTCAGTAAGATGGTGAAGGGATGGAGAGAGATTCAAAGAACTAAGGGGGGTACTTCAGAGCGGGAAGGAATCCCTAGGAGGACCCTAAGGGGGACTCTGAAGAGATTTCCTCCCTCACTTCAGAGAACAGAACCAGGGCCCGTGAGGGTAGGAAAGGGGTTGGAGACTGTACCTGAGGTGGGCCATCTTGGTCGGGAGTGAGCTCCCCACCACCAGCAGTGTGCAATTAGAAACTGTTGCATTAACCTACCAGCAGAACAGGCCCAGTGGCCTGCCATCCCCCCGATTGGGGAAGGGGCAGAGTCGCCTCCAGTGCCTGCTAGGTAGACAGACCTGTAACCAACAGACAGAACAGGCCTAACGGCCCACGGAGGGACAGAGCCGCTGCTCGCGCCTGCAAGGTAGGAGGACCTGTGACCACCGAAAGAACAGGCCCACCGAAAGTACAGGCCCAGCGGCCTGCTGGTGTGGTAGGCATATTGCCCCAATTGGAGGAGGGGCAGAACAACCGCCAAAGCCTGCGAGGGAGACTTTGCAACTATACAGAGCAATATAAATATATAGGGGGAAAAATCAATAACACAACAGTTTCACCAAGCAGAAAGAAACGCGATCAGTATGAAAAGACAAAGAAAGAAAGGACCACAAGCAATGCAGGTCAACTCAACTTTAGAAGAGGTAATATCTGCAGCAGATGGAATGTCAGATAAAGAATTCAGTATATACATGCTTCACATGATCTGGAGTCTCAAGGAAGACATTAGACAGCAAAATCAGACAATGAAAGACCACTTCGACCACTTCGACGATGAATTACATAAACAAATCCAAGAAGCAAAAGATCAACTATACAGGGAGATAGAGGTTATAAAAAACAAACAAACAGAAATCTTAGAAATGCAGGAAGCAATAAACCAACTTAAAAACTCAATTGAGAATACTACCAGCAGAGTAGAACACTTAGAAGATAGAACATCAGACAATGAAGACAAAGTATTTCAATTGGAGAAGAACATTGACAGCTCAGCAAAACTGTTAAGAAACCATGAGCAGATCATTCAAGAAATATGGGATAACATAAAAAGACCAAACTTAAGAGTCATTGGGATACAGGAAGGTATAGAGGTCCAAACCAAAGGAATGTGCAATCTATTCAACGAAATAATACGAGAAAACTTCCCAGACTTGAAGAATGAGACAGAATCCCAAATCCTAGAAGCCTACAGGACGCCGAATGTGCAAAATCATGAGAGATCCACACTTAGACACATTATAATTAAGATGCCCAACATACAGAATGAGGAGAGAATTTCAAAAGCTACAAGAGAAAGGAAGCAGATTACATTTAGGGGTAAACCAATCAGGATAACAGCTGACCTTTCAACACAGACTCTGAAAGCTAGAAGATCCTGGAATAACATATTTCAAACACTGAAAGAAAATGGGTTCCAACCAAGAATTGTGCATCCAGCAAAATTAAGCTTCAGGATGGAAGATGAAATTAAAACCTTCCATGATAAACAAAAGTTAAAAGAATTTGCAGCTAGAAAACCATCTCTTCAAAACATCCTCGGCAAAATATTACAGGAAGAGGAAATGGAAAATATCAATGAAAACCAACAGCGGGAGCTAGTACAGTAAACGGGGGGGGATAATCAAAGAGGAAAACAAACCATGTTTAGTAACATAAATAAACAAATATGGCTGGAAGAACAACTCATATCTCAAAAATAATCCTAAATGTTAATGGCTTAAACTCACCAATAAAGAGACACAGGCTAGTCGAATGAATCACAAAACAAGACGCAACAATATGCTGCCTTCAGGAGACGCATTTGATAGGAAAAGACATAAATAGACTGAAGGTGAAAGGTTGGTAAAAATCATATCACTCATATGGACTTCGGAAACAAGCAGGAGTGTCCATACTCATATCAAATAAAATAGATTTCAAGCCAAAGTTAATCAAAAGGGATAAAGAGGGACACTACATACTGCTCAAGGGAACCATACACCAACAAGACATGACAATCATAAATATATATGCCCCAAACAATGGTGCAGCTATGTTCATCAAACAAACTCTTCTCAAGTTCAAGAGTCAAATAGACCACCATACAATAATCATGGGAGACTTCAACACACCTCTCTCACCACTGGACAGGTCTTCCAAACAACAGTTGAATAAGGAAACTATAGAACTCAATAATATAATTAATAACCTAGACTTAATTGACATATATAGAATATAGCACCCAACATCAAGCAGTTACAATTTTTTTCTCAGCAGCACATGGATCCTTCTCAAAAATAGATCATATATTATGTCACAGGGCAACTCTTAGACAATATAAAGGTGTAGAGATAATACCATGCATCTTATCTGATCATAATGGAATGAAATTGAAAATCAACGATAAAATAAGGAGGGAAAAATCATGCATCACTTGGAGAATGAACAATAGGTTACTGAATGATCAATAGGTTACAGAAGACATCAAGGAGGAAATTAAAAAATTCTTAGAGATAAATGAAAACACAGACACAACATAACGGAATCTATGGGACACATTGAAAGCAGTTCTAAGAGGAAAATTTATTGCTTGGAGTTCATTTCTTAAAAAAAGGAAAAAACCAACAAATAAATGATCTAATACTTCATCTCAAAATCCTAGAAAAAGAAGAGCAAAACAACAGCAAAAGAAGTAGAAGGCAAGAAATAATTAAAATCAGAGCTGAAATTAATGAAATCAAAACAAAAGATACAATTGAAAAAATTGACAAAACTAAAAGTTGGTTCTTTGAAAAAATAAATAGAATCGACAGACCCTTAGCCACGCTAACGAAGAGCAGAAGAGAGAGAACTCAAATTACTAGCATACGGGATGAAAAAGGCAATATCACAACAGACACCTCAGAAATACAAACGATTATCAGAAATTATTTTGAATCCTTATACTCCAATAAAATAGAAGATAGTGAAGGCATCCATAAATTTCTTAAGTCATATGATCTGCCCAGATCGAGTCAGGAGGATATTGACAACCTAAACAGACCAATATCAATGGAGGAAATAGAAGAAACCATCAAAAGACTACCAACTAAAAAAAGCCCAGGACCGGATGGGTATACAGCAGAGTTTTACAAAACGTTTAAAGAGGAACTAATACCAATACTTTTCAAGCTATTTCAGGAAATAGAAAAAGAGGGAGAACTTCCAAATTCATTCTACGAGGCCAACATCACCCTGATTCCTAAACCAGACAAAGACACTTCAAAGAAAGAAAACTACTGACCAATATCTTTAATGAACCTAGATGCAAAAATCCTCAATAAAATTTTGGCGAATCGGATAAAAAAACATATCAAAAAAAATTGTGCACCCTGATCAGGTAGGATTTATCCCTGGGATGCAAGGTTTTTTCAATATATGGAAATCAATAAATGTTATTCACCACATCAATAGGCTTAAAAATAAGAACCATATGATCATCTCGATAGATGCGGAAAAAGCATTCGACAAAGTACAGCATTCCTTTATGTTCAAAACTCTAGAAAAACTAGGGATAACAGGAACATACCTCAATATTGTAAAAGAAATATATGCTAAGCCTCAGACTAGCATCATTCTGAATGGAGAAAAACTGAAGGCATTCCCTCTAAAATTTGGAACAAGACAGGGATGCCCTCTCTCACCACTTCTGTTCAACATATTTCTCGAATCACCAGCCATAGCAATTATACAGACGAAAGAAATTAAAGGCATGAAAATAGGAAAAGAAGAACTTAAATTATCAGTATTTGCAGATGACATGATTCTTTACCTAGCAGACCCAAAAGGGTCGAAAAAGAAACTATTAGAGCTAATCAATGAATTCAACAAAGTGGCAGGATATAAAATCAATACACATAAATCAAAGACACTCCTGTATATCAATGACAAATCATCTGAAATGGAAATGAGGACAACCACTCAATTCAGAATATCCTCAAAAAAAAAAAAATAAAATACTTGGGAATCAACCTAACAAAAGAGGTGAAAGACTTATACAATGAAAACTACAGAACCCTAAAGAGAGAAATAGAAAAAGATCTTAGAAGATGGAAAAATATACCCTGTTCATGGATAGGTAAAACTAACATCATCAAAATGGTGATATTACCAAAAGTTCTCTATAGGTTTAATGCAATGCCAATCAAAATCCCAACGGCATTTCTGGTAGAAATAGAGAAACCGATCATGAAACTCATATGGAAAAATAAAACACCCAGAATAGCAAAAACAATGCTAAGCAGGAAGTGTGAATCAGGCAGTACAGCTATACCAGACTTCAAAGTATACTACAGAGCAATAGTAACAAAAACAGCATGGTACTGGTACCAAAACAGGCGGGTGGACCAATGGTACAGAATAGAGGACACAGAAACCAATCCACAAAATTACAACTATCTTATATTTGATAAAGGGGCTAAAAGCATGCAATGGAGGAAGGATAGCATCTTCAACAAATGGTGCTGGAAAAACTGGAAATCCATATACAACAAAATGAAACTGAATCCATTTCTCTCACCATGCACAAAAGTTAACTTAAAGTGGATCAAGGAATTTGATATCAAATCAGAGACATGGCGTCTGAAAGAAGAAAAAGTTGGCTATGATCTACATACTATGGGGTCCGGCTCCAAATTCCTCAATACACACCCATAGCACAAGAGTTAATAACTAGAATCAACAAATGGGACTTACTCAAACTAAAAAGTTTTTTCTCAGCAAAAGAAACAATAAGAGAGTTAAATAGGGAGCCTACGTCCTGGTAACAAATTTTTACTCCTCACACTTCAGACAGAGACCTAATATCCAGAATATACAAAGAACTTAAAAAATTAGACTATAAGATAACAAATAACCCAATCAACAAATGGGCCGAGGACCTGAACAGACATTTCTCAGATGAGGACATACAATCAATCAACAAGTACATGAAAAAATGCTCACAATCTCTATCAGTCAGAGAAATGCGAATCAAAACCACCCTAAAATACCATCTCACTCCAGTAAGATTGGCAGTCATTAGGAAGTCAAACAACAACAAATGCTGGCGAGGATGTGGGGAAAAGGGTTCACTTGTACATTGCTGGTGGGACTGCAAATTGGTGCGGCCAATTTGGAAAGCAGTATGGAGATTTCTAGGAAAGCTCGGAATGGAACCACCATTTGACCCAGCTATTCCCCTACTCGTTCTATTCCCTAAAGACCTAAAAAGAGCACACTATAGGAACACTGCTACATCCATGTTCATAGCAGCACAATTCACAATAGAAAGACTGTGGAACCAACATATATGTCCTTCAATAGACGAATGGATAAAAAAAAAATGTGGCATTTATACACAATGGAGTATTACTCTGCATTAAAAAATGACAAAATGATAGAATTTGCAGGGAAATGGATGGCATTAGAGCAGATTATGCTAAGTAAAGCTAGCCAATCCCTTAATAACAAATGCCAAATGTCTTTGTTGATATAAGGAGAGTAACTAACAACAGAGTAGAAACGAAGAGCATGAGAAGAAGATTAACATTAAAAAGGGATGAGAGGTGAGAGGGAAAGGGAGAGAGAAGGGTAATTGCATGGAAATGGAAGAAGACCCTCAGGGTTATACAAAATTACATACAAGAGGAAGTTAGGGGAAAGGGGACAAAAATATAAGGGTTAGAAATGAATTACACTAGAGGGGGTAGAGAGAGAAGAGGGGCGGGGAGGGGGGAGGGGGGATAGTAGAGGATAGGAAAAGCAGCAGAATAAAACAGACACTAGTATGGCAATATGTAAATCAATGGATGTGCAACTGATGTGATTCTGCAATCTGTATACAGGGTAAAAATGGGAGTTCATAACCTACTTGAATCAAACTGTGAAATATGATATATCAAGAACTATGTAATGTTTTGAACACCCAACAATAAAAATTAATTTAAAAAAAAGAAACTGTTGCATTACACTGCTGAAGGTCACTTCCTCTAGGATTCTGGGCTTCAGGGTAAAGAAAGCCACCCCACCTGGGCCATGCTCAGTCCCCCCTTCTCTCCAGAGTGGGCACAAAGAAGCCAGGCATGGCACATTCATGACATTAGGAAAATCCTTATAAATAAAATAGTTCCTTTGAAAGCTGAGCTCTCCACAGTCCATCTCCTCTGGACAGGAATAAAGCCAAGCCCGTGACTCCAGTGTCACCTCCCTCCATCGACTAGAGGAAACGTTCATTTTAAGAAGTATAACAAGAAAAGTGAGTGACAGTCTATTGACATTTTAAAAAGTGTGTGAGCAGTGGGGGCACGACTTGCTGGAGAGACCCAGAGAGAGGAGGAGAGAGAAGCCACACCAGTCCCTTAAATCTCCGCTCAACCTGGAGGGCTCAGGCTCCTCTGTCGCCCAAGGGCTGCAGCTCAGTGTCCCCTTCACCAAACAGGAGGTCGAGGTGGCAAGGGGCGGGTGGGGGGCAGGGCCATGAGGCTGGAGTTCCCTGACTCCTAAATCAGGTTCCCAACTGGCGGGCCTCTGGTGGCTCTGGGGGACTGTCCTGGGAGGGCAGGCATGATATCTGGCCAAAGGAGACCAGGGATCAGGTCCCCTCAGCTTTCCAGCCAAGCTGTGGCTCAGGGACACACACGGACCTGCCTCGTGCCAGCACCACTGCCACCTGCCCCCACCATCACCTGCACCTCTGGAGTGAGCGCAGCCCGGGGTGGGGTGCAGAGGCATGGGACGGATGTCCACGGAGACCATTCTAGGGAGGACCTGGGGCCACCTCTACGCCCTCTCCAAGGTGAGGGGCGAAGGCGCTGGGCCTGGGGACTCGCTGGGCACTGAAAGGGACAATGCCCTGGGGATTTGTGGGCTCCAGGACTGAAGCCAGCCTCGGGCCTCCACCGTGTCGGCCTCTCACACTGTCCTCCTAGTGCAGCATGCACACACACATGCATGTGTGTGGGACAGCGCACGCTCACTAGCGTGGATGTCACACCCCTGCACCAGCATTACTGCCCGAGCAGAAGGGACTGGCAGGGTCAGTTCACCTGCACATGCACAGACCATGTGCACCCGCCCCATGATGCATGCACCGCCCCCCCCACACCCGTTCTGTCTTACTCAGGAGCCCACTTACGTGCACACAGGTGGACAGACCCTCGTTCTGCCCCACGTCCCACACTCCCAGCAGGTGCCCATCCAGCACAGGCCAAACCCACGGGGCGTAGCGCACCCAGTGACGGTGGCCTCCCCACCTCCCAGCACCCCACCTCATGGAGCCCCACTCCCTGATCAGTGTTTGAACAGCTGTCCTTTGTCCCCTGAGCACTGGGGGAGCAGGCCATGGGCGGCCTCGAGGGAGAATGTCACCCTCTCCAGTCCCTCCTGCCCCCAGCCTGCCTTTGTCAACCAGGACAGTGCTCGGGGGGAACCTGCTGTCCTGCCCTCCTAGCTGGTTTCCCAGCCAGGGCCCTGGGCAATGAGTGAGCCTCGGGCATTTCTCCTCACCCCGTCGCCCTTGCCCAGGACATATCAGTGGGCGTGAGTAGAGAGGACAGGGGCTGACACTCGGGGAGGCCTGTTCTAGAAGCATCCACCCGTCCCTCCCCTTCCTCTCCACCCGCCCAGCCCCTCACATCTCCTGGTGGCCCCACCTCTCAGCCTTTGTCCAGGCTGTTCCCCGCCCCAACTCGCCCCTTGGCAAGGACCCCTAGCCTCCCTCTCCAGGAAGCCCTCTGGGTTCTCTTCCCTCTTGGCCTAGAGGTGCCTGCACCTCACCCCTACCACACCAAGATGTCCATTTCTTGCTCCCTGAACATGACCATGAGATGGGGAAGTGTGGAGTCATGGGGAAGGTAGACAGCTGGGTTCCCATCATCCTGGCACCCCCAGAAGTGGGGGGGAAGCCCTGGCCAAGGGCAAGACCTCTGCAGGAGGAGGGTGGATGGGAGGGAGAGACCCAGGGAGTGCGGTGCCTCTATCCTCAGGCCTCCAGGAGTGAATCAGGTCCCTGGCCTTCATTCAAGAGTAAAGGATGCCACCACACACATGAGGAAGTTATTATATTCCCTCCCCTCCCCTTCTCACCCAGAAGGCTGCCAAATTCTAGATGGTAATGGTTTGCGCGATAGTGAAATCAGCATATCCATCAACACACTCCCTGCTCATCATGTACAGGGAAGGGCCAGTGGCTCCAGTTCCACATCATCATCCTCTGGAGGATTCCTGGGCACCGGCTCCCAAATACCCAGAGGGAGGGACAGCCCCCCAGCCCCCTCCTAGGTGCCACCAGGCAGCCCCTGGGAGCTCTGAGGGACCATCATGAAGGGACTCCTTTCTACACAGACTGCCTTTGCTTTGGAGGACAGTGAGTGGGACCTGTTGGTTGAACTTGGTGTGACAAGGGTGGGCATCCTGGGTCCATCACCATAGCCGGAGGCCTACTTAGGAGCCTTCCCAGGGTTCCTCCCACTTTTCAAGTGAGCATGTCCAGACATGGGGAAGTAGGATGTGCTCCTAAAAGCATGTCTGAGGAGGTGAGGCTGAAGTGCAGGACCCTCTGCTCATAGGAAGGGACAGACAGCACATGGCTTAAGAACTGGGGATTAGACTCAGGGGCACTCAATTATTGATCCACATTCCTAGCTCTTCTTATATTTTATTTAGAGATAGGGTCTTGCTAATTTGCTTAGCATCTTGCTAAGTTGCTGAGGCTGGCTTTGAACTTGCAATCGTGCTGCCTTAGCCTCCGAAGCTGCTGGGATTATAGGCCTGAAGGACATAGACTTTTTGTTGGGAAAACCTGGGTTCTATTCCCTGCCCTGCCACTTGCTACCTTGGAGATCCTGGACATGTGGCTTGGCTCTTCTGAGTCTCACTCTACCTATTTGCAAAATGGGGGTGATATCTGTAGCCCCTCTTGCAAGACTCTATAAAGATTCCCATGGATTGTATGTGGTGACTATATCCCACATAGCAAGCACTGGACTAATTCATGTCTTTTCATAAACGTATTTCATATTCAAAAAAACACATTCCTGGTAATCCCAGTGAATCAAGAGGCTGAGGTAGGAGGATCAAAAGCTTCAGGTGAGCTTGGGCAACTTACTGAGATCCTCAAAATAAAAAATAAAAATGAAAAATTATAAAGGGCCAGGGTTATAAGGCTCAGTGACAAAGGCACCTGTGGGTTTGATCCCCAATTCCACAAAATAACAAAAGAAAATGATTTCATGGAATGTCAGGCATATTGCAGAGATGCAGTAAATATTCTTTGGGTTGATTCTTGGCTTTCAGCAAGAGTCAAGTTGCAGCTGCCTTGAGTCTGAGTATTTTGTAGGTGCTCCGTAGTAGCCTAAGGTTTACCTTGTTTCCTGGGCCCTGGAAGACTGGACACCCTTTGCCTCTTCACTGAAGGGCCAACAGGGGTTTTTGAAATGACGCTATGGATGGGGTAAATGGAGCAGGTTCTGTCCAGGGTGAGGTCCCTGGGAAGCTTCTAGCACGGTGTGTTAATGCAGGCTGGGAGGTCAGGAGCCCCGTGTCAGCCAATGAGACCTGAAAGCTGAGTCCCAGCCTGGAAGAAGGTTAAGGGCAATGTGCCAACATGAGGCTGACCTGAGCTTAGTTCAGATGTTGCCATTTACTGGCTGTGTGACTACAGGCTCCTCTCTGGTCTGTGAAATCAGGCTCATGTTGTCTTCTGTGCTCATCAACAAGGTTGGGGTTGAGGATGCAATGATATAGAAAGAATGTATAGATACAATGGAGTGTGGGACACAAGTGTCCTGGGAAATTAAATGAGAACTTTTAACATCTTTTACAGAAGACAGCAGAGTAAAGAGAAAACCTTGAACCAGCGCTAATATCTTGGTTCTGTAACTTTGGGGCTGTGTGACCTTAGGTAAGTTAGTGAACATCTGTGAATCTCGTTCCTCATTGAATGCATACTCTATTATCATGAAGGCATAATAGTCTTTCCCACCCTAGTGCCCACCTGGGACTCGCTGTGCTCCAGGAGAAAACTCCTCTGGCCAGAGCCTGCCACCACAGAACATGGTCTGTCCTTCTCTGACCCCAATCCACAATGTCACTTGAAGCAAATGGAATGAGAGGGGCAAGCTAGGGAAGAGCTGTGGAAGATTGGTTGGATGCCAGGGAGCAGTGACAGTAAAGTGAGGTCCTGCCTGCCCTCCTGGTGGTCGTGCTCCAGCAGAGGGGTGCATGTTGGAACATATGCTACAAAGGGCAAACAGGCACGGGAGGGGATAGGTGTGGCAGGAGGCTGTTCTGGTTTGGATGTGAGGGGTCCCCAAAAAACTTAGCTGTGAGACAATGCAAGAGGGTTCGGAGGACAAATGATGGGGTTGTGAGAGTCTTAACCCCTCAGTGAATTAATCCCCTGATAGTGATTGACTGAGTGGTGACTGAAGTGGTGGGGTGTGGCTGGGGAGGAGGGTCATGGGCCAATTATTTGGGATATATATTTGTATTTGGCAAGTGGAGCCTCCCTCTGCTTCCTGATCATCATGTGAGCCCCTTCCCTCCACCACACTCTTCCGCCATGAGATTCAGCTCACCTCAAACCTTGAGGAATGGAGCCTGCTGTCTGTGCATTGAGACCTCTAAAACCCTGAGCCCCCAAGGCAACTTTTCCCTCTCTACAATTGTTCTGGTTGGGTCCTTCCATCGTGCAGCAAAAAAGCTGACTAAAACAGAGACTATTTTCAATCAGATGGCAAGGAAATATTCCCATATGGTGGCACATGATACAGAGGAACAGACTGGCCCAAGGTCAGCCAGCAAGGTTCTGGAACATTCCAGGGGTCTGCCCCTTCTCTCTGCACCACGCTGTGTCCAGGGTCCACTCACACTTTCTCCATGGCCTTGTCCTACTTGTGCCCACACCTCGGCATGGACAGCCCAGCTGGCTAGCCCTTTCTTCTCTCAGGCAGCTGAAGCTGCTCGGAGGATCTGAACTCCAGCCAGCCACGGCACTCTCGGGTCCGTCCCTGCCCAGTCGTGGGGAGGAGGCTCAGGACCCTCTCCTCGGGGGGGGGGGCATGTTGGGGGCCAGGAACTTACAAAGGCAAATAATGTCTGGGTAAACATTGGCTGCTGATAGCTCCAGCTGTGAGGGCCAACGATGTCCCCTTGGTCCAGATGTTGGCCTCACCCACCTCCCTCCTGTGGCAGTACATTTGAAGAGGACCTTGGGGGCCAGCGGAGAGCAACACAGAATGCGGGGTGGGGAGGGGGCTGGTAGGCCACCCAGCACAATCTGTGCACAGCTAGCCAGCATGGTCCTCTGCCTCCAGGGTTGTCCGGACAGCAGGGGTCACTCCTGGGCTGAGAGTGTACCAGGGAAGATGGGGCCACAGCCTCCCCTGTCCAATGTCTCAGATTTCCTGGCAGGGAATAAAAACTGAATCCAGAGGTGGAATCAATGCCTGGACCCTACGCTCTCCCAGGATAGAGTGAGCTCCTTGTCCCCGAAGGTTTGTCAGCAGGGTCTGCACCTTCAGAGCTGGCGAGAAGCAGGCTACTCAGGGCATTGGAGAGGGTTGGGACCAGAGCCTTCTCTTGGATTCTCGCCAATTGCCCAACCCTTGATCCTGAAGCCCACAGGGTGCCCACTCCACCCTCCCCTCCAGCACCAGGAGAGTCTAAAACTTCCTTCCTCAAATCTTCCTTCTCTGAGTGGGTCAACGTCTTGATGGGACCCTCCCCCGCCCCAGGTGCACACCGACACTTCTCCTAATGCATCCTGGCTGGCCGGCTGAGAGCCACAGAAGGCACTGTCACATGAGGGGACATAAGGGGGCTCTCAAATTTCCCACGCATGGGCTCCTGGGCCCCCAGCATTCATGATGGCTGATTTCAACATGAAAGGGCCCCTTGGGAAGGAGAGCCCCCCTCCCTTTTCCCCTCGCCTCTGCTAAGCCCCACTCTGCAGCTAACCACTGTCTGAGCCTCCCTCCCTCTGGAGCACCCTCTCACTCACCTGCCAAGCCTTCCCCAGACTCCTGCAGCCTCACCTCGCAGCCTCTGCCAGCCAGAATGAGAATCCCAAGGTGGGGTGGGGGGCTCAGGGCTCCATACTGCAGAGGAGGTGGGGGGGCCTGTCTGTTTTAAAGGTATAAGCCATTTGGCCAACCATAGGCCAGAATGACTGAATAAATCTTTGTGGGTGCTTTAATGCTCTGAGGACAGGAGGTCTCCCAATCTCAAATCCAAAGACAGGCAGAGCAGTGAAATTTCCCATGAGGCCTTCCAGGCATCTGCCCTAAATTTTCAATGTGGCAACTTTTTAAAACTTTTATTTTGATCTAATTTTAGATTTACAGAAAAGTTGCCAAAAATAGAACAGATAGCTTCAGTACACCCCTCACCTAGCCTTCCCTAATATTCAGATCTTACATAACCCTAGTAAATGATCAACCCTGAGAACTTATCCTTAGTTCAGTACTATCACCTGAACTTCACATCTTATTGGATGCTGGGTACAGTGGTGCATGTCCGTAATCCCAGCAGCTCAGGAGGCTGAGACAGGAGGATAGGGAATTCGAGGCCTGCCTCAGCAAATTACCAAGGCCCTAAGCAATTTAATGAGACGCAGTCTCAAAATTAAAAAAAAAAAATGAAAATAAAAAAGGGCTGGGGATGTAGCTCAATGGTAAAGCAGTCCTGAGTTAGATCCCCAGTACCTAAAACAAAACAAAACAGCTCTTATTGGAATTTCCCATTTTTCTACCAAGATCCTTTCTTTATTCCATCACCCCATTCTGGACCCCACACTGCATTTAGTTGTTATTTCTCTTTTTTGTCCCTGATCGATTCGTTGCCACAGTCTGGCTGCAGCAAAATAACCAGGGGGTGACGAACAACTTGTGTAGATTGATACAGCAGGAGTCGGAGCCATTTATTGTAGGACAGGAGGGGTATATATACATTCCACACAGCTTATCTTAATTAACATAAACTAGATACAGCAGTCAACCAATAAGAAATCTCCACAGTTAATGCCTCACTGGCGCCACCTCACAAATCACTCCCTCTGGCAAAATGCCAGGCGCCATCCCGACTTGTTTACAGACCTTAACATTGGTGACATTCCCTCAGCCTATACTCATCTTTCATGATCTTGACAGCACTGAGGAACAAGTGTTTTGTAGAACTGTGGGTTTCCTTGTGTTTTCTCAAGATCATAGGGAGGCTCTGCAGTTTTGGCAATACCACAGAAATGGTGGTGGCTCCTTCTCAGCTCACCATATCAAGAGGCTCATGTCTTCAACATGTTTGATTACTGGTGGTGATGACCTTGATCACTTAGTTAAGTTGATGTCTAAAGGGTCTATCCACTATAAAGTTACTATATTTTTCTTTTGAATTAATACATATCTTGGGGAAAATACTTTGATATATATGTGCAACTATTCATAACTTTACAATTTAATTTACACATATATCTTTTTTAATTTCTTTGTTTAGTTGTAGAAAATTGTTATATCCTTATTTATTTTATGTCATGTTGAGGATTGCACACAGTGCCTTACACATGCAAGGAAAGTGCTTATCACTGAGCCACCACTCCAGTCTGACACAAGTATATCTTTATCATACAATATAGTAATTTGACACATATATTGATAATAATGGTGTAATTATCATTTTGCCTCCTCAAATACTTATCATTTCTCATTTTGTTTATCACATTGACTTTCTTCTAGTAATTTTGAATCATATCATATATTGTTGTATATAGAGAATAGAACACAAGAACAAGTTAATCCTACCGGTGTTTGTGCCCATTTAAAAATGTGCCTACAACTAAAGATTCCAAATGTTCAGCACGTTATTTTAAATATTCATAAAATGTCAACTTATTTAAACATAATGAAAATAATGCCTGTAATCCCAGAAGCTTGGGAAGTTCAGGCAGGAGGATCATAATTCAAATCCAGCCTCAGCCACTCAGAAATGTCCTAAGAAATTTAGGGAGATTCTGTCTCAAAATAAAAAAAAAAAAAGATAAAAGGGCTAGGGATGTGGCTCAGTGATTAAGTGCCCCTGGGTTTCATTGCAGGTGCAAAGGAAATAAATAAATAGAATAAATAAAATAAGTAAACTGCTTATCCACAGAACAACATGGAAGAATCAAAACACTCTTTTAAACAAAAACGTAGACATCAAAGTGAATATCATGAGAGACTGGGATTTTTCCTCAGAGGTAGAGTGATCAACTAGCACATGTGAGGCACTGGGTTAAAACCTCAGTGTCACATATAAATTAAATAAAGATATTGTGTCCACCTACATCTAGAAAATAAACATTTAGAAAATAAATATTTTTAAAAGTGTATATCATGATTTTTTTCTAGTTGAAATGTTTCATTAGTGATTATATTAATACTTTGATCAAAATCAAAGCAAAGTTGCATATGGTCAATGCAGTTGAAAATTGTACTAGATTTTTTTTTCATTAGTGAATATGACTCTCATGGTGAGGTTGTTGAATCCTGCAGAAGAGAAACAGTTACTGGTTTGGTTTGGTCCCAGATAAATTTTGGGATGATCCCCTGGTTTATGTTGTAGCTAGTGGATCCATGGTTACTTTGCAGAATCCTGTGGTAAATAGATGCCTTGGAGGACCTAAAATTCTCTGTGGAGATTGAATTTAGGCTAAAGTATTACAAGCTTAGTGAGTTTACACTGAATTTATTTTCTCCCAATAATCTGAGGCAACAACTCAGTTGTTACAACCTCCATAGAAGATGTAAGTAGGCCTACCTATCATCAATTTATTGGTATTTTTTTCTTACTCAGCATAGCTCCATCAGTTGACTTGTAGGTATGATGTGAAAAGCAGTGTGAAGAAAAGTAAAACCTTCTGCATAGATTAAAAGAAAAAAAGGAACTCATGTACAAGCTGAATCCTGCTTAAAATAGTATGAAGGAACTGTCATTCTTAGAAAATGGCAGGATACAGAAAGTTCTTTTCATTATCTCCACCCTAATAAATGCTTAAAGAAAAGCAAAAATTACCCAGTCATTTCTAATGGAAGAATAACCTTCTCTGGTACAAAGAGGAAGTGAGTAAATATCCAAATATTGAACCTGTGGTGATGGAAATGCTAAACATACTGACATTCATTAGAGGTCAGGAGAGTCACATTACAAGAATTTTTTTTGAACCTTCAAAAAAAAAAAAGACAAATGCTATGTACTGATGTTTATGTGGGCTCTTTCTGGTCCAGCAAGGGGTTTCACAAAAAATTGTAGAAGAGGCTGTGTCTGTGAAGTCACTAATCAAGACCTCTGGACATCAAGCAGGAAGCAGGTCTCATTTTATTGTGAAGTTACCATGTATATATACTCAGGCAGTAGCTTATCAGATTACAGGCAGCCACCAATGCAATTTCTGCAGTGACCAATCAAGGAGTGAGCAATGGAGTAAGAGCAGGGAATTAAACACATAGCCTCATGCCCAGGGTTGTGCCTAAGGGGTAAGTAGTTTGCTGTTCACACAACCTAGCATGGGATAGTGTGTTGCCACTCACGCACTCTTAATGTATGCTATGAAGGCAGTATTCCATGAACTTGACTCTAAGACATTATTGTGGCCTTACCTCTCTAAGATTTCTTGAGATTCAAGGTTGTGCCATACTTCTGGTCTCTTTCAGATGAGATCATTGTGGTCAGGTGATGCAGGGGTGCATCAACCTCATGACAGGAGTTTTGCTACCTTTACATGGGGACACAGCAGCATGTCTGCTTATAAATAATTGATGCTTGAAGTCTCCTTGGACTTGCATTCTTTAACAGCGATCATTAAGTTATCACTTTCTGGTAGTAAAATCTCATCTATCAGCAATAAGATAAATATGGTGTATTAAAGATTAAACACTTTCATTCAAAATTAAATTTAATTAAACTATGTCAAAGATAGCATTTTGTAATTATTAGTTTTATTAGATGTATTATTTGGTAATTTATGATATATATTCCCCCCTTGTGACAGAACAGCTAGTTCAATGACCTTGTGGGCCTTCTTTGCCTCAGGAGAATCCAAGTTGGGTGCAGCTCTGACTTGAGACCATGTCAGCAGGAGGAAATCTCCTGTCTGTTCTTGAAGTCTGTGAAGGGTCTTCGTCTTTGCCACAGCTTCATTAGAATTTTATGTTATAATCTAGCAAAAAAGTGCTCACATTCTGTACTGTTCCCAAGTGGGTTGCTCTTTACTTCCTCAAAAAATATTTCAGAAAATATTCTTTGAAAAAACTGTTTATCATTGAGGGGTTTATTGGGCAGAAGCTATATGGAGATGTGATAATTTTTAAAAATTCAAGGTCTTTTTTAGAGAAAAATCCCCACATAAATGTAGAGGGCTTTATGTTATTGTTATTGTTGTTGTTGGTGGTTGTTTTGTCTTATTTCAGCAGCATTCCCAGCTTATAACTAAGTGGGCTTGAGTCATGTTCTACTAGGACCTGTTATAAAAACAGAAAATTACTAATTTTCTAAGTGTGGTACCAATGCCAGCAGCTTCATACTCCTAGGATGGCTATGAATTCCCATGCACAATAATTATCTGGAGTGGCGGGGGTAGTGGTTTATTGATTGGCTAGTTTCCTCATTAGCCTAGAACGTAAGAGGGATTCTGTCAAAGGACACCATAAGAGTCAATGGCCTTTACCAGAATGGGAGGGGGCCTTCAAGAGAGGTGCTTGAAATCCTGTGATTTGAAGAGGCCAGGTAAAACCTGGTGGATGCTCGAGAACAGAATTCATAAATGTAGCTCCTGATAGCTGTATCCACACCATTCTATTTTATTTATTTATTTATTTATTCTTTTTAACAAAAAATTTATATTGAAACACAGTTAGCAAGGTATTTGTTGAAAGGTACTAGATTTGAACTCCAAATAGGTCATATTATCCATAATATTTGCTCCTGGTGATTTATAGAGCATCATCATTCAATAATTTTTGCGATTATGGAAATGTTCCATGTCTATCCTGCCTAATTCAGTAGCTTCAAGCACATGATATTTTGGCATATAGATCCTGTGACAGAAAAAGCTGAGTTTGTCAATTTGATGAATTACATGGCCAATGGCCACAAGGTTGGGGAGCACCATTCTAGGACACCAAGGCAGAAAATGGAAGCATTTCCTCTAAAAACTGGAAAAAGACAGGGGTGCCCGTTTTCACAACTTCTATTTAACATATTTCTTGAAACACTGGCCAGACCAATTAGACAAATAAAATAAATTAAAGGGATATGGATAAGTAAGGAAGAACTCAAATTAGCACTATTTGCAGACAATATAATTCTATACCTAAAAGACTCGACATATTCCATCAGGAAACTGCTAGAACTAGTAAATGAAGTCAGTAAAGTAGCAGGATACAAAATCAACACCCATAAATCAAAGGCATTTCTGAATATCAATAAAAAATCTTCTGCAAAGGAAATGAGAAAAACTACTAACTTTGAATAGTATAAAAATTATAAAATCCTGGGGAATCAACCTAACAATATCTGAAAGATCTCTCCAATGAAATCTACAGAACCCTATGGAAAAAAGATAAAAGATGACATGAGAATATGGAAAGATCTATTTTTTTTCTTAAATAGGCAGAATTAATATTGTCAAAATGACCACACTACCAAAAGCACTATACAGATTTAATGTAATCTCAATCAAAATCCCAATGACATTTCTCAGAGAAATAGAAAAAGCAGTCATGAAATTTATCTGACAAAATAAGAGACCCAGGATAGCTAAAGCAATTTTTAGCAAGAAGAGTGAATTAGGTGGCATCTCTATACTAGACCTTAAACTATGCTACAGATCAATAATAACAAAAAACAGTATGGTATTGGCAACAAAATAGACTTGTAGAGTAATGGTATAGAATAGATAACACAGAGAACAATGCCCATAATTAGAGCTCTCTTATATTTGACAAAAAGCATAAAAAATGTACATTGGAGAAAACGATATCCTCTTCAAAAAATAATGATGGGAAAATTGGAAATTTATATACATTAAAATAAAATTAAACCCCTCTCTCTCACCATGCAAAAAACTCAACCCAAATTGAATCAAGGACCTAAAAATTGAACCAGAGACACTGTGTATATTAAAAGAAAAATAGGCCCAAATCTATCTGGTTAGTGCCTTACTTTCTTAATAAACTTCAGAGCACTATGATTTATATTAAGCAACAATAAATACTATGGATCTAAATTAAAAAGGTTCTTTTCATCAAAAATCCTGGATTCTAAGGGTGGTGATTCTCCACCCCTTGGCCCAAGTGAATAGGTCAGAGGACTTAACTTATTAAGGCTGTATTAACCATGTTTATACTTACTGCATAGGTAAGTTTCTCCTCCCAGAATCTGGATGTCACACCAGCCTCAAGTCTAGTGAGGCAACTAGAGAAATTACACACTCATCACAGAGTGGACAAGACAAAGAAGTTGGCTATAGGTCTTCTAGTACACATCCTGGGGATGGCTCTAGAACTAGGACCAGGTCCCTGTAACATAAAACCATCTACTCATGACATAGGGACCCTCTTCTAGCCTATGCATATAATAAAAACATCACTGTTCATCTGAGTGTGTGCATATATGTATTTGTGTGCACCGTTATAAAGTGTGTGCCCAGCTGTGCCTCCCATCCTGGCCTCATGCCCTCCCCCGACCCTAGATGACCTTTAAAAATCCTGCTACAACAAAAGCAATACCTATGTTAAGCATAATTTTCTTAGTTTGAAAGAAATGTTCTCAGTTATCCTGTCAATAGAGTATCCTTGGGCCTCAACTATATCTACATGTATGGCTTTCTAATTTTGTTTTCAAATTAAATGATATAATAACAGAAAGGGCCTCATTAATTGAAAAAAGTTTCACCTAGATCTCAGTGAGTGAGATGATTCTTGGAGTCTTGACCTTCCTCTGGAGAAATGTGGAAAATTGGATCAACAAATGGTTGCTTTTATGTGTGGTGGGAGAACACTTCCCCCTTTGATATGGGAAGGAAGTCCCCAGTTTGAAGAAAGTACACACTGAGTTGATGGGGAAATTCTCCACTATGCACTGCAAATGTGCACGGTGGAGTAAAATAGTTGTAGCAGAGGTTATAATGAGGAGGAGGAAGAAGATGGTGATGGTGATGGTGATGGTGATATACACACAGTTGAACTGCTATGCCAGAGCAACAGCTGTTCTGATGACATTTCTACTATTGCTATTGGAGCAGAGGAAAGCATCAGTCTTGATTCCAGCATAAAATGTGAAGGTGGTAAATGCACCAAAATGTGTCAGAAAAGTTTCTGTAAGCTGGACACATTAAAGAATAGCTATAGTTTATTCAATAGGCTCCACTTTCTATTAAAACACAAGGCTTAGAGACAGATTTTCATACTAAGACTCAGTTACAGGAAATACACCAGTGTCCCTCCATGCATGGGACAAAAGCTGCCTCTCTGTGCTGTGCAGGACAGGGTGCAGCTAGCAGAGCGAGGCAGTACTCCTGTTCACATTATTCCAGGTGACAGAGGCTTTTGGTATCATCTAGAAGAAATGGCAAGCTCTTGGCCTCCTCTATCAACAAATAGCAGCAGAGGTACTACTCCAGGTCAGAGGATAGAGTTGCCCAGAAAAGACAAAGAAGAGGCTAGGGTGGGGGTTCAGGACAGAAGATTAAGAGTCAGGCATTGAACTGGAAGTCAGAAAGTTCATCCTATGCCCTGGACTGTAACCTGAGTCTGAGGGCTGAATCTTTGGGTCTCTCCAGGACATTCAAAGAAGCCCAGGACATAGAACAAGACTCACCTAAGAAAGGTCCTGGAGGAACCTGGCCTCAGGTATCAAACTGAGTAGATTTTGTAGGGCTGAAAATCACACAAGAAACAAAGCTGAGGTGCAAGTACCTTAGAAGGGATCTCTGGAAGGTAGGTGTATAAATATCCCTTAAGCAAAGAGGATCCTTTCACTTAAGCAAGTTCAGGCCCATGATCAAACCTTAGGCTCTGAGGCAAGTTAGATTGTAGAGCACTCTGCAGCGTCTCCTCAAGGAGGCTGTGCATGCTCCATCCAGGGACGGGGCCAAGTATCCCCTCCCCCACCTGTTACTGAACATGATCAAAGAGCCTTAAGGGATGATGTAAGTGGACATGGAAGGAGAGGCCAGGGAGGTGTGGGAAGGCATCTCTTCAAGTTCAGCAGCAGGCTTCCTGACTGTGTTTTCAGAGCCAAAAACACCTGGATCTTCTGTTCTATGCTGTCCTAATTATCCAAAGAGCTGCTGTTCCCATTAGAGTGGGAAGGCACACTGGAGGAGCAGAAGCGTGTGCTCACAGATGCAGGCCCATTGCTGCCTTCCAGGGTGGTCTTGGAAACACTCTGGATTGCTTCAGTGCACATCAACTCAACAGAAGTGTCTGCCCCGCCAAGGTCACTTCCATAGGCTCCCTCCTGGTGGTGGTGTTTCCTGGAGGTGCAGCAGCTGTGGCATCCTTTGGTGGCTTGGAGAGGTGGTAAGAGTCCAAGCCCCTTGGGATGAGGTCTGTGTCCCTAGAGACTGCTGAGTTCCTCTTGCTGCGTGTTCTCCTGGGGGCTTCAGGGAAGACACTTTTCAGTGAGCTACCCAGGCTGCTGGCAACTTTCAGCCCCTTCTTGATGAGCTGGCCTCTTGTTGCTGTGCTCCTTCCTGGTTTTCTCCAACTGACACAGCTAGATGGCCTCTTGGATGCCATCATTGCTGCTGGAGTCAAGACCTTGTGCTGGGGCTCCAGGAACATGGAGCTGCTGCCCCTCCCTTCAGCCCTGCAGTTCCTATTGTCCGCGCCCCTACACTGTGCTGCCTGGGGCTTGGGGACAGCAGACCTTGTGCCGCCTAGGTTCTCAGCTCTGTGGTAATCTTAGGCCTGAGGCTGCTGGGTGCTGTGCTAATCTTTTCTGATCTGAAAGTTCATGAAAGAAAAACTCCTAACAGGCTCCATCAGACTGTGGCTAGCAGCACCATGACAGGGGGCTTCTGGGTGGGTTTCAGTGTGGATTGGGGAGAATTTTCATTTGACTTTGTTTTCGTATCCACAGACCTGTCACACTTTTGGTTTTCATGTTGTCTTTTCTCATTCAGAAATAGTTCTATTTCTGCTTGGATGCTCTGCTGAAAGGAGTCATCGCTGCTCACCCTGACTGGGAAGTCTGAGCCCTGTTTCCCACCGGCCTCCAGGGGCTGCCAGGAATATTGCATGATGCCGGGGTAAGTTTTAGGGGAAACAGGGTGGGCAGGGTGCCACTGTGTGGAGGGTCTGTTTTGCCTCTGCTATCCTCCCTGCAGCCCTGCCATGGTGAGCCCCATTGGGCATGGGCTATTGTTCTAAGGAGAGCAAGAACCAGAATCCTTGTACATAGCCCTGCCTAAATGCACACTAACATGATGTTTTTATTTAACAGACGTGTCCTGGTAAATATGATTTTTGTAGCTTTTTGTAAATTAGTTATGCTGCTGTAAAAAATATTTTGAAAAATGTTGTCTTTTGTTTTTGGACTGTGTTCCTAACTGCGTCTTTCTGTGGTCCACTCAGGAGCCATTGCTGGACATGCAGTTTGATTCTTACCTTCACGGTGAGGGTCACCCTGGCTGGAACTCTGGTCAGTTGGTAGTTCAGATGCTCAAGTCTGAGGAGGCAGTGGCCGCCTTCCGGGAAGCACTAAAATGCCCTAGTGTCTGTCAGAAGCGCCCAGAACAATGCTTTTAATAAAAGACACAATGGTCCCTAACAGCCAGAGCAGTTACTCTTAAAATTGTAATCACAGCCTTTGATTAGTCAAATGTTTTTAAGCACAGTGCTAGGAAGCAAACTGACCAGCCAGTGTGTGCCTCTTGAGACCCCATTGAGACAGTGGCTCTCTCTGCAGCCTAGTCCTTCTGTGTCCTGTCTCCTGCAATCACTAGGTGATTCTAACATCTACAAAAACCTCTTTTTGTAGGAGACCTGCTGTTCTCCTCGTTTGATCATTATGCTAAGAGATCACACCGCATGTGCATTTTAACTGTCCTTTTCTTGATTTGTGCACACAAGTGAATAAGTATAGCAATTAGGTGGTTTGCTCCATAGACAAATTTGCCAGAGCTCAGTGCTGGGGACAAGCCTTGCATACCTACATATCTGCCATCCAGGAGCTGCAGCCCAGTCAGGGCTCTGAATATTGACAGAGCCACTGCTGTTAATGCCTCCTGCCACCCACCTCCTGGGTCAGAAGGGTGCTGATTGTAGGCCATGGCCTCTGGTCCCCTGAGTCAAGGCCAGGTGTTGCTGCCTTGGTTTTTTTACCTTCTGCCGGGTGGTACTAAGTTATCCATGGTCGCTGAGGGAACAGGTACGCTGGCCACTGATGTCCTCCAGTCACCCCATGTTCTGCAACTCTTATTCAGCTGTAAGGCAGAGTCTACCTTTTCGCCCGAGGATATTGTTGGTATTCTAATGTGGATATGAGTCTTGTACAACTCCTGCACCCCTGGGTTTAAACAGAAACCCAATTCTGCAGCCAAGTGCAGACCCCCACCCACAGTGAGCATCAGCTGGGTTAAGCTGCAGTCCTGAGTATCTCAATATGCCTGTGATAGCTTCCATGTGGTGCATTCACTCACTTAAGTGCTTATGAGAAAAACAGTTCCATGTAATACATGTTCTTTTATTTAATTTACTTTTTTTATTAGTTGTTCAAAACATTACAAAGCTCTTGACATATCATATTTCACACATTTGATTCAAGCCGATTATGAACTCCCATTTTAACCCTATATACATATTATTGCAGATTCACACCGGTTACACAACCATTTTTTACCTACTGCCATACTAGTGTATGTTATATTCTGCTGCCTTCCCTATCCTCTACTATCCCCCTCCCCTCCCCTTCCCTCCTCTCCCCTCCCCTCCCTTCTCTTCTTCTCTCCCTACCCCATCTACTGTAATTCATTTCTCTCTCTTGTTTATTTTTCCCTTTCCCCTCACTTCCTCTTATATGTAGTTTTGTATAACAATGAGGGTCTCCTTCCTTTATCATGCAATTTCCCTTCTCTCTCTCTTTTCCTCCCCCCTCTCGTCCATGTTTAGTGGTGATCTTCTTCTCATGCTCTTCTTCTCTATCCTGTTCTTAGTTGCTCTCCTAATATCAATGATGACATTTGGCATTTATTTTGAAGGGATTGGCTAGCTTCACTTAGCATAATCTGCCCTAGTGCCATCCATTTCCCTGTAAATTCCATGCCATTATTCAGTGCAGAGTATACTCCATTTTGTATAAATGCCACATGTTTTTATCCATTCATCTATTGAAGGGCATCTGGGTTGGTTCCACAGTCTAGCTAATGTGAATTGTGCTGCTATGAACATTGTTGTAACAGTGTCCCTATAGTACGCTCTTTTAAGGTCTTTAGGGAATTGTCCAAGAATGGGAATAGCTGGATCAAATGGTGGTTCCATTCCCAGCTTTCCCAGGAATCTCCATACTGCTTTCCAAATTGGCTGCACAAATTTGCAGTCCCACCAGCAATGTACAAGTGTACCCTTTTCCTCACATCCTGGCCAGCACTTGTTGTTGTTTGACTTCATAATAGCTGCCAATCTTCCTGGAGTGAGATGGTATCTTAGGGTGGTTTTGATTTGCATTACTCTGACTGCTAGAGATGGTGAGCATTTTTTTATGTACTTGTTGATTGATTGTATGTCCTCATCTGAGAAGTGTTTGTTCAGTTCTTGGCCCATTTGTTGACTGGGTTATTTGTTATCTTATTGCTTAATTTTTTGAGTTCTTTTATCCTCTGGATGTTAGGGCTCTATCTGAAGTGAGAGGAGTGAAAATTAGTTCCCAGGATGTAGGTTTCCTATTTACCTCTCTTATTGTTTCTCTTGCTGAGAAAAATCTTTTTAGTTTAAGTAAGTCCCATTTGTTGATTCTTGTTATTAACTCTTGTGCTATGGGTGTCCTCTTAAGAAATTTGGAGACCGACCCCACAATATGTGGATCAGAGCCAACATTTTCTTCTATCAGACACAGAGTCTCTGATTTGATATCAAGCTCCTTGATCCATTTTGAGTTAACTTTTGTGCATGGCGAGAGAAGGAGATTCAGTTTCATTTTGTTGCATATGGATTTCCAGTTTTCCCAGCACCATTTGTTGAAGATGCTATCCTTTCTCCACTGCATGCTTTTAGCCCCTTAATCAAATATAAGATAGTTGTAATTTTGTGGATTAGTCTCTGTGTCCTCTATTCTGTACCATTGGTCCACCCGCCTGTTTTGGTACCAGTACCATGCTGTTTTTGTTACTATTGCTCTGTAGTATAGTTTGAAATCTGGAATCGCTATACCGCCTGATTCACACTTCCTGCTTAGAGTTTCTTTTGCTATTCTGGGTCTTTTATTTATCACCGTGATGATGCTACTACTCAGCTGCACTTCACTTAGATTGTCTTTCAACAGGCAATGGATGAGCGTGAAGTGCTACGTGAGAGGCTACCTCAGGCTGAGAGGTCAGCCTTCGCATATCCATTGCCCCCAAAGGTTGTACCTGTTATGGGAGCCCAACAGCATGGTGCTGTGGCATGATCCCTGGAAGGAGAGGATCAGGCAGAGGTGGTAGCACCTGGAACACAGAGCATACCACATTTAAAGGCCCAGATGCCAGCCCCAGCACCTTTGCTTTATGTGCCAGGACACCCAGGTCCTTAGCTCCAGGCACTGCAACCCCATGTGAAAATGTCTGTGCCCCATTCAGTGCCAATCCCAGTTGGATTCCCATACTAAACATCTCTACAAGCCCCTGTAGTAATGAAATCAGAATCAGCAGGAACAGCAGCCACAGCAGTGACAGCAATTGCACCCCAGGTGCCTCTTCTTGTCAGCTATCCACCTGGCTTGTGGGCTCCAGTGGGGTGCCAGGAGGAAATGGCTCTTCAATGTGTCCAGAGTTGCCTGTGTGTCCAGAGTTCCCAGAGTTGCCTTGTCCTGGGTTGCCTGAGTTCCTGGGGCCAGGATGAATATCTTGAGAACCTTCCATGCAGATGCAACCTGGGAGATAGAAAAAGCCCCAAGCAAAAAGAAGGTCCTGAAGGTCCACATGGAATGACTTCCCTGAGGGAAAGCATAAGCCAAAGCCAAAAAGAGGGTCAGGAGAGACCCAAAGGGAAATACCCCATGTGGCAGAGCATTAGCCTTGCCTGGTGTTTTTAATTAAAAAACAAGAATGTCATTGGGATTTTAATAGGAATTGCATTAAATCTTTGTAAAAGTTTTGGTAGTATGGCCATTTTTGGCTCTATTAATTCTGCCTATCCAAGAGCATGAGAAATCTTTCCATCTTCTAAGATCTTTTTCAATTTTTTTTCTTAGTGTTCTATAGTTTTCATTGTAGAGGTCTTGCACCTCTTTTTTTAGATTGATTCCCAAGTGTTCTATTTATTTGAGGCTAGAGTCAATGGGGAGGTTTTCCTACTTTCTCTTGCTGTGGATTCATCGCTTGTATATAGAAATGCATTTGATTCTTGGGTATTGATTTTATATCCTAATTTGCTGAATCTATTTATTGGTTCTAAAAGCTTTCTGGAGGAATTTTTTGGATCTTCTAAATATAGAACTATGTCCTCAGCAAGGGGTGATAATTTGAGTTCTTATTCTATGCAAATCACTTTAATTTCATTCATCTGTCTGATTACTCTGACTAGAGTTTCAAAGAGGGCATCCCTGTCTTGTTTCTGTCCTTAGAGGGAATGATTTCTCCTTTTCTCATTTAGTAATAATGTTGGCCTTGGGTTTAGCATAGATAGCTTTTACAATGTGAAGACTTTTCATACATTGTTTGTATAGACCTCACCATGTGCATGTTCAAACATGAGTGTTTGTGGTATGAGATGACAGGTTAGGATGAGAAACAAAAGAATGGATTCCACAGCAGGAGTCATGGAAGAGGAAGATTAATTCAAATGATTGGATTAAATCCTACTATATAGAAAATAGTTTTGTTTTCAAATTTAAAATAAGGGGGATGTGATCTTAAAATTTCTCCTTCCTGAAAATTTCCTCAACTCTTAAAAGATAATACTTTGTATACATTTTCATTCTGAATCAAAAAGACATTTTAATTTTCTCTATCTACAAATGTTTGGAGGTTCAGAAAGATTGAGACATGTGTTGGTTTAGAATTACAAACCAGAAATGGAATCTTCTTTGATTCTCAAAACTATAGCTATGCATCCCTTTCATCCCATGATTTTTTGATCAATGAAATAATTTTTGAAGTAAATCCTTTTTTTCTAATTTAACTTATTTTTATTAACAACAAACATTAATATATAGTTCTAGGTTTCAGTTTTTGAAGCAATACACAAACTATTCAACAACACACTTGGACATGAAAATACACTTTCTAATAGTAGCAGCTCAGAATGTGGCATGTGCTCACAATGAAAGTTCCATGTTGACCAGTCACCATGGTAATGTGGAATGCACATCTTACCTTCCATTTTCACTCAGTTGGTGTAGTGAGTGAGTTGGTGTAAGTTAAAGTTGGAGAAGAGTAGGGAGGTTTTGAGTTCCTGGTTGGCTATGGGAAATCTTAACTGCTGTGGGAAAGGTATGTTGTCAGTGATATTTTTAAGTGTGTTTCTTCAAAGGGCAGTTAATGTTTACTGAATATATTTTCCTCTTGATTTTTTCATCTTCAACACTGAATCTTCTCTCCTGAGATTTAAATATTTGGTGATATTGTTTTATCACTCAATTCATATATTTGCTTGTTCTATTGACCTGGTTACTGAAAATGTTTTTCTAAATTTAGATAAATGAACCATTCCTAATGCCAATAACATGTGTGCCTTTTAAGTGAATTACAGGAGCAGGACACCCACCTTGCTTTCATGAGATGAAAAAATAAAGTGAGACATAGTATATGGATGCTAAGTAAGGCGATATATATACCATGAAAGGGCAATTAAAAACCAAACCCATCTCAATGTATATGAATATTTAAAAATAATGTTAGAGAATTCTAAATCAAGATTTTGTAAAAGAAAAGAGGACTGAAATTTCAGAAAACGTTTCCAATTGGTTGATAACTACAGGATCCCAGGTGTTTGGGGGCTACTGGGAGGAAGGCAAAAAGGACAGTGCCTTGAGGTCAGTGGAGTGGATGTCTGATAATGGAGGAAATGAGGGCCTCAGTGGTTTCAGGGAGGATTCATTGGTTGAGGTTCACAGGTTATAGTTAGTGGTGGTTCCATCTAGGCAGGTAAGTCTCTGCCCCTGGCCATGCAGGGTCTAGGAAGAGGCTTGGAAAGCCAGGAGCAGGAATATGCCTGGTCAGAGCTGGTGCATATGGAGAAATGATATTTCAACCAGGCCTTGTCTGACTGCTCAGATTATGGCTCAGAATATTAGACTGCAGACATGGGGCAGGCCAGCTTCTGACATGGAAACATCAAACCATCAGCCCAGAGTATCTGTTTCCCTGATTAATCCCCACTAACAGGCCATCCAGGAGGGAAAAGCTCAAGGAAACTTCATTCTTGGCACAGCCATCAAGTGGCAGTTGGTTTAGAATGTCCCAAGTTCTGAAACAGTTGGTGAGCCCCAGAGAACTCTGATGAATTAGATGGTCAACTGCTCGTCAGTAAGGATCACTTGGAGACAGCTGGAAGTGAGAAGACCCTGGGGGAGGATGGCTCCAAGTGTGGACTCTACCCTTTGTAAAGGTTGGGCAAGCGTCGGAGGAAGAGACCACCAAGAGACTGTCTCATGCAACAGAAAGGGTTTATTGGGGGGTCCAGCATGCTGGGGCTCAGAGCTCACTTGAATAGAGCAGAGATCCCCGGAAACAGCTTAAGCAGAGCTTATATACATTCCTTGGAGAGGGCAGGGACTTCACATACAGCATAGCCAATCATTGCATGGATTCTGGGAGGGGGGTTGTTTTCGTAGAGCAACCAGATGATCAGGGGAGATTTCAACATACATTTAGTGGGCATTTCCGGGAGTTGTTTTCGACTTCTAAATGAGTTTCAGGTTCCAGGAAAACAGAACTTAATTCTTACATTCTTAACCTTTTCACCTTGACCTTCAGATAGGCTTCATTTACATGAAATGATCATTTTTAAGTCAGTAATTGCAATAAAGAGACAGGAGCCCAGGGTTATAACTTGAACATTTCTCATGGTGTCTGCTACTGAAACCTCATGCCAAAGAGGCCTGAAGGAAGGAGTATTCAAAAAGCACTGAGAAGAGTTCTGGTTTCCTGGTTCTAGGATATCCACTAGAGGACTCAAGTGCTCAGGGATTTCTGGTCCCAGGTAAATAGCTACATTCCTGTCCCATATCCACCGCTCATCATTCTTGTGAATCTGGGCAAGAAACATAAAATCTCCAAATTACAAACACCTAAACTCTAAATTGTGGTGGACAGACTCTGCTCCACCCATCCCTTTAGGCTGATATGGAGTCATAGGAGGTCACAGATATTCTCCATGAGCTTTACAAATATCCATCTGTAAAGAATGAGGAATAGACTTTCTTTACCCATTGCTCTGGAGGATGACCTCTGTCTGACACCTCTCTGTTCAAACACTGTCAACGATTGAGCTTATTTTTCCACACATTTAATGAAGTGTACTATTTAATGTCAGGACACATTAGCACCCATATGAAGCACCAGTCCGCTTAAGAATGCATGGATGTGATCATTGTCAGCCTTATACCATTACATGGATCAGATGCCACACTTTTTGCAACAATTGAGAAGGGGTTTATTTAACTGAACAGGTATTTAATTTTTGAGGTAGTATTTGAACGAAAGCCACATAACCACAGCCTCTGCTTATGGTCACTGTTTTCTCTGATTTCTATGATTCCGCCTCAGTAATTCTTTTTGACCACACAATATTGTGTTGGGTTGTAGACCACACACATTGCATTGTTATCCTAAAGATCAATCTGAGTCAGGTGCTTTGCTGCCCCAATGGTGAAAAATAAACTCAGTAGTGTGAAATCTAAGAACATTCACATCCCTCCTTCAAAATTTATTAAACATATTTATTTTAAAATTTTTTATTAGTTATTCATGGACCTTTATTTATTTATTTATATAAATGTGGTGCTGGGAATCAAACCCCATGCCTCAGACATGCAAGGCAAGCATTCTCCAAATGAGCCACATCCCGAGACACAGATTTTACTGTTTTTAACTCTGTTAACAGACTGCAAAAATACATCAGAACTTTTTTCTAATATTCAATTGTAACATTGTCTCCCCTGCTCTGCTAACTAATACTCTACTCTCACCTTCTATGATCAATTTTTCAGTTTCCACGAAAGAGTGATATTATGCAGCATTTATCGTTGTGTCCCAGACCTATTTATCACCTCTTGTTGTTGAAAATGACAGAAAAAAAAACATACAAGAAATATTTAAGTTTCTGGGCATGCTATTAGGGTATAAATACATACTTGAATTCAAAGCTCCAATTATACCCCCAGATATTTACAATGATCACTTATCAATTAAAACTGGTTGAACTGTTATTTGAATTACTATTGATGACCCTATGTTTTCTTGCCAGCACATTGTCAACAGCTAACTCTGTTTTATCACATTTCCCAGGCTGTTGCCTCTGGCCTTGGTCCAGAGGAGACCTCTGGCCATCAAACAGTGCTGTTCCAAATGAGAATTCCAACGAAGGTACTGTGGAAATCCTGTCATTGTGTCCATTCTGCAATAAGGATTCTAGTTGATTCAGATTTCCAATTCTTCTTTTATTTAACATGTACAAATTTACGTGCTTTGAGTCATTCAGCAGTGCTATAGCCCCAGAAGTAAAGATCCAGTTACCTTTTAATTCTGTGCACTTGATTATTTCAACTGCTGGTGGACATCTGGGTTGATCATACAATGTATTTATGGTGAATGCTAGAAACATTGAAGTGATTGTATCACTATAGTAGGCTGACTTGTAGTTTTATAGAATAAGCAGGGAGGAACGTAATAGCTGAGTCCTATGAGTTCCACTCTTGGGCTTGTCAGGAATCTGCACATTGCTTTCCAGAGTTGTCATAATAATTTACAAACCCACCAACATTGTGTCAGTGTACCTTCTTTCTCTCATCCTTCCTGGTATTTCTATGCTTATCCTGTTTCCCCAGCACCATTTGTTTAAACCATATGTCCTCTTTAACATGTATTTTGGTGCTGTTGTCCAGTATCAGGTGAATGTAAGTATCAGGTGGGTTGTCTCTGTGAGGTATATTCAATTCAAGAATCTTCATATCTATTTTCAGTTCAATAAGATACTGTTTTTGCTACTCATCTCTGTAGTAAAATATAAAATTGGTCATTGTGCTGGCTTTCACCTTACTTTTTCTTGCTCAGAATTGCTTTGCCAAATAATAATAATAATAATTATTATTATTATTATTATTATTTAATAAATATAATAATTAATATAATATTATATTATAATAATTATTATTATTACTATTATTATCATCATCATCATCTCAAATGAATTTCAGGGTTAGTTTTTCAATCCTGTAAGAAATATCATTTGTAGTTTGAAGGGGATTGTATTGAATTCATTGAACCTGGATATTGTCGATGTTATGGCCACTTTGACAATATTAATTCTGCCTATCCAAGAACACAGAACTATTTTGCCTCTTCTGAGGTCTTCTTCCATTTCTTTTTCAGTGTTCTATAGTTTTTGTTGTAGAGATCTTACATCCTATTTGGTAGATTTATCCTCAGGGGCTTTTTTACATTATTATAAAAAAATTATTTTCTTGAATTATAAATCAGTGCCATCAATGTTGGAGTATAGTGACAATATTGATTTATTTGTGTTGATCTTTTATCCTGCTACATTGCTAAATTTATTACTTCTAGAATTCTTCTGGTGAAAATTTTTGGGCCTTCTAAATATAGAATCATGTCACCAGGTAATGTGGACAATTTGAATTTTTCTTATGGTATCCTTTTAATTTCCTACTTTTGCCTGATTGTTCTGACATTTTTTCAGAAAAATATATTGAATAAAATTGGCAAAAGTAGACATTCTTTTCTTGTTCTTGATATTTGAAGAAGACAGTTCATTTTTATCTCTGTTCAGTGTGATGTTGGCTTTGAATTTCTCATATATGGCTTTTATAATATTGAAACTAAGTTCCTTTTTTTCCAGGTTTCTCCTTTATTTTGGAAATGAATTGTTTCTCCTTTTTAATCAAGAGCTTTTCTACATCTATTGAGGTGATTTTCTGAATCTTGTCCTTAATTCCAACTATGGGTGTGCTAGTCAGCTTCTCCCCACCCACTCTGCTGCCTGTGGAGCGACCTTTACATGTTTCCTGGGCTTATGGTCTGGGCATCTATTCCCAGCAGCCCATTTTTACACCTGCTCCTTCAAATTCTCAATCCCTTTCAGCTGGTCCTGGGAGGCACCAGACTCAAGGAGGAAAGGACCAGAGCTTGCCTGCACATCTCTGACTTGAGTTCCCCTGGGGAGAATTCTCTCCATGCCTTTTGCTCTAGCTCAGCCAGGAAAAGCCTAGGTGCTGTGGCAGGTGCCTTTCAGGTCCATGTGTGCCTACCTGCTCAGATCTCCCAGCTCCTGGCTCCTGCAGTGGCAGCATCAGCTTGGCTGTGTCAAGGTGGCTCCTGCCTTGCTCTCTGGGGACAGCATGAATCACAGATCTTTCTTCATGTACAGTGTGCAGTGCAAAGAAGCCTCTTTTCAGCCAAGAAAACGTTGCCTCTCTGATCTCAGGATTTTCACACTGAATCTTTCTATTTTGTTTCTGTCCATTTCCTTCTTTAGGTGATCTAGCAGTGCCACTAATCCTGCTGCTGCTACTGCTGCTTCTGCCACCATCAGCTTGGATCTAATGTACTTTCTTTTTTGTCTTTGTTTAATGTAGCCAAGTTTCTGATTCTCTAAGACTCCCTGAGTGTCCACTATTGAGTTTTCGTGAAACCCCTCTTTTGCACACCTGAGAGGAAGGACTATTCGCACTGTTTGCATTACAGGTTGTGGAGCTGCAAGAAATAAAGGTTCTCTCTATCTTAAATTTACTTCTGTCTTGTATCATTTCTTTTGCTTGAGTTTTTGACTTTATATTCCTCTATAATTTTTTCCATTCACTATTAAGTTTGGGTGACTTCCTTTAGTTCCCCTCTCACTGAGAAGCAGTCTTCTTGCCTTCTAAGTCTGGCACTGAAGAACTGTCGTGGGTGCATCCTTCCTCCATTTGCCAACTTCTCTTCTCCTGACAGCAAATTTGAACAATTTCTCAACATGCCAAGGAACGTTTTGGGCCAAAATATATCTTATCTTGATGAATACCTCATGTTAACTTGAAAACAAATTTTATTCTCTCACTGTCGTATGAAGTATTTGTACAAATGCCAAATAGATCTATGTGATTGATAATGGTTTTGGTAAATTCCTAGGGTTGCCAAAACTAAGTACCAGCTTTCTTGGGTTGAAGTAATGTAAGTGTACTATCTTAGAGCTCTATTTCCTAGGAATCCCACATTGACCTGTTAGCAGAAACATGTTACTTCTGAAAACTTTAAGGAAGGATTTTTCCTGCCCATTCTTAACTGTTACTGGTTTGGTGGCCATCCTTGATCTGCTTGGTTTTCAACTGCAGCACTTTCCTCTCTGCTTGCATCATCACATGGCATTAGTCTCTCATGAATGTGTCCCATCTTCATGAGAACAGATGCCCTATTTGGAGAATGGCTCCACCCTGTTCAAAGAGGATACTTTTAATTGCTAAGATCACAGTGACTCTCATTTAAAACCCAGTAAAATTTGGAGGTATGGTTTAAGTTCTAACTTAACCATGTTTAGAATTTAAACATGTATTTGTGTGGAAGTAATTTGACCCATAACAGAAATGATTGATTCAAAAGTATACTTTTTCTTTACTTCCTGATGGATCTGTCAAGTGTTATAAAGGAATGCTGAAACCTTCTAGTGTAACAGTAGAATATTTAATTTCTTATTGTAGTTCCTTCCATTTTTTTGTCTATTTTGAATTTTTGTTTCCTGATCTGCTCCTTCTCTTGCCATTCAGAAACCATCATGTTCCAGCACTAATTGAGCCTGTGTGTGTTAAACAACCGTCTCCATACACTCTAGACCCATGTCCACAGTTAGGAAGCCCCTGGAGTGTTTCTTCAGCAAACCAATATACTGACAGTTACTCTATATTTCCCTAGATTGCTATCAAGTCATAATAGAGGTGGTACCCATTGTGGCAGAAGACCAAAAAAATTACATTGTTAAGGTAATGTGACCCTTCTTTCTCTTAGATATAAGTGTTGTTTTCTTCCTTTTAATTCAAATTCCTTCATGAAAATATGACAGTGTTCATTATAGGTGACTCATAGGTGATGGAATTACTACTGCACATCTATTCCCTGTGAGAATGGTTCAAGATGACATTCACATATGAGAACAACCATTGTCAAATAATTGTAGTGAGCATTTTCTTCAGTGGCACTTTTCCTTGAGAGAAAAAGAATTTTATGCATGTGATCAAATTGTACCTGAGAAATCCCTCATGCAAAGCTCATGTATTTTCACAAGTGCCTTCTCTGCCTTACTTTGTGATCTTTGCCCCAACTGCTGTTTCCCATCTAGTTATCTAATGTCACCACAGCCAACAGTAGACTTGTGCAAATGATCTCCTGCTCACGCTGTCTTCCTTTCTGTAACTACAGGTAGCCTCTGCAACAAATGAGCAAAGTAAGTATTCTCAACTCCCTAACATGCTGAGCAAAACCTCTGTACTTAGATAGGTCACACATTCCTTCCGGTTTCTATATAAAAAGTTATCCTGGATTTAGATTTTGTTTGGAAATGAGGATAGGCATATCGTGACAAAGTGATAATCCAGTGAAGAATTGTGGCCCACTACCATGATCCTGAAATAGCTGTCTTTTGTGTGGTGTGCATTTATGTGAATGAGCATGGGGTGGTATCTCTGAGCATGTCCATGTGTAATAATTGTGTATGTGTGTGTGAGGCTTTGGGAGCTTCTGCAGAAATTCTCTTCTAACATGCCCAGAACAAGCATCCATTTTCTAAAAATAAAAACCCACACTAATGCATGATTTGCTTGATATAATTTTTTCCCACTTCATGACACCCAAATGTAGTTTTGGTTAGTAGGCCCTCTCTGTAGACAGAGATGTTGCTGAGCCAAAAGATCCAGGTTATTCACTCTGTAAGTGAAAGAAGCATTAAGAGTTCAGGAAATTATCCTGGTGGTGATGCTTTGGGTTAGGGAACTGTGTACATCACTTAGTGATATAACACAGTCCAGGTTATTACAATATATTAGTAATAACTAATCTCCTACAGAGATGTGAAATATTTTGCATATTTTAAAGTGGCCTCAGTGGTCATCTCTAGAGAAAAACATACTCCTAAAGGTAAAAAATACAAAAAAAATATATCACACCTGGTTCCAATCTACTGGAAACCCAAAGGCTGTGCTTCCCATTCATTCTTGTTCTTTTTTATTGGTTATTCAAAATATTACAAAGCTCTTGACATATCCTATTTCATGCGTTAGATTCAAGTGGGTTATGAACTCCCATTTTAACCCCAAATACAGATTGCAGAATCACATCAGTTACACATCCACATTTTTACATAATGCCATATTAGTAACTGTTGTATTCTGCTACCTTTCCTATCCTCTACTATCCTCCCTCCCCTCCCCTCTCATCTTCGCTCTCTACCCCATCTGTTGTAATTTAATTCTTTCTCTGGATTTTATTCCCTTCCCCCTAAAATTATCTTTTTTTTTTATTGTTGGTTGTTCAAAACATAACATAGTTCTTGATATATCATATTCCACACTTTGATTCAAGTGGGATAGTAAGGATAGGAAAGGCAGCAGAATACAACAGACACCAGTATGGCAATATGTAAATCAACGGAAGTGTAACTGATGTGATTCTGCAATGTGTATACAGGGTAAAAATGGGAGTTCATAACTTAAATTATCTTATATGTAATTTTGTATATCAATGAAGGTCTCTTTCCATTTCCATGCAATTTCCCTTTTCTCTCCCTTTCCCTCCCATCTCATGTCTCTCTATAAAGTTGATCTTTTCCTCCTGCTCTTCCTCCCTGCTCTGTTCATAGTTGTTCTCATTATAACAAAGAAGACATTTGGCCTTTGATTTTTTAGGGATTGGCTAGCTTCACTTAGCATAATCTGCTCTAATGCCATCCATTTCCCGGCCAACTCCATGAATTTGTCATTTTTAGTGCTGCATAATACTCCATTGTGTATAAATTCCACTTTTTCTAATCCATTCATCTATTGAAGGGCATCTGGGTTGGTTCCACAGGCTAGCTATTGTGAATTGTGCTGCTATGAGCATCGTTGTGGCAGTATCCCTGTAGTATGCTCTTTTAAGGTCCTGAGGGAAAAGTCCGAGAAGGGCAATAGCTGGCTCAAAAGGTGGTTCCATTCCCAGCTTTCTCAGGAATCTCCATACTGCTTTCCAAATTGGCCGCACCAATTTGCAGTCCCACCAGCAATGTACAAGAGTACCCTTTTCCCCACAACCTCTCCAGCACTTGTTATTGTTTTCTTTCAGAGTGGCTGCTAATCTTACTGGAGTGAGATGGTATCTTAGGGTGGTTTTGATTTGCATTTCTCTGACTGCTAGAAATGGTGAGCATTTTTTCATGTACATGTTGATTGATTGTTTGTCCTCCTCTGAGAAGTGTCTGTTCAGGTCTTTGACCCATTTGTTGATTGGGTATTTGTTATCTTATTGTTTAATTTTTTGAGTTCTTTGTATACTCTGGATATTAGGGCTCTATCTGAAGTGTGAGGAGTAAAAATTTGTTACCAGGATGTAGGCTCCCTATTTACCTCTCTTATTGTTTCTCTTGCTGAGAAAAAAACTTTTTAGTTTAATTAAGTCCCATTTGTTGATCCTAGTTATTAACTCTGTGCTATGGGTGTCCTATTAAAAAATTTGCAGCCCAATCCCACAATATGTAGATTGTAACCAACTTTTTCACGTTAAGGCGCAGAGTCTCTGATTTGATCTCAAGGTCTTTGATCCATTTTGAGTTAACTTTTATGCATGGCAAGAGATAGGGATTCAGTTTCATTTTTTTGCATATGGATTTCCAGTTTTCCCAGCACCATTTGTTGAAGATGCTATCCCTCCTCCATTGCATGCTTTTATCCCATTTATCAAATATAAGATAGTTGTAATTTTGTGGATTCATCTCTGTGTCCTCTAATCTGTACCATTGGTCCACCTGCCTGTTATGGTACCAGTAACATTCTTTTTTTTGTTACTATTGCTCTGCAGTACAGTTTGAAATCTGATATCACTATACCTCCTGATTCACACTTCCTGCTTAGAATTGCTTTTGCTATTCTGGGTCTTTTATTTTTCCATCTGAATTTCATGATTGCTTTATCTATTTTTACAAGAAATGCTGTTGGGATTTTGATTGGCATTGCATTAAACGTATAGAGAACTTTTTGTAGTATCGCCATTTTGATGATGTTAGTTCTTCCTATCCATGAACAGGGTATGTTTTTCCATTTTTTAATGTCTTCTTCTATTTCTCTCTTTAGGTTTCTGTAGTATTCATTGTATAAATCTTTCACCTCTTTTGTTAGATTGATTCCCAAGTATTTTATTTTTATTGAGGATATTGTGAATGCAGTGGTTGTCCTCATTTCCATTGCAGAAGATTTGTCACTGATATACAGGAATGCCTTTGATTTATGAGTGTTCATTTTATATCCTGCCAAATTGCTAAATTCACATATTAGCTCTAGTAGTTTCTTTGTACAACCTTTTTGGTCTGTTAGATATATTATCATATCATCTGAATATGTGATAATTTAAGTTCTTCTTTTCCTATTTTTTAGCCATTAATTTCTTTTGTCTGTCTAATTGCTCTGGCTAGTATTTCGAGAACTAAATTGAAGAGAAGTGGTGAGGGAGGGCATCCCTGTCTTGTTCCAGATTTTAGTGGGAATGCCTTCAGTTTTTCTCCATTCAGAATGATGCTAGACTGAGGCTTAGCATATATAGCTTTTACAATGTTGAGGTAAGTTCCTGTTATCCCTAGTTTCTCTAGTGTTTTCAACATAAAGGGATGCTGAACTTTGTCGAATGCTTTTTCTGCATCTATTGAGATGATCATGTGGTTCTTATGGTTAAATCTATTGATTTGGTGAATAACATTTATTGATTTCTGTATATTGAACCAGCCTTGCATCCCGGGGATGAATCCTACTTGATCATGGTGCACAATTTTTTTGATATGCTTTTGTATTCGATTCACAAGATTTTTTTTGAGGATTTTTGCATATGAGTTCATTAGAGATATTGGTTTGTAGTTTTCTTTTTTTGAAGTGTCTTTGTATTTTATCGGGATCAGGGTGATGTTGGCCTCATAGAATGAATTTGGAAGAGCTCCTTCTTTTTCTATTTCTTGAAATAACTTGAATAGTATTGGTATTAATTCTTCTTTGAAGATTTTGTAAAACTCTGCTGTATATCCATGTCGTCCAGGGCTTTTCGTGGTTGGTAGTCTTTTGATGGCTTCTTCAATTTCCTCTTTTGTTATTGGTCTGTTTAAATTGTGTGTATCTTCCTGACAATCTGGGCAAATCATATGACTTAAGAAATTTATCAATATCTTTGCTATCTTCTATTTTATTGGAATATAAGGTTTCAAAATTATTTCTAATTATCTTCTGTATTTCTGTAGTGTCCATTGTGATATTGCCTTTTTCATCCCGTATGTTAGTAATTTGAGCTCTCTCTGTTCTTCTCTTCGTTAGCTTGGCTAAGGGTCTGTCGATCTTATTTATTTTTTCAAAGAACCAAATTTTTGTTTTATCAATTTTTTAATGTTTTTTTTGTTTCAATTTTATTGATTTCTGCTCTGATTTTAATTATTTCTTGCCTTCTACTACATTTGCTTTTGTTTTGCTCTTCCTTTTCTAGGGCTTTGAGATGAAGTGTGAGCTCATTTATTTGTTGTTTTTTTTCATTTTGAGGAATGACCTCCAGGAAATGAATTTCCCTCTTAATACTGCTTTCATTTTGTCCCATAGATTCCAATATGTTGTGTCTGTATTTCCATTCATCTTCAAGAATTTTTTGATTTACTCCTTTATGTCTTTTGTAACCCATTGATCATTCAGTAACATATTGTTCACTTTCCATAAGATGTATGATTTTTCCATCTTTCTTTTATAATTGATACCCAGTTTAATTCCATTGTAATCAGATAAGTTTAATGGTATTATCTCCACACCTTTATATTTACTATTAGTTGTCCTATGGCATAATATATGGTCTATCTTTGAGAAGGATCCATGTGCTGTTGAGAAGAACGTGTATCCACTTGGTGATGGTTGATATATTCTATATATGTCGGTTAAGTCTAGGTTATTGATTGTGTTATTAAGTTCTATAGTTTCTTTATTCAGCTTTTGTCTGGAGGATCTGTCCAATGGAGAGAGCGGTGTGTTGAAGTCACCCACAATTATTGTGTTGTGGTCTATTTGTCTCTTGAACTTGAGGTGAGTTTGTTTTATGAATGTTTCAGCATCATTGTTTGGTGCATATATATTGATAATTGTTATGTCTTGTTGGTGGATGGTACCTTTTAATAGTATGTAGTGTCCTTCTTTATCCCTTTTGATTAACTTAGGTTTGAAGTTGATTTCATTCGATATGACTATGGCCACTCCTGCTTGCTTCGGGGGACCATGTGAGTGGTATGATTTTTCCCAACCTTTCACCTTCATTCTGTGTATGTCTTTTCCTATCAGATGAGTCTCCTGAAGGCAGCATATTGTTGGATTTGTTTTTTTAATCCAGGTTATTAGGCTATGGCTCTTAATTTGGGAATTTAAGCCATTAACGTTTAAGGTTACTATTGAAATATGGTTAGTACTACCGGTCATGCTTGTTTATTTATTTATTTTAATATGGATAGTTTTTCCTTTTTGGTTATTTTTTTTTCCTTCCCTTTACTGATTACCTCCCACTGTTAGTTTGGCGTGCTGTTTTTTAATTCCTCTTCTTGTAGTGTTTTGCTCAAGATGCCATGCAGTGCTGGTTTTCTGGATGTGAATTCTTTTAACATTTATTTATCATGAAACATTTTAATTTCATTGTCAAATCTGAAGCTTAATATTGCTGGATACAGTATTCTTGGTTGAAATCCAATATTTTTTATCGTTGGAAATACGTTGTTCCAGGATCTTCTCGCTTTCAACGTCTGTGATGAAAAATCAGCCTTAACCTAATTGGTTTACCCCTGAGAGAAATCTTCCTCCTTTCTCTCGTAGCTTTTAATATTCCCTTTTTGTTCTGTATGTTGGATATCTTCATAATTATATGTCTTGGAGTTGGTCTAGTATGGCTTTGAATGTTTGGGGTCCTGTAGGCTTCCAGGACTTGGCAATCCATTCCACCTTTCATATTTGGGAAGTTTCCTAAGATTATTTCATTCAATAAATTGTTCATTTCTTTGGTTTGATGCTCTATGCCTTCTTTTATTCCAATGACTCTCAGGGTTGGTTTTTTTATGACATCCCATGTCTCTTGAATAGATTGCTCGTGCCTTCTAAGCATCTTTTCTGTGTTGACAATATTCTTTTTAAGTTGATAAACTTTGTCTTCATTATCTGATGTTCTGGCTTCTACTTGATCTAGTCTATTTGTAATATTCTCGTTTGTTATACTCTGGTTTCTCTTTAGATCATATAAATCTTTTGTCTTTTAATATTCTCGTTTCAGTTTTTAATTTGGTTTATGGTTTCCTGCATTTCTAAAATTACTGTTTGTTTTATTTTCTAAATCTCTATTTCGTGATAGAGCTTGTTCTTTTACATTTGAATTTGCTTATTTACTTCGTTTTCAATATATACGTTCATTGTTTGAACTTGCTGTCTAAAGTCTTCTCTAAGATTCCATTCCATCTGAGTTAGGTATGCCTTGACTTCTTTCTCTGTCCATTTTTCTGGTGCCTGTAGGTTCTCCTTTGTATTTAAGTTGTCCTGCATTGTTTGTGCTCCTTTTTCCCTTTGTTTTTTTCATGGTGCTCAAGTTACTTCCCAACTCTGTTTGACTGCTGTGTTTCTGTTTTCTCCTTTAAATTTGTTTTGGTTTTTATATTTCCACTATCTCTCCTTTGTGTTAGGAGACAATGTTTCGAGATGTTGGATTTAATTGTGATATAAGGTAAATTCATTGGTTTCATTAAAGGCCTTCAGATTTTGATGGCATATAGAGAACTAAGGTTTGGACTTAAGATTATATGTAAAGATCGGTTGATTTGATTGTATGGAGGTTCGGATACGTTAGCTTCTTTGGGGGGTTACTCAAATGCAGTCGGATATTAACAAGAGAATAGACAGGAATACTCGGGGGTAGTTAAGGGCTTGGGCGGACTATACACCTATTTGTAGTATTCATCTATTTGCATTTAGTAAGTTATATGTAGTCTGGTTGTTCTTGCTGTTTTATTGTAGCAATCTGTCATAACCTGGCGATGGTGACGTCAGTTTTACAAGATGTTGCCCGTTGGCTTCATTGGTGGACTTTAAGTTGTGCGGGATAGAACTGGACCGCTTCCTTCCTTCATCTTAAACCCCGAACTCATCCCAGAGCTCAGAGAGTGCACAGCCAGCAGGACTCCACAGAATCTGTAGTGCCGTTTCTCTCTGCTTGCTGGTCGCTTCTCGGCGGCACCTCGCCGTCTGTAGCCACGGGGCGGGCAGCAGGGCAGGCGGCGGATCAGTCAGCCTGGATCTCTGGTTGCACCGTTGGCTCGCATTTGAGACTCAGTAACCGGTCCTCGGTGATGGAAATCCTTCCTCTAGGTTTCGGTGCACCCCAATTCAGCTGGAAATTCCTAACAAGATAGCTTTCTGTTGTTCTAACCCTGTATTCACCTGTGCAGTGATGTGTTACACAGGGTGTGATGCACTCTATTTGCGGCCATCACTCATTCTTGTTCTTATATTTGCTGTATATTTTCACTGATGTCCATATCAAGAAATGCTCTGAACTATTCATAAGCCTTAAATCAGTATACTAATCATTATTCTGCATCCTCCTAGCTCACCCAAATGACATGGTGGAGTTCATTCCTGGAGAAAGCATGGATCAAGAGGCCCCATCAGAAGCCATGGTAAGGTTGCTTATCTTCCTCTGAAATTCAAGTGTTGTTCTTTAGTATCTCTTTCTCTTGTAATATGATATGGTTTCCTGGAGATGACATACACATTTTCCTGAGTGTGCAGATTCTCATTAAGGTGTCTGTTGCCAAATGAGACCTCACTGAAGGCAATATAACAAGAAACAGTATAAACTACACACCGTATAATAACAAGCTTTGTGCCTGGATATGATTTTCCATCCTGGTCATCAAATTCCTTAATTATCACCTAATATAGACCTGTGACACAAATACCCTAGAAAAGCTTGTGTCATTTGGTGAGTGTATATTTGCTATCTCTTCCCTTGATTTGCACACATTCTCATTGAATATTTGAATGTCACCAATATACAAAAGACTTGTGCACACAGGTCAAATCATGGCTTGATGTTCACAGTGACTCCTTTTCTGTATTCACAGGAGGAATCAAAAGGATCCATAATTGGTATGTATCCTGGGCTCACTCTCTTCCTGTTTGAAAATGTAGATAATGCCAAGGGTCAGAGAGTCTTCCTTCATTTTGAGTGCAGAGTCTCAGTGATTCCACTACCTCCTTGAGAATGAGAAGTGAGGGGTTTGTGGTCTAAATTGATTTAAAAAATATCTATGGCCATTCTGCATATTTCCTTGAAGCACCTATGTGAGTTGAGCAAAGTTGCAAGGTCAATGAGAGTTTTATACATGTGTCTTTGTGTGCATTCATGCAACATGATTCTGAGTGTGAATTTGTGTTCGTTTTTGCACATTTGTTTGTTTCTCTAGATATATACATGCCATGAGGCCAACGTCCATATGTTTAAACAAAAAAAGCCATCTCCATTAGATCATGATTTTGTATATGTGTAAATAGATCAAACTGTAAACCTTCCATATGTGCAGTTTATTCCACACCAATACCTCAATTAACATGCAAAACTTATCCCATGAAAACCCAGAAAATTTTCTTGACACTCTATAAAGGAAAAACTCCATTTCAATCCTGTCACTGCACCAGTAGCAACTTCATTTAATAGCAAACTTTACCTGTCAGTATGTCCTATATTTAATCAGTGCATGTGATAGTTCACAACACTTTACTCATGAAAAATTTTCACGTTCATATACATTTTTTGTGAGAGGTGTCAGAATTCATCTTCCAATCCCCATTCTAGGCTCAAGTTTCTGGACAGGGTCAATCCTTAACAATGGCCCTCAGGTCCACCAATGCACTATGGTCACTTATGGTGGGCATCTGAGACAGAGGAGATGCACAGGCCAGACATTACTGTAGCTAAGGAAGGTCTTACTTTGCATGTTCCAACTGACACTGAAAGCTACCTTATTGGGTTTTTTTGTAGACACTACTTTGTAGAAACCTGTTTTCACTGGACGGATTTTCATGGGGCCTGATCAGCACAATTGCAGCTCATCTAGTTACACAGCAAAAGGTGGGCTGTAGTGAAGATCCAGCTCAGCACAGCAGTGGTGTCCGATCCCTAGTTTAGGTCTGTGCTGCCCCCTGTGTGGCCTGCCGGATATCACATTGACATTATATATGATAGGTCTTCATAATGTCAGTCCCAAATGCTCTCTGGTTCCTTCTATTTATACATACATGGATACTGACACTGACTGGTCACTGTGAGGGTAAAACCACTGTGGTCCTCATTCCTTCTCATCCCTGAACTCCTTCCTGGGCAGAGTGTCTTCATCTTAGTCTATGACATCTTTTGAAAATTGCAACTGTGTGCTAAGATCTCACTTGTTCAGCATTTGGGGCTCTACAATGAACCAGGTATCCACTTGGGATCTGACCAGGACCAGCCAGAATCAGTAGGGAAGTGAAGAAGATAGCATTGTGTCCAAGCTTTTCACACACATTTCTTATGAGCTCTGCGTGGGATGTGCTTGACTTTGAGGAGAGCCATCAGGATCCTTTTTTTAATTGGTTGTTCAAAACATTAATATGCTCTTGACATATCCTATTTCATACATTAGATTCAAGTTGGTTATAAACTCCCAATTTTACCCCAAATACAGATTGCAGAATCACATTGGTTTCACATCCACATTTTTACATAATGCCTTATTAGTAACTGTTGTATTCTGCAACCTTTCCTATCCTCTACTATCCCCCCTCCCCTCCCCTCCCATATTCGCTCTCTACCCATCTCCTGCAATTCATTTCTCTCCTTGTTTATTTTCCCTTTCCCCTCACAACCTGTTATATGTAATTTTGTATAACAATGAGGGTCTCCCTCAATGACCATGCAATTTCTCTTTACTCTCCCTTTACCTCCCACCTCATGTATCTGTTTAATGTTAATCTTTTCTTCCTGCTCTTCCTTCCTGCTCTGTTCTTAGTTGCTCTCATTATATCAAAGAAGACATTTGGTATTTTCTTAAGGGATTGGCTAGCTTCACTAAGCATAATCTGTTCTAGTGCCATCAATTTCCCTGCCAATTCCATGAATTTGTCATTTTTTAGTGCTGCGTAATACTCCATGGTGTATAAATGCAACTTTTGTATCCATTCATCTATTGAAGGGCATCTGGGTTGGTTCCACAGTCTAGCTATTGTGAATTGTGCTGCTATGAACATCGTTGTGGCAGTATCCCTGTAGTATGCTCTTTTAAGGTCTTCAGGGAACAGTCCGAGAAGGGCAATAGCTGGGTCAAATGGTGGTTCCATTCCCAGCTTTCCCAAGAATCTCCATACTGCTTTCCAAATTGGCCGCACCAATTTGCAGTCCCACCAGCAATGTACAAGAGTACTCTTTTCCCCCCAAACTCTCCAGCACTTGTTGTTGTTTTCCTTCATAATGGCTGCTAATCTTACTGGAGTGAGATGGTATCTAAGGGTGGTTTTGATTTGCATTTCTCTGACTGCTAGAAATGGTGAGCATTTTTTTCATATACTTGTTGATTGATTGTAAGTCCTCCTCTGAGAAGTGTCTGTTCAGGTCTTTGGACCATTGGTTGATTGGGTTATTTGTTATCTTATTGTTTAATTTTTTGAGTTCTTTGTATACTCTGGATATTAGGGCTCTATCTGAAGTGTGAGGAGTAAAAATTTGTTACCAGGATGTAGGCTCCCTATTTACCTCTCTTATTGTTTCTCTTGCTGAGAAAAAACGTTTTAGTTTAAGTAAGTCCCATTTGTTGATCCTAGTTATTAACTCTGTGCTATGGGTGTCCTATTAAGGAATTTGGAGCCTGATCCCACAATATGTAGATTGTAACCAACTTTTTCTTCTATCAGGCGCAGAGTCTCTGATTTTATATGAAGCTCTTGGATCGATTTTGAGTTAACTTTTGTGCATGGTGAGAGAAAGGGATTAACTTTTATTTTTTTGCATATGGATTTTCAATTTTCCCAGCACCATTTGTTGAAGATGCTATCCTTCCTCCATTGCATGCTTTTATCCCATTTATCAAATATAAGAAAGTTGTAATTTTGTGGATTTGTCTCTGTGTCCTCTAAGTTGTACCATTGGTCAACCTGCCTGTTTTGGTACCAGTACCATGCTGTTTTTGTTACTATTGCTCTGTAGTACAGTTTGAAATCTGGTATCACTATACCTCCTGATTCACACTTCCTGCTTAGAACTGCTTTTGCTATTCTGGGTCTTTTATTTGTCCATATGAATTTCATGATTGTTTTATCTATTTCTACTAGAAATGCTGTTGGGATTTTGATTGGCATTGCATTAAACCTACAGAGAACTTGGGGTAATATTGCCATTTTGATGATGTTAGTTCTTCCTATCCATGAATAGGGTATATTTTCCCATCTTCTAAGGTCTTCTTCTATTTCTCTCTTTAGGGTTCTGTAGTTTTCATTGTATTAATCTTTCACCTCTTTTATTAGATTGGTTCCCAAGTAATTTACTTTTTTTTTTTTTTGAGGATATTGTGAATGGGGTTGTTGTCCTCATTTCCATTTCAGAATATTTGTCGCTGATATACAGGAATGCCTTTGATTTATGCGTGTTGATTTTATATCCTTCCACTTTGCTAAATTCACTTATAAGCTCTAGTAGTTTCTTTTTAGACCCTTTTTGGTCTGTTAGATATATTATCATATCATCCGCATATGGTGATAATTTAAGTTCTTCTTTTCCTATTTTTATGCCCTTAAGTTCTTTTGTTTGTCTAATTGCTCTGGCTAGTATTTCGCGGACTAAATTGAATTGAAGTGGTGAGGGAGGGCATCCCTGTCTTGTTCCTGATTTTAGTGGGAATGCCTTCAGTTTTTCTCCATTCAGAATGATGCTAGACTGAGGCTTAGCATATATAGCTTTTACAATGTTGAGGTAAGTTTCTGTTATCCCTAGTTTTTCTATTGTTTTGAATATAAACGGATGCTGAACTTTGTCGAATGCTTTTTCTGCATCTATCGAGATGATCATGTGGTTCTTATGGTTAAATCTATTGATGTGGTGAATAACATTTATTGATTTCTGTATATTGAACCAGCCTTGCATCCCGGGGAGGAATCCTACTTGATCATGGTGCACAATTTTTTTGATATGCTTTTGTATTCGATTCAAAAGAATTTTTTTGAGGATTTTTTCATCTAAGTTCATTAGAGATATTGGTCTCTAGTTTTCTTTCTTTGAAGTGTCTTTATCTAGTTTTGGGATCAAGGTGATGTTGGCCTCATGCAATGAATTTGGAAGAGCTCCTTCTTTTTCTATTTCTTAAAATAACTTGAAAAGTATTGGTATTAATTCTTCTTTGAACTTTTTTGTAAAACTCTGCTGTATATCCATGTCGTCCAGGGCATTTCTTGGTTGGCAGTATTTTCATGGCTTCTTCAATTTTCTGCTTTGTTATTGGTCTTTTTAAATTGTGTGTATCTTCCTGACTCAATCTGGGCAAATCATATGACTTAAGAAATTTATCGATATCTTTGCTATCTTCTATTTTATTGGAATATAGTGTTTCAAAATAATTTTGAATTATCCTCTGTATTTCTGTAGTGTCCGTTGTGATATTGCCTTTTTCATCCCGTGTGTTAGTAATTTGAGATCCCTCTCATCTTCTCTTCATTAGCATGGCTAAGGGTCTGTAGAACTTATTTATTTTTTCAAAGAAATAACTTTTTGTTTTATCAATTTTTAATGTTTTTTTTTTGTATCAATTTTGTTGATTTCCGCTCTGACTTTAAATATTTCTTGCCTTCTACTACATTTGCTTTTGTTTTGCTCTTCCTTTTCTAGGGCTTTGAGATGAAGTGTGAGCTCATTTATTTGTTGTTTTTTTTCATTTTGATGAATGAACTCCAGGAAATGAATTTCCCTCTTAATACTGCTTTCATTTTGTCCCATAGATTCCAATATGCTGTGTCTGTATTTCCATTCATCTTCAAGAATTTTTTGATTTACTCCTTTATGTCTTTTGTAACCCATTGATCATTCAGTAACATATTGTTCACTTTCCATAAGATGTATGATTTTTCCATCTTTCTTTTATAATTGATACCCAGTTTAATTCCATTGTAATCAGATAAGTTTAATGGTATTATCTCCACACCTTTATATTTACTATTAGTTGTCCTATGGCATAATATATGGTCTATCTTTGAGAAGGACCCATGTGCTGCTGAGAAGAATGTGTATCCACTTGATGATGGTTGATATATTCTATATATGTCAGTTAAGTCTAAGTTATTGATTGTCTTATTGAGTTCTATAGTTTCTTTATTCAGCTTTTGTCTGGAGGATCTGTCAAATGGAGAAAGCGGTGTGTTGAAGTCACCCATAATTATTGTGTTGTGGTCTATTTAACTCTTGAACTTGAGGAGAGTTTGTTTTATGAATGTTGCAGCACCATTGTTTGGTGCATATATATTGATAATTGTTATGTCTGGTTGATGGATAGTTCCTTTTAATAGTATGTAGTGTCCTCCTTTATCTCTTTTGATTAACTTAGGTTTGAAGTTGATTTTATTCGATTTGAGTATGGCCACTCCTGCTTGCTTCGGGGGACTATGTGAGTAGTATGATTTTTCCCAACCTTTCACCTTCAGTCTTTGTATGTCTTTTCCTATCAGATGAGTCTCCTGAAGGCAGCATATTGTTGGATTTGGTTTTTTAATCCCAGTTATTAGCCTATGTCACTTCATTGGGGAATTTAAGCCATTAACATTTAAGGTTACTATTGAAATATGGTTAGTACTACCCGCCGTGCTTGTTTATTTATTTATTTTTATATGGGTAGTATTTTCTTTTGGTTATTTTTTTTCCTTTCTTTTACTGAGTTATTTCCCACTGTTAGTTTGGCTAGCTGATTTTCAATTCCTCTTCTTGTAGTGTTTTGCTCAAGATGCCATGCAGTGCTGGTTTTCTGTCTGCGAATTCTTTCAACTTTTATTTATCATGAAATATTTTAATTTCATTATCAATACTGGATACAGTATTCTTGGTTGGAATACATTATTTTTTATCATTGGAAATACGTTGTTCCAGGATCTTCTTGCTTTCAACATCTGTGATGAAAAATCAGCCATTAACCTAATTGGTTTAGCCCTGAAAGTAATCTGCCTCCTTTCTCTCATAGCTTTTAATATTCTCTCCTTGTTTTCTATGTTGGATATCTTCATAATTATGTGTCTTGGAGTTGGTCTATTATGGTTTTGAATGTCCGGGGTCCTGTAGGCTTCCAGGATTTGGCAATTCATTCCACCTTTAATATCTGGGAATTTTTCTTGGATTATTTCATTCAATAAATTGTTCATTCCATTGGTTTGATGCTTTATGCCTTCTTCTATTCCAATGACTCTCAGGTTTGGTTTTTTTATGACATCATATATATCTTGGATATATTGCTCATGTCTTTTAAGCATCCTTTCTGTGTTGACTATATTCTTTTCAAGTTGATAAACTTTGCCTTCATTATCTGATGTTTTGGCTTCTACTTGATCTAGTCTATTTGTAATATTCTCGTTTGAGTTTTTAATTTGGTTTAGGGTTTCTTGCATTTTTAGGATTACTGTTTGTTTTTTTCTAAATCTCTATTTCGTGATAGAGCGTGTTCTTTGACATTTGAATTTTCTTAATTAACTGGTTTTCAAAATATACGTTCATTGTTTGAACTTGCTGTCTAATGTCTTCTCTAAGATTACATTCCATCTGAATTAGGTATGCCTTGACCTCTTTCTCCATCCATTTTTCTGGTGCCTTTAGGTTCTCCTTTGTATTTAAGTTGTCCTGCATTGTTTGTGTTCCTTTTTCCACTTGTTTTTTCATGGTGCTCAAGGTACTTTCCAACTCTGCTTCACTGCTGTGTTTCTGTTTTCTCCTTTAATTTTTTTTCTGGTTTTTATACTTCCACTATCTCTCCTTTGTGTTAGGAGAAACTGTTTCGAGATTTTGGATTTAATTGTGATTTAATGTAAATTCATTGGTTTCATTAGAGGTCTTCAGATTTTGATGGCATATAGAGAACAGAGGTTTGGACTTAGAATTTTATGTTAAGGTCTGGTGATTTGATTGTTTGGAGGTTAGGATACGTTAGCTTCTTTGGGGGGGGGGGGTAACTCAAATGCAGCCAGATATTAACAAGAAAATGGACAGGAGTACTTGGGGGTAGTAAAGGGCTTAGGTGGACTATAGACCTATTCGTATTTTTCATCTATTTGCATTTAGTAAGTTGTAGGTAGTCTGGTTGTTCATGCTGTTTTATTTTGCAATCTGTCAGAACCTGGCGATGGTGACGTCAGCTTTCCAAGATGTTGGCCTCTGGCTTCCTTGGTGGACTTTCCGTTGTGGGGGATACAACTTGACCGCTTCCTTAACCCATCTCAAACCCCGAACTCATCCCAGATCTCAGTGAGGGCACAGCCAGCAGGACTCCACAGAATCCGTAGCACCATTTTCCTCTGCTTGCTGGTAGCTTCTCGGCAGCACCCCACCATCTGTAGATGCTGGGCGGGCCGCAGGGCCGGCGGTGGATCAGTCAGCCTGAATCTCTGGTGGCACAGTTGGCTTGCGTTTGAGACTCAGTAACCGGTCCTCGGTGATGGAAATCCTTTCCCTAGGTTTTGGTGCACCGCAATTTTGCTGGAAATTCCTAACAAGATAGCTTTTTGTCGGTCTAACCCTTTATTCACCTGTGCAGTGATGCGGTACACTGGGTGTGATACACTCTATTCACAGCCATCTCTCTTTCTTGTTCTTATCTTTGCTGTATATTTTCACTGATGTTCATATCAAGAAATGCCCTGAACTATTCATAAGCCTTAAATTAGTATACTAATCATTTTTCTGCATCATCCTAGTTCACCCAAATGACATGGTGGAGTTCATTCCTGGAGAAAGCATGAGTCGAAGGACCCCATCAAAATCCATGGTAAGGTTGCTTATCTTCCTCTGAAATCCAGTGTTGCTCTTTAGTTTCTCTTTCTCTTGTAATATGATATTACAAGAGATGACATACACAATTTCCTGACTGTGCAGATTCTCATTGGGGTGTCTGTTGCCAAATGAGACCTCACTGAAGGCAACATTAACAAGAAACAGTATAAACTACACACTGTATGATAACAAGCTTTGTGCCTGGCTATGGTTTTCCCTCCTGGCCATTGAATTCCTTAATTATCACTTAATATAGACCTGTGACACAAATCCCCTAGAAAAAGCTTGTGTCATTTGGTGAGAGTACATTTGCTATCTGTTTCCTTGATTTGCCCACATTCTCATTGGATATTCGAATGTCACCAAGTAAACAAAAGACTTGTGCACACAGGTCAGAGCATGGCTTGATCTTCATAGTGACTCCTTTTCTCTATTCACAGGATGATTCAAAAGGATCCATAATTGGTATGTATCCTGTGCTCACTCTCTTCCTGTGAAAATGTAGATGATGCCCAGGGTCAGAGAGTTGTCCTTCCTTTTGAGTGCAGAGTCTCAGTGATTCCACTACTTCTTTGAGAATGAGAAGTGAGGGGTTTGTTGTCTAAATTGATTTAAAAATATCTATGGTCATTCTGCATATTTCCTTGAAGCACCTGTGTGAGTTGCGCAACGTGGTTAGGTCAATGAAAGTTTTATACATGTGTCTCTGTGTGCATTCATGCAACATGATTCTGAGTGTGACTTTTTGTTCGTTTTTGCACATTTGTTTGTTTCTTTAGATATATACATGCCAAGATGCCAATGTCCACATGTTTAAACAAAAAAGCCATCTCCATTAGATCATGATTTTGTATATGTGTAAATAGATCAAACTGTAAACTTTCCATGTGTGCAGTTCATTCCACACCAATACCTCAATTAACATGCAAAACATATTCCATCAAAACCCAGAAAATTTTCACGGCACTCTATAAAGAAAAAGCTCCACTTCATTCCTGTCACTGCACCAGTAGCAACTTCATTTAATAGCAAACCTCACCTGTCAGTAGGTCCTATATTTAATCAGTGCATGTGATTATTCACAACACTTCACTCATGAAAAATTTTCACTTTCATATACATTTTTTGTGAGAGGTGTCAGAATTCATCTTCCAATCCCCATTCTAGGCAAAAGTTTCTGGACAGGGCCAATCCTTATCAGTGACCCTCAGGTTCACCAATGCACTATGCTCACTTATGGTGGGCATCTGTGTCAGAGGAGATGCACAGGCCAGATATTACTGTAACTAAGGAAGGTCTTACTTTGCATGTTCCAACTGACCCTGAAAGCTACCTTTTTGTGTTTTTTTGTAGACACTACTTTGTAGAAACATGTTTTAACTGGATGGGTTTTCATGGGGCCAGATCAGCACAATTTCAATTCATCCAGTTACACAGCAAAAGTTGGGCTCTAGTGAAGATCCAGCTCAGCACAGCAGTGGTATCTGATCCCTAGTTTAGGTCCGTGCTGCCCCTTTTGTGGTCTGCGGGATATCACATTGACAGTATATATGATAGGTCTTTATACTGTCAGTCTCATATGCTGTTTGGGTCCCTCTATTCATACATACATGGATAATGACACTCACTGGCACTGTGAGGGTAGAAGAACTGTGGTCATCATTCCTTCTCATCCCTGAACTCCTCTCTGAGCAGAGTGTCTTCATCTTTGTCCACGACATCATTTGGTAAATACAACTATGTGCTAAGATCTCACTTGTTCAGCATGTGGGGCTCTACAATGAACCAGGTATCCACCTGGGATCTGACCAGGACCAGTCAGAATCAGTTGGGACGTTAAGAAGATAGCATTGTGTCCAAGCTTTTCACACACATTTCTCATGAGCTCTATGTGGGAAGTGCTTGACTTTGAGGGGAGCCATCAGGATCGTTTTTTTTTTTTTTTTTATTGGTTGTTCAAAATATTACAAAGATCTTGACATATCCTATTTCATACATTAGATTCAAGTTGGTTATGAACTCCCAATTTTACCCCAAATACAGATTGCAGAATCACATCAGTTACACATCCACATTTTTACATAATGCCCTATTAGTAACTGTTGTATTCTGCAACCTTTCTTATCTTCTACTATTTTCCCTCCCCTCTCCTCCCATCTTCACTCTCTACCCCATCTACTATAATTCATTTCTCTCCTTGTTTATTTTTCCATTACCCTCACAACCTCTTATATGTAATTTTGAATAACAAGGAGGGTCTTCCTCCATTACCATGCAATTACTCTTTTCTCTCCCTTTCCCTCCCACTCATGTATATGTTTAATATTCTTCTTTACTTCCTGCTCTTCCTCCCTGCTGTATTTCTAGTTGCTCTCATTATTTCAAAGAAGACATTTGGTATTGGTTTTTAAGGGATTGGGTAGCTTCACTAAGCCGTATCTGCTCTAGTGCCATCCATTTCCCTGCAAATTCCATGATATTGTCATTTTTTTGTGCTGTGTAATACTCCATGTTGTATAAATGCCACATTTTTTTGTCCATTCATCTATTGAAGGGCATCTGGGTTGGTTCTACAGTCTAGCAATTCTGAATTGTGCTGCTATGAACATCGATGTTGTAGTATCCCTGTAGTACGCTCTTTTAAGGTCTTCAGGGAATTGTCGGAGAAGGCAATAGCTGGTCAAATGGTGGTTCCATTCCCGGCTTTCCCAGGAATCTCCATACTGCTTTCCAAATTGGCCGCACCAGATTGCAATGCCACCAGCAATTTTCAAGAGTACCTTTTTCCCCACATCCTCTCCAGCACTTGTTGTTGTTTGACTTCACAATGGCTGCCAATCTTACAGGAGTGAGATGATATCTTAGGCTGGTTTTGATCTGAATTTCTCTGAATGTTAGAGATGATGAGCAATTTTTCATGTACTTGTTGATTGATTGTATGTCCTCCTCTGAGAAGTGTCTGTTCAGGTCTTTGGCCCATTTGTTGATTGGGTTATTTGTTTTCTTGTTGTTTAATTTTTTGAGTTCTTTGTATACTCTGTATATTAGGGCTCAATCTGAAGTGTGAGGAGTAAAAATTTGTTCCCATGATGTAGGCTCACTATTTACCACTCTTATTGTGTCTCTTGCTGAGAAAAAAACTTTTCATTTTAAGTAAGTCCAATTTGTTGATTCTTGTTAATAACTTTCGTGCTATGGGTGTCCTATTAAGGAATTTGGAGCCCGACCCCACAATATGTAGATGGGAGCCAATTTTTTTTCTATCAGACGCAGAGTCTCTGATTGATATCTAGCTTCTTGATCCACTTTGAGTTAATTTTTGTGCATGGCGAGAGGAGGGTATTCAATTTCATTTTGTTGCATATGTATTTCCAGTTTTCCCAGCACCATTTGTTGAAGATGCTATCCTTCCTCCATTGCATGCTTTTTTCCCCTTTATCAAATATAAGATAGTTATAATTTTGTGGATTTGTCTCTGTGTCCTGTAATCTGGCTGTTGGTCCACCCGCCCGATTTGAAACCAGTACCATGCTGTTTTTGTTACTATTGCTCTGTAGTACACTTTGGAATCTTGTATCACTATACCTCCTGATTCGCACTTCCTGCTTAGAATTGCTTTTGCTATTCTGGGTCTTTTGTTTTTCCATATGAATTTCATGATTACTTTATCTGTTTCTACAAGAAATGCCATTGGGAGTTTGATTGGCATTGTTTTAAACCTATAGAGAACTTTTGGGTAATATCGCCATTTTGATGATGTTAGTTCTTCCTTTCCATGAACAGGGTATATTTTTCCACCTTCTAAGGTCTTCTTCTATTTCTCTCTTTAGGGTTCTGTAGTTTTCATCGTATAAATCTTTCACCTCTTTTGTTACGTTGATTCTCAAGTATTTTATTTTATTTTATTTTTTGAAAAAATTGTGAATGGGGTGGTTGTCCTCATTTCCATTTCAGAAGATTTGTCACTGATATAAAGGAATGCCTTTTATTAATGCGTGTTGATTTTATATTCTGCCATTTTGCTCAATTCACTTATTAGCTCTAGTCGTTTCTTTGTACAACCTTTTTGGTCTGTTAGATATGTTATCATATCATCCGCATATGGTGATAATTTAAGTTCTTCTCTTTCTATTTTTGTGCCGTTAATTTCTTTTGTCTGTCTAATTTCTCTGGTTAGTATTTCAAGGACTAAATTGAATAGAAGTGTTGAAAGAGGGCATCCCTGTCATGTTCCAAATTTTAGAGGGAATGCCTTCAATTTTCCTCCATTCAGAATGATGCTAGCCTGAGGCTTAGCATATACAGCTTTTACAATGTTGATGTAACTTCCTGTTATCCCTAGTTTTTCTAGTGTTTTGAACATAAAGGGATGCTGAACTTTGTTGAATGCTTTTTCTGCATCTATTGATATGATCATGTGGTTCTAATGGTTAAATCTATTGATGTGGTGAATAACATTTATTGATTTCTATATATTGAACCAGCTTTGCATCCCGGGGATCAATTCTACTTGATTATGGTGCACAATTTTTTTGATATGCTTTTGTATTTGATTCGCCAGAAATTTATTGAGGATTTTTGCATCTAAGTTCATTAGAGATATTGATCTGTAGATTTCTTTCTTTGATGTGTCTTTGTCTGGTTTTGGGATCAGGGTGATGTTGGCCTCATAAAATGAATTTGGAAGAGCTCCTTCTTTTTCTATTTCTTGAAATAACTTGAAAAGTATTGGTATTATTTTTTTTTGAAGGTTTTATAAACCTCTGCTGTATATCCATCTGATCCAGGGCTTTTCTTGGTTGGTAGTCTTGTGATGGCTTCTTCAATTTCCTCCTTTGTTATTAGTCTTTATATTGTGTGTATCTTCCTGATTCAATCTGGGCAAATCATATAACTTTTGAAATTTATCAGTAACTTCGCTATCTTCTATTTTATTGGAATACAGGGTTTCAAAATAATTTCTAATTATCTTCTGTATTTTCTTCGTGTCTGTTGTGACATTGCCTTTTTCATCTCGTACGTTAGTAATTTGAGCTCTCTCTCTTCTTCTCTTCATTAGAATGGCTAAGGGTCTGTCAATCATATTTATTTTTTTAAAGAACCAACTTTTTGTTTTATCAATTTTTAATGGTTTTTTTTTGTTTGTTTGTTTCAATTTGGTTGACTTCCGCTCCAATTTTAATTATTTCTTGCCTTCTACTATATTTGCTGTTGTTTTGCTCTTCCTTTTCTAGGGCTTTGAGATGAAGTTTGAGCTCATTTATTTGTTAGTTTTTTCATTTTTTGAGAAATGACCTCCAGGAAATGAATTTCCCTCTTAAAACTGCTTTCATTGTGTCCCATAGATGTCAATATGTTGTGTCTATATTTCCATTCATCTCCAAGAATTTTTTGATTTCCTCCTTTATGTCTTTTGTAACCCATTTATCATTCAGTAACCTATTGTTCATTTTCCATGAGGTGTATGGTTTTTCCTTCCTTCTTTTATTATTGATTTCCAGTTTCATTCCACTGTAATCAGATAAGATGCATGGTATTATCTCCGCACCTTTATATTTTCTAAATGTTGTCCTATGGCATAATATATGGTCTATCTTTGAGAAGGATTCTTGTGCTGCTGAGAAGAACGTGTAACCACTTGATGATGGTTGATATATTCTATATATGTTGGTTAAGTCTATGTTATTGATTGGGTTATTTAGTTCTATAGTTTCTATTCAGCTTTTGTCTGGAGGATCTGTCCAATGGAGAGAGCCTTGTGTTTAAGTCACCCATAATTATTCTGTTGTGGTCTATTTGACTATTGAACTTGAGGAGAGTTTGATTTATGAATGTTACAGCACCATTGTTTGATGCATACATATTGATAATTGTTATGTCTTGTATGTGGGTGGTTCCTTATAATAGTATGTAGTTTCCTTCTTTACCCTTTTTGATTAACTTAGATTTGAATTTGATTTTATTCGATTTGACTATGGCCACTCCTGCTTGCTTCGGGGCACCATGTGAGTGGTATGATTTTTCCCAACCTTTCACCTTCAGTCTGTGTATGTCTTTTCCTATCAGATGAGTCTCCTGAAGGCAGCGTATTTTTGGATTTGTTTTTTTTTCATCCAGGTTATTAGCCTATGTCTCTTAATTGGGGAATTTAAGCCATTAACGTTTAAGGTTACTATTGACATATGCTTAGTACTAACCTCATGCTTGTTTATTTATTTATTTTAATATGGCTAGTTTTTCCTTTTTGTTTATTTTTTCCCTTACCTTTACTGAGTTACCTCCCACTGTTAGTTTGGGGTGCTGTTTTTCAATTCCTCTTCTTTTAGTGTTTTGCTAAGGATGCCATGCTGTACTGGTTTTATGGCTGTGAACTCTTTTATGTTTTTTTTTTATCATGAAAGATTTTAGTTTCATTGTCAAATCTGAAGCTAAATTTTGCTGGATACAGTATTCTTGGTTGGAATCCATTATTTTTTAGCTGTTGAAATACGTTGCTCCAGGATCTTCTCGCTTTCAACGTCTGTGATGAAATATCAGCCGTTAACCTAATTTGTTTACTCCTGAATGTAATATGCCTCCTTTCTCTCATAGCTTTTAATATTCTCTCCTTCTTCTGTATGTTGAATATCTTCATAATTATGTGTCTTGGAGTTGGTCTATTACGGTTTTGAAGGTTTGGGTTCCTGTAGGCTACCCAGATTTGGCAATCCATTTCATCGTTCACATCTGGTTAATTTTCTAGGATTATTTCATTCAATACATTGTTCATTCCTTTGGTTTGAACCTCTATGCCTTCTTCTATCCCAATGACTCTCACGTTTGGTTTTTTTATGACATCCCATTTCTCTTGGATAGATTGCTCGTGTCTTTTAAGCATCATTTCTGTGTTGACAATATTCTTTTCAAGTTGATAAACTTTGTCTTCATTATCTGATGTTCTGGCTTCTGCTTGATCTAGTCTATTTGTAATATTCTCGTTTGAATTTTTAATTTGCTTTATCATTTCCTGCATTTCTAGGATTACTGTTTTTTTTTTTTTTTTGAAATCTCTATTTCGTGATAGAGCTCGTTCTTTGACATTTGAATTTGCTTATTTAATTCATTTTCAAAATATACGTTCATTGTTTGAACTTGCTGTATAAACTCTTCTCTGAGATTCCATTCCATCTTAATTAGGTATGCCTTGACTTCCTTCTCCATCCAATTTTCTGGTGCCTCTAGCTTCTCTATTGTATTTAAGTTGTCCTGCATTGTTTGTACTCTTTTTTTTCCCTTGTTTTTTCATGGTGCTCATGTTACTTTCCAACTCTCTTTGACTGCTGTGTTTCTGTTTTCTCCTTTAAATTTGTTTTGGTTTTTATAGTTCCACTATCTCTCCTTTGTGTTAGGAGATGATGTTTAGAGATGTTGGATTTAATTGTGATTTAAGGTAAATTCATTGGTTTTATTAAATCCTTCAGATTTTGATGGCGTATAGAGAACTGAGGTTTGGACTTAGAATTTTATGTTAAAGTCGGGTGATTTGCTTGTATGGAGGTTAGTATATGTTAGCTACTTTGGGGTGTTACGCAAATGCACGCGGATATTGCCAAGAGAATAGACAGGAGTACTTGGGGGTAGTTAAGGGCTTAGGTGGAATATAGACCTGTTTTTAGAATTCATCTATTTGCATTTGATAAGTTATATGTAGTCTGGTTGTTCATGCTGTTTTATTGTTGCAATCTGTCGGAACCTGGCGATGGTGAAGTCAGCTCTTCAAGATGGTGTCCGCTGGCTTCCTTGGTGGATTTTTCATTGTTGGGGATAGAACTGGACTGCTTCCTTCCCCAATCTCAAACCCCAAACTCAGCCCAGAGCTCAGTGAGGGCACAGCCGGGAGGACTCCACAGAATCCGTAGCGCCGTTTCTCTCTCCTTGCTGGTCGCTTCTCCGCAGCACCCCACTGTCTGTAGCCGCAGGGCAGGCCGCAGGGCGGGCGGCGGATCAGTCAGCCTGGATCTCTGGTCGCACTGTTGGCTCACGTTTGAGACTCAGTAACCGGTCCTCGATGATAGAATCCTTCCCCTAAGTTTCGGTGCACCCCAATTTTGCTAGAAATTTCTAACAAGATAGCTTTTTGTTGTTCTAACCCTGTATTCATCTGTGCAGTGATGCGGTACACAGGGTGTGATACACTCTATTTGCAGGCATCTCTCATTCTTGTTCTTATCTTTGCTGTATATTTTCACTGATGTCCATATCAAGAAATGCCCTGAACTATTCATAAGCCTTAAATCAGTATACTAATCATTATTCTGCATCCTCCTAGTTCACCCAGGTGACATGGTGGAGTTTATTCCTGGAGAAAGCATGAGTCGAGAGACCCCATCAAAAGCCATGGTAAGGTTTCTTATCTTCCTCTGAAATCTAGTTTTGCTCTTTAGTTTCTCTTTCTCTTGTTATATGATATGGTTTCCTGGAGATGACCTACACAATTTCCTGACTGTGCAGATTCTCATTGGGGGTGTCTGTTGCCAAATGAGACCTCACTGAAAGCAACATTAACAAGAAACAGTATAAACTACACACTGTATGATGACAAGCTTTGTGCCTGGCTATGGTTTTCCCTCCTGGCTATCGAATTCCTTAATTATCACCTAATATAGACCTGTGACACAAATCCCCTAGAAAAGCTTGTGTCATTTGGTGAGAGTACATTTGCTATCTGTTCCCTTGATTTGCCCACATTATCATTGGATATTCGAATGTCACCAAGTAAACAAAAGACTGTGCACACAGGTCAGAGCATGGCTTAATCTTCATAGTGACTCCTTTTCTCTATTCACAGGAGGATTCAAGAGAATCCATAATTGGTATGTATCCTGGCCTCACTCTCTTCCTGTTGCAAAATGTAGATGACGCCAAGGGTCAGAGAGACTTCCTTCCTTTTGAGTGCAGAGACTCAGTGATTCCACTACCTCCTTGAGAATGAGAAGTGAGGGGTTTCTGGTCTAAATTGATTAAAATAAATCTATGGCCATTCTGCATATTTCCTTGAAGCACCTGTGTGAGTTGAGCAACGTGGTTAGGTCAATGAGAGTTTTCTACATGTATCTCTGTGTGCATTCTTGCAACATGATTCTGAGTGTGACTTTTTGTTCGTTTTTGCATATTTGTCTGTTTCTCTAGATATATACATGCCAAGATGCCAATGTCCACATGTTTAAACAAAAAAAGCCATCTCAATTAGATCATGATTTTGTATATGTGTAAATAGATCAAACTGTAAACTTTCCATGTGTGCAGTTCATTTCACACCAATACCTCAATTAACATGCAAAACATATCCCATCAAAACCCAGAAAATTTTCACGACACTCTATAAAGAAAAAGCTCCACTTCATTTCTGTCACTGCAACAGTAGCAACTTCATTTAATAGCAAACATCACGTGTCAGTAGGTCCTAGATTTAATCAGTGCATGTAATTGTTCAGAACACTTCACTCATGAAAAATTTTCAAGTTCATATACATTTTTTTGTGCGAGGTGTCAGAATTCATCTTCCAATCCCCATTCTAGGCACAAGTTCCTGGACAGGGCCAATCCTTAACAGTGACTCTCAGGTCCACCAATGCACTATGCTTACTTATGGTGGACATCTGAGACAGAGGAGATTCAAAGACCAGAGATTACTTTAGCTAAGGAAGGGCTTACTTTGCATGTGCCAAGTGACACTGAAAAATACCTTATTGGGTCTTTTTGTAGGCACTACTATGTAGAAACATGTTTTAACTGGATGGGTTTTCATGGGGCCTGATCAGCACAATTACAGCTCATCTAGTTACAGAGCAAAAGGTGGGATGTATTGAAGGTCCAGCTCAGCACAGCAGTGGTGTCTGATCCCTTGTTTGGGTCTGTGCTGCCCCATGTGTGGCCTGCAGAATATCACAATGACAGTATATATGAAACGTCTTCATACTGTCAGTCTCAAGTACTGTCTATGTCCTTCTATTCATACATACATGGATATTGACACTGACTGGTCACTGTGAGGGTAGAACCACTGTGGTCATCATTCCTTCTCATCCTAGAACTTCTCCCTGTGCAGAGTGTCTTAATCTTAGTCCACGACATCATTTGATAAATGCAACTCTGTGCTAAGATCCCACTTGTTCAGCATGTGGGGCTCTACAATGAACCAGGTATCCACCAGAGATCTGACCAGGACCAGCCAGAATCAGTAGGGAAGTTAAGATAGCATTGTGTCCAAGCTTTTCACAAACATTTCTTATGAGCTCTAGTTGGGATGTGCTTGAATTTGAGGGGAGCCATCTGGAACTTAATGTTGACTTTGTTTATGTCGATTCCTCAGGCCCTCAGATAGTTCCTGGCACTTTTCACTTTTGCATGACACTGCAGTCTACTTATAAATGAGGAGTATGAGTAGTGAGAACATGCTAGAAAACTGACTCCACAGTCTACTTATAAATGAGGAGTATGAGGAGTGATAACATTCTAGCAAACTGACTCCACAGTCTACTTATAAATGAGGTGTATGAGGAGTGAGAACATGCTAGCAAACTGCTGTGCACGGAAACCCGGGGGAAGGAAATTCTTGTCTGCTTTATCTTTGAACTCCTGGTCTTGGCCATCCAAAATAACAGTATTTTTAATTTAATTTTAATTTTTATTCGAAACTTTCAAAGTGGCCAGTAGACCCATGTGGATAAAGCAGAGGACATTCCCATTCTCTTCCGGACCGCTGCTCTGATGATGGCACAGTGTATGTTCTGTGAGTTTATATTCCTGAAACTGTTGGCATCACAGTTTGCATGTCAGCTTGGTCTTTTTAAACGAGAAAGGGATAATATCCCGATGGAAGAAAGTAGTTAAAATTTGACTCCTTACAGCTCCACTCTCATTAGAATGTTTGCAATTGTTTGCAGCATCCTGTTTGAGGCCTCTGAATCCCCAGAACCCAGAGAGGGTCTGAGAACCCAGAACAGAGATGTAGATGATCCTGACTATTAATATTAGTATCACTATATTTTTCTTTCCAATAACGAAACCCAGAAACTGAATAAATTATACAGGTCGGTGTGTTTAGCTTACAGTTCTGCAGGTACAAGAGCATGGCACTAGCAAACACTTTTCTTTAGTGAATACCCTCTTAGCTGCATAGCGTGATTGGTGGTGTCTGCAGGGATGCAGGTGCAGTAGAGAGACATCACATGGCAAGACACGAAGCCAGCAGGGATCAGTTGATTCATTTGCTCTTCTTATATAACAGGATCTAACAAGGGTTTGAGAAATCTGTATTCTTACTTCTGACTCTCATACCATCAAATGTCCTCACCACCTCCAAGCAGACCCTTCCTCACACAGATTTCACAAATCTCAATGTGGCCATACTGAGCACCAAGCCTCAATCACACAATCCAGTGTGGGATAAAAAACATCCAACCCTAGCAACCATCATAAGCTTAGTTGTGTAGAAGAAAGAATGAGTCAATCTTAAGTAACTCAGTTGATGATGTCTGTGTCTCTAAAGGTTGGACATGGAGCAAAGATTATGATTCAAGCTGTGACGAGGGAGAGCCTGCAGGTAGGAACAGCACTTGGGGTATGACAAAATGGGAAAGGTTTCATGGTAAGATTTGTGTTCACCTACTCACGTGGGAAATAAGGAATGGGAATAAAATTGAGAAAACAGAAATATGTATTATTTTCATAAAAAGTAGGGTTAGTAGACCTTCTGACATCCTGTTCATAAGAAGACAACTTTTGCTTTGAAAGGTAAACACAATCTTCCATGTTAAGTCCCATTCTGTCCTAAATTTGCCTCTAATAAACATCAAGTAGCCTGGCTTTCATTATTGATTATTTTTTGGCATTGTGCATGAAAGAAATAAGATCTGCACTTTAGGTTTGACCCACAAGGGAAAGAATCTAGTGGGACATACTTTCTTAGAGCACTTTGCAAACCTGTAATTGAAGCTCTCACTAGTGATAAGTAGTGAGTAAGAAGTCACAATTCCCCTCTGAATGTTATCTTTTTAGAGCAGCACTTTCTCTTCTGTGTTTTGTCTATTTCTGGTCGAAAATGAACTCCCAAATGGGGGCAACTTAAAGAAAATTTTTTCTGTGCACGCTGGACAGGCCACTGTGTTCTCCTGTAAAAGAGTGGGGAGTAGTTCCTCCATGAACATGTTTCTAACCTCCAGTCTTTGTCTAATTCCCAAGCACTTGGACTAGGGAAAATCTGAATTTGCTTGTATTTAAGAGGCCTAAGACCAGAAAATCAGGAAGACTGTGGCTGTCTCTTGGAAGAACAGGATGACACAGAATCCCTACCAAGTACAATGGCAGAATGTGAACTGGTGGAAAAGAGCTCTTGGGATGCTAGATCTATTTCTCGTTGCAGAGGTGAGGTGATGGAGACCAGGAGACAGGAATGCAGACAAGAGGAAGAATGGAGAGCTTTGACTGTGCATTCTAGAACACCAGGAGGAGGAGCAACTTAAGTTCTCACCTTGAATTTAACTCTGCCTTTCCTTTTTTTAAGGCCACATCATGACCATCATGGCAATAGTCCACAAAGAAAACATAGAAAGCGATTCAGAGGATGAGGAGGAGGACAAAAGGACAAGAAATCTGCAAGTAATTGATTTTCTATTGGTTTCTCTTAATTATTCTTTCTTATGTAAAAACTCTGTAGATTTTCCATGTTTCATCTTTCCCACATTTTATGACTTTTCTAAAGGTGCTTTCCTCATCCAGATCTTTGAGGTCCTTGGACCTTCAATGTTTGTTAAATCTCTCTGCACTAACATTCTTAGTCTTTATCTGCATTTTTTTTTTTTACCACAAGCAACACCACTGAATCATGCTGAGTAATACTGCATACCCATATACTGAGTTTGAGTTGTAGGGAGCATCAGAAACACTGAGTTGTTGCCTGATACATGAGACACAAACAATCTGGTTCTGGTTTACTGACCACTGAATAGCTGGGTTCTGACTTTGCTGGCTCTGGGCATGCATGAATGTATCCTTCCTTTCCTACGTCAAGATTATGCAATTGGAATGTAGGTCCCTTAACATGAATTTTTCCAGGGGCCCTCTCCTGATTCAATATATGGGCTTAATGCAGCAAAGGCGATAAAGCAGTTTAGGAAGAGGAAATGTGAGTCTGGAAAGAATGGGAAGGAGAGCAGAGGTCATATCAGTCCACATATTCTCCTTTGCTTTCTCAAGTTTCTTTGTTGCACTTTTTTGCAATCCATCAGAATCAATTAGAGCACTGAAGATTCTATAGTTGCATGGGACCATGGCCATGCAAGAGAAGGTACAATTTGGTAAAAATCAGTGCAGGAAGCTCTCTGAGGAATGGCATTACAGAGGGTAGGGCTGGAGGAGCCAGGGACCTTGCTCCACCCTGTGTCATCACAGATGCTGCTCTTCAGGATTCCAGATGTATGCTACTCAGCCTTTACACCCAGATGTCTTAGAGAACTCTTCCCATTGCCTCATGTTCACTCTCTAGGAAAGCAGCGTCAGAAGGATCTGAAGGTGAATATCCATGAGAATTTCCTACTGAGGACATTCATAGACACTCTTCCCACAGACAACACCCTCAGCTTAAGTCAGCATACCAGTCTCAGTGCTCCCTGCCCAGACCCCAGGAGAGATCAGGGTCCAAGTTCATCTTGCATTTCCTGAGGACAATTGTGGTCCTGGCCACTCTCTGTGGCCAGCAACTCATCCCAAGTGATTTTTTTACCTTGTTCTGTTTTATAGACCCCATAAGACACCAGGGAGAGCAGAGACTTTGGCCCTGGAACACAGGAGAGATGATACCTGCAGTGCAGAGCAGCTGAAATTAACCTGTAAGACTCGGAGCAGGAGATTGTTTTTCATTTCCAATGACATAACTGTCTATATTATATGGAATTTTCAGACTTATATGTTCTTTGTTTAATAAATTTAATATTAGTATTTCATGTCAAATTTTTCTATTAAATTATATTTAATGGTAACAGTTGCTTTTAAAATTCATTATGTATAATAAAACACACTTGGGAAGAGAGATGGGTGGGAAAGTGAGGGAGAAGTGGAATTGCACGGAAGATGGAAGGAGACCCTCATCGTTATACAGAATACATGTATGATGATGTGAGGGAAAAAAAAGAAGTGTGTCACATTAGATTGGGAAGAGAGAACTGATGGGAGGGGAAGGGAAGGTAAGGAGGGAAAGGAAGGTCAGCTGAATAAAACAGACATTAGTATAGCTGTATGCATATTCATGACTGTATGACCAATGTGATTCTGCAACCTGTACACTCAGAAAAATGAGAAATTATACCCCATCTTATTCAAAAATATGATATGTCAATATCATTGTACTGTCATGTTTAACTAGTTAAAACAAATTTTAACAACACACACACTAAAAGAGGAATATCTTCCTGAGGCAGATCTTGATGAATTACAAAGATTTTACCTGGTAACTTCTATCACCATTACTCCTCTCCTCCCATACTCCTCAGTTTGCTTTTTTGGTTGTTTTTTTAGATTGGTATTATAACATTCACAAAATTATTGATGTGGGTGAATGGATGCAATAAAGAATCAAATAATTAAATTACAAGCTAAATTAAATCCCAACTAAATTTCATAAGTGTTTAATTAATTTATCCATTAATTAGCTAACTGAATCTCAAGTCAAAACACCCAACATAAGAAAGGGCTGGGAAACAATTGGCAATATTCATTTATGAAAAATTGTGGTTTTACATTTTATATCCTTTTTTCAATTAAGAACAATATTTTTTGTAATGTATCACATACATATAAAACAAGTTGGAAAACATACATTACAAACTTGTAACAATGGCTTTAAATACATTAACTGACATGTTTCTCATTGGAAATAGGTTGCTTGCTGTATATATATAGTGCATGAAAACTACTGATATAATAAAGTCTAGACAAAATATAATTGTCTGCTCTATGGTAACATATGAGCATCACTCTAATCTAACCATGCTAAAAGTTACATAATACTGTAAAAAATGTCTTAAAATCTATATACTTTAATAAGAAATAAATTCAATAAAGAATGATAATACAGGGACTGGGGATGTGGCTAAGTAGTAGAGTACTTACCTCACACATGTGAGGCCCTGGGTTTGATTCTAAGCACCACACACAATAAACCAAATATATAAAGGCATTGAGTCCATTTACAATTAAAAGTATTTTTTTAAAAAAAAGAATGATGGTGTTGGGTTGTAGCTCAATGGTAGAGCACTCGCCTCGCATATGTGAGGCACTGGGTTTGATTCTCAGCACCTCATATAAATAAATAAAGGTCTATTGATAATATATATATATATATATATATATATATATATATATATATGTATATATATATATATATATATGAAAAAAGAATGATAATACTGAGAACCAAGGCATTCAGATTTCAAAATTCATGCTTCTTTTCAGGTGATCCGATATTTTGCCAACTAAGTTTTCAAAATTTGATCTAAGCCAACATTACTCATATATGTTACACATCTATTATTTCATAAATTTACTTTCCTCATGAAAGACCTTTGATAAACATCCAAAATATTTAGGTTAATTATATTTGAAATGGAGCTGAAAGAAATACTGGTATCAAATAAATATATTTGAAATGGAGCTGAAAGAAATACTGGTATGGTTTTTCACTGTGACCTCAAGTATTTAAGTATTTCAAGTTATTCAACCAACACAACAAAGTTAAAATCATAATGGCACAGCATGTATTGTAAATAAATCAAAACAAAAGAATGTGGAACACAAAGACAGAGCATTGGCACATTAAAGGAGAACTAGCTGAATACAAAAAATTGACTACTGCAGAGCATAAAATTAAAACGGTTCAAGTGAGACAAGGTGATGGAGAGGTCAAAATGAAGGTGACAACCGATGATTCTGCTGACCACTGTTGTCCAGAATGGAAATTAAAAAATCATATTTTTAAAAACTTTGATAGGTATACAATTATCTCCAGAATTAAAAAAAATAAAGATTTCCAATGCATCTGCCTTCTCTGAATAGAATAAAGCTCTAAGTTTGTCTGTCAACTGATGTTTTGATCACACATAATTTTTACCTCTGAATTTTTTGGGTTGACAATGATGACTGTAACAACCAAAATTAGTCCATGATTTCATGTTGTTAAAAACTTTTTAAAAACTTACTACTCAGATATTAGAACAGTTATCAATTTTTTTAGAATATCAAATTTGTCAAATTTTCATTGAGGTCATGTGGCACACATCATTTAATTCAAAGACACAACTCATTTGTCCCCGTGATATCTTTTTCACACACACACACACACACACACACACACACACACACACACACACATTTCTTCATCAGCAGTCTTGTATAGTAAAAGTGTCTAGTTTTTGTTCATTTTTTAATGCAATACACTTCTATCTACAATTTCATTACATGCATACAACAAACAGGAAATTATGGGTTTTTACATCCTTCATGATAATTTTATATACAGGGAGATTTAAAACAGTACTTCAACAGTTTGCCTAGTAATGTATTGTATCTTCTTCAATGATTGTATCTTCTTCTCAAATTTTAATAAGGAGGTATAAAATACAGGTTCAATATTTTAAAATCAAGTATCCATCTTTTTAAAAATAGTGTTGCAGCATTGTGTTTGCATTACTTTTAAAACTTTTTAAGTTTCTCTCTCATGGCACAATCTTCTAATACTTCATATATGAGAGGAAATTTTTTAAAAAATTGCAACTTCTGCCCCTGGAAGGTCTCTGTAGTGACTGAATGGCATATGAATTTTTATTGATTTTATATATTTACGTATACAACAGTGGAATGTATTCCAATTCTTATTACACATATAGAGCACAATTTTTCATACATTTGTATATTAAGTATGTTCACACTAATTCATGCCTTAACACAAATACTTTCTGGGGTTTTTTTGCATTACAATTCTTATCCCACATATATACCACATTTTTTCATATCTCAGGTTTCATATAAAGTATGTTGACCCCCAATTCAAGTCTTCATACATGTACTTTGAATAATGATGTCCATCACATTCCACCATCGTTTCTAATCCCCTGTCCCTCCCTTTACCTCCCACTCCTCTTTCCTATGTAGAATTCATCTAATCATCCCATGCTCCCCCTCCCTACCCCACTATGAGTCAGCCTCCTTGTATCAGAGAAAACATTTGGCATTTTTGTGTGTGTGTGTGGATTGGCTAATTTCACTTAGCATTATCTTCTCCAACGCCATTCATTTACCTGCAAATGCCATGATTTTATTCTCTCTTATTGCTGAATAAAATTCTATTGTGTATATGTGCCACATTTTTAAATCCTTTCATCCACTGAAGGGCATCTAGGTTGGCTCCACTGTTTAGCTATTGTGAATTGTGTTGCTATAAACATTGATGTGGCTGTGTCCCTGTTGTATGCTGTTTTTAATTCCTTTGGGTATAGTCCAAAGAGAAGGGATACCTGAGTCAAATGGTGGTTCCATTCCCAGATTTCCAAATAATCTCCATACTGCTTTCCATATTGGCTGCACCAATTTGCAGTCCAACCAGGTATGTACGAGTGTAGATTTTTCTCCACATCCTCGCCAACATTTTTGTTGTTTGTCTTCATAATAGCTGTCATTCTGACTGGAGTGAGATAATAACTTAGATTTGTTTTTTTTAGAGAGAGGGACAAAGAGAGAGAGAGAGAGAGAGAGAGAGAGAGAGAGAGAGAGAGAGAATGAGTATATATATATATATATATATATATATATATATATATATATATATATATATATATATATATATTAGTTTTCAGTGGACACAACATCTTTTTTTGTTTGTGGTGCTGAGGATCGAATCCAGGCAGCACGCATGCCAGGCGAGCGTGCTACCGCTTGAGCCACATCCCCAGCCCAAACTTAAAGTAGTTTTGATTTGCATTTCTCTAATTGCTATAGATGATGAGCATTTTTAAAACATATTTGTTAATTGATTGTATATCCTCTTCTGAGAAGTGTTTTTTCAATTCTTTGGCCCATGTGTGGATTGAGTTTTTTGAGGTTTTTTTTTGTTGTTGTTTTGTTTTTTGTACTTAGGTTTTTGAGTTCTTTATATATCCTAGAGATTAGTGCTCCATCTGATGTGTGAGAGGTAATAATTTGGTCCCAGGATGTAAACTCTCTGTTCACCTCACAGATTGTTTCTTTTGCTTCAAGAAACTTTTTGGTTTGATTCTATCCTATATATTGATTCTTGCTTTTAATTTTTGTGCTATAGGAGTCTTGTTAAGGAAATTGGGCCTAATCCCACATGATGCAGGTTAGGGTCTACCTTTTTATTCTATTAGGCACAGAGTTTCAGGTTTCATTCCTAGGTTCTTGATCCATTTTGAGTTTAGTCTTGTGCAGGTAAAAGATAAGGGTTTAATTTCATATTTTTGCATATGGGTTTCCAGTTTTCTTAGTACTATTTTTGAAGATGCTCTCTTTTCTCCAGTGCATGTTATTGGAACCTTTTTTAATATAAGATAATTGTAATTTGGGGGGTTACTCTCTGTGTCCTCTATTCTCTATCATTGGTCTACAAGTCTGATTTGGTGTGAATAGCATGCTGTTTTTGATACTATTGCTCTGTAGTATAGTTTAAGGTCTGGTATAGTGATGCCACCTGCTTCACTTATCCTGCTAAGGATTACTTTAGCTATTCTGAGTCTCTTATTTTTCCATATGAATTTCATGATTGCTTTTTCTATTTCTATGAGGAATGCCATTGGAATTTTGATGAAAAATGCATTAAACATGTACAGTGCTTTGGGTAGTATAGTCATTTTGATAATATTAATTCTGCCTAACCAAGAACAAGGTAGATCTTTCCATCTTCTAAGGTCTTCTTTGATTTCTCTCTTTAGGCTTCTGTAGTTTTTATTATACAGATCTTTCACCTCTTTTGTTAAGTTGATTCCCAATTATCTTATTTTTTAAGTTATTGTGAATGGGGTAGTTTTCCTCTTTTCTTTCTCAGAGGATTTTTCACTGATATACAGAAACGCCTTTGATTTATGGGTTTTGATTTTATATACTGCTATTTGAGGAATTCAATTACTAGTTCTAGAAATTTTCTGGTGGAGGTTTGGGGGTCTTCTAGTTATAGAATCATATTGTCAGGAAATAGTGCTAATTTAAGTTCTTCTTTTTCTATGTGTATTCCTTTAATTTCTTTCATCTGTCTAATTGCTCTGGCCAATGTTTCAAGAACTATGTTGAATAGAAATGGTGAGAGAGGGCATTCCTGTCTTGTTCCAGATTTTAGAGGGAATGCATTCAATTTTTGTCTGTTTAGAATGATGTTGGCCTGAAGTTTAGCATAGATAGCCTTTAAAACGTTGAGATATGTTCCTGTTATCCCTAGTTTTTCTAGTGTTTTGAACTTAACTGGATGTTGCATTTTGTCAAATGCTTTTTCTGTGTCTATTGAAGTGACCATATGATTTTTACCTTTAAGTCTATTGATGTGGTGAGTTATATCTTTTTGATTTCTGTATGTTGAACCAAACGAGCATCCCTGGGATGAATCCCACAGGATCATGGTGCACAAATTTTTTGATATGTTTTTGCATTAGATTTGGCAGAATTTTATTGAGAAATCTGCATCTATGTTCATTAGACATATTGGTCTAAAGTTTTCTTTTTTGAAGTGTCTTTGCCTGGTTTGGGGATCAGGGTGATATTGGCGTCATAAAATGAGTTTGGAATGACTGCCTATTTTACTATATCCTGAAATACATTGAAGAGTGTTGGTATTAGTTCTTCTTTAAAGGACTTGTAGAACTCACCTGTGTAAACATCCGGTCCTGGGCTTTTCGTGGTTTGTAAGCCTCTGATGGCGTCTTTTATTTTCTCAGTTGATATTGGTCTGTTTAAATTGTTTATATCTTCCTGACTCAATCTGGGCAGATCATATGACTTAAGAAATCTGTTAATGCCTTCAATGCCTTCGATTTTATTGGAGTTTAAGATTTCAAAATAATTTCTAATATTCCTCTGTATTTCTGTAGTGTCAGTTGTGATATTACCTTTTTCATCACTTATGCTGGTAATTTGAGCTCTCTCTTCTCTTCATTAGCGTGGCTAAGGGTCTATCAATTTTATTTATTTTTTCAAAGAACCAACTTTTTGTTTTGTCAATTTTTCAATTGTTCCTTTAATTTCAATTTCATTGATTCCAGCTCTAATTTTAATTATTTCTTGTCTTCTTTTGCTTTTGCTACTGATTTGTTCTTCTTTTCCTAGGGCTTTGAGATGTAGGGTGAGGTCATATATATTTTGACTTTTTTTTTTTAAGAAATAAAGTCCATGCAATAAACTTTCCTTTTAGTATTGCTTTCATAGTGTCCCAGAGATTTTGATATGTTGTGTTTATGTTCTCATTTACTTCTAAGAATTTTTTAATCTCCTCCTTGATTTCTTCTGGAAGTAGCATATTGTTTAGGCTCCAAGTGATGGAGAAAATTTTGTTTTTTATTTTGCTGTTGATTTCCAATTTCACACCTTTATGATCCAATAAAATGCATGCTAGTATCTCTAACATTTTGTATTTGCTAAGAGTTGCTTTGTGGCACATTGTATGGTCTATTTTAGAGAAGGATCCATGTGCTGCTAGAGGAAAGTGTATGCACTTGGGGTAGGTTGAAATATTCTGTATGTGTCAGATAAGTCTAAGTTATTGATTGTGTGATTGAGTTCTATAGTTTCTTTATTCAACTTATGTTTGGAAGATCTATCCAGTGATGAGAGAGGTCTGTTAAAGTCAACCAAGATTATTGTGTTGTGGTCAATTTGACTCTTGGACTTGAAAAGAGTTTGTTCGATGATTATAGCTGCACCAAGTTTTGGGGCATATATATTTATGATTGCTATGGAATATTGGTGTAGGATTCCTTGAGCAGTATGTAATGTCAATCTTTATCCATTTTGATTAACTTTGACTTGAAGTCTACTTTATTTGATATGAGTATTGAAACCCCTGCTTCCTTACACAGTCCATGTGAGTGGTATGGTTTTTCCAAACCTATTACTTTCAGTTTGTATATGTCTTTTCATATCAGATGAGTTACCTTTAGGCAGCATATTGTTGGGTCTTTTATTTTATCAAATCTGCAACCCATAACTTTGTTGTTGTTGTTGTTGTTGTTGAGTATGAGCCATTAACATTTAGGGTTACTATTGAGACATGGTTTGTATTTCCAGCCATATTTGCTTATTTTTGTTATTTAACTTGACTTGATTTTCCTTTTTGATTAGTTTTTTCCTTTACTGCATACCTCCCTCTGTTGATTTTCATTGCTGTTTTTCTTTTCCTGTTCATGAAATATTTTGCCAAGGATGTTTTGTAGCACCAGTTGTCTAGTTATAAATACTTTCAACTTTTGTTTATCATGGAAGGTTTCTATTTCATTTTCAAATCTAAAGCTTAATTTTGCTGGATACAAGATTCTTGATTGGCACCAATTATCTTACAGAGCTTGATATATGTTATTCCAGGATATTCTAGCTTTCAGGGTCTGGGTTAAAAAATCTGCAAATATCCCAATTGGTTTTCCCCTATATGTAATCTTATTCCTTTTTCTCGTGGCTTTTAAAATTCTCTCCTTATTCTGTATGTTGGGATTTTCATTATACTGTGCCTGTATATGGATCTGTTGTGATTTTGTAGATTTGGCATCCTGTAGGCTTCTTGAATTTGGATTTCCAATTTATTCCTCGTGTTTGGAAAGATTTCTGGTATTATTTCATTGAATAGATGGTATATTCTTGTGATTTGGTCCTCTATTCCTTCTTCTATCCCAATGACTCTTAAATTTTAGCTCTTAAATAACTCTGAAATTTTAAAAAATCATTTTTTGGACTTTTGTTCTTTGCATTATTTTAAAAACATCTTCTTAAGTTTTTCTCTCATGGCATAATCTCCGTATACTTCATATATGAGAGGAAATGTATTTTTAAAAATGCACCTTCTGCCCTTGGAGGGCACTATAGTGACTGAACAGTACATGAAATTTGAATACTTTTCAAATCACTTCACCAATGACTTGCCTGACCCAGTTCATGAATGTTGCGTCAGCACACAGTTAATTCAGAGAGAATGTGCCTTTGCTATGAGAAGAAAAGTTTCCTAGAAATCTTTCACTGTTATTCCCTCTGTCACTGTGTAGTCAAGGGCCATATGTCTCCCATGGAGGCCTTCTTACCAGTCTCTTGGGGTAGAAATTGAAAGATCATCAGTGCTTTGAATTATTTGGTCCCTAATACCTTACTATTATTCAGTACAGGTTCTAGAACCACTTTCATCTACACAGGGGTGGAGTTGGTGGACAAAAAGCTGAGTTGGAAGACAATGTTTTCTTTTATTTTGTTTGTCTAGATGGTAAGACAAATGAACAAACAAATCCCTCATCTTGCTGCACTGAGCACAGGAAAGCAAAGGCAATGATCACTTAAGTGATCAGCAGGCAGGCTGGTCATGTCATTTTTGGGCAAAGAGTTCAGAGATAGAAGTTCATAGGTTAGTTGACAGTGTCAGCTCCACCTTCAGTCACAATTCTTTGGAAAGGATGGATACACATATTGTGCCTTCAAACTTTAGTAGACACTGCACCTCATACATTATTGGGTTCAAAGGGTACTCAAGGAATGAAGTGGTTGATGCCAATGTGTAAGGTATTTGTAGGGTGTGTAGATCAACGCAGCCTCTGGCCCTGGAGGGACAATCACAGCAGTAGTGTGAGGAGTTCCTTTTGGCATGACAGAGGTCTGTATTTGTCTGATCAAAGGCATTATGGTAGGGTCACCTAGAGAGGAGTACTCAGGGTCACTGGTATGTGCAGCCCCTCTTTACTGAGGGTAATTCTGGCTATTAGGGATTTGGTGCCAAATGAGGTACTTTGCTCAAGACAGAGCTAACGCTCAGTGTACTCCAGCATTTCCTGCTGACTGAAGGTAGATATTTTCTAGATTCTCCAATGTATCTTAATCCGTCTACTGATTTGTGACTTTAAAAAGAGAAACTTATAACATGAGTAGGTTTTTATTAAGTGTGTATATAGGTAGAAGAATGATACATAATTTTAACATTTTGCTTTATTTTTAATATCATTTCCCCCCTTAACATCTGCATTTTTTGTGTGTGTTGCTAAGGTTGTAACCCAGTACCGTGCACACTATGCACACATGCTTTACCATTGAATTGTACCACGAGTCCAAAATTTTAACTTTAGATTGATCAGTTTTATGCCTTCATGTCCAATGTTATTTTTCCCATGGTTGAATTTAGGTAGTCCTTTCTGTTGCTCTTAACAATACTAAAAGTGGACACAAATATGGATTCTTTGAAGATTGCTTTGGTAAAGTAATTGGTTATTCAAATCCACAGTCTTATCAAGTTAACAAATAAATAAATAAACCCTCAATTGAAGACCCATTACAGTTTTAAAAAATCTTTATTTGGGACACATAAACCTTACTTAGGAGATATTCATTCTTTTCAATATCATCTAATTTTATTTTGCTTTCTTCTCATGTGAAAATCTCAGAATAATAAATTAAAATCTTTTAAAAAATTCCCTCCAGTTCTTGAAGAAAAACATTATAAACCATGCATACATCTGAAATAAAACATGAGAAAATAATGATTGATAATGCTGAAAATGGAGTTTTGAGATGAACCAAAGTTTCTCAGTATGCTGATTGCATCTGTGTGCTTGTCTCATAAATTTTGAAGACAATCATCTGTTTAAGGAAGAAGAAATAGAACTCACATCATTTGGTATGAGGAATGATACCAGAAAAAAAAACTCATTTTAGTGTGCCAACTTAGAAGTTTCCTGATGGTTTTGGGCAGAACATGGAGCAAAATGCATTTAGAATAGGCTTTGGAAAAGGCATCCTGACTACCATATGGTTTCACTTTCATCCTTTCAGTGACCCATCCTTTTTTCTTCAAAAAGGAATTTGTTGAAGGTGTTCCCACAAGTGGGTTTCAAGGTCTTTTACATTTGAAATAGGCCTTGATGGTGCCAATTAATATATCGTCCAGTTAGACTCCAGGTGTTGTTGAGTGAGGCCCATTATCCTGATTACATGGTCATTATAATATCTATTCTATTTTATACTTATTCACTGTGAACAGAGAATCCTAGATTTGGATATGTGAACAGAGAGCTAGAAAACTAGGGGTTTATTCTGAGTCCTATGGAGAGCTCAGCTGAAGTTGTGCATTTCAGAAATTTGTTCTGGATTTGAGATACTGCTTCCACTACATTTAAAAATCTCAGGACTCATGAAGAGAATGAGTTAAAAGCCAGCATCATCAAATTAATGAGACCCTAAGAAACTCAAAGGGACCCTGTCTCTAAATAAAAATATAAAAAATGGGTGGGGATGGGAATCAGTGGATGAATGCCTCCAGGTTCAATTTCTGGTACCAAAAAGAAATCAACACACACACACACACACACACACAAAAAAAAAAAAAACACACTCACTTACACACACAAAAATAAATTAAATAAATAAACAAACAAACCCTCGTGAGTAACAAGCCCTAAATCAGCAGCCTCTCTCATTCAGGAGTACAACAAATGGATTTGGGGTTCTCTCCTGATAATTATTCCAGTCTTCTCCACACAATCTGGGACATGCTGGACTCATGGCACATGGATGCTCACATAGGGCTTCAGAAAGTAGCTGAAAACACCATACAATGATGGAACAAAATGCCAAGGTTTTCAACTGCCAATCTAAGCCTCACTAGACTTGTCAGAGGGAGGTGAAGGCTAAGCTTCCACAGAGTGACCCTGTGGTCACAAGACTCTGGAGAGGACTATGAGGAGTCACTAGCCACAACTCCCAGTTTCCACCATTGCCACTCCTGTCAGCTTTAAGCCACCTTCCTACCCAGTCTCAAGGTAGCAAGGCACACTTATCATTTCCCGGCTTCCAGGGTCCTCATCGTTCTCCCTGTGGTTTGTTTTCAGATTCTGCATAGAACAGACACCTGGGCTCCAGATCCAGGACAGAAGAAGCCTACAAAAAGATTGAAAAATTGGCGAGCTCCAGACACCAAGGGAACAGAAGATTGTGGAAGCCCTTCCGCTCATCACCGGCTGCGTGAGGATTGGACAGTTCTCACCTGCCGCAGTCTCTGGCTGGGCACAAATCACGAGTCTCCACACAGCTTGTAGATTCAAACAGCAATTCTTTATTCCCGAACTCACACCGGCCGTCTACAAACACGCTCTGGGGGAATCCACGTTCTCTCCCCAAATCCACTCCGCATGGGCTTCTGTCTCCCAAAATATACTGTCTGACCCTAAGCACTCAAGAGGAACTCAGCAACAGGATACGCCCTATTCTAAAGGGGGAACACCCTAATCTCCTATTATGCTAAACCGCCCTATTCTAAAGGGGGAACACCCTAAACACGGATCCTGCCCTGGTCCTTGAGCAAGGTCACCTTTCAGAAGTCCTTCCACTAGACAGCATGGGAGTAAGCTGGCAAGGAATTTGTCATACCTACTTGGCTGATGGCTCCCAGCATCTCCCCCCTTCTGATTAATTAAACAACAAGTAATGTGGCTTAAGGACCGTGCCTGGTAGGTTGTCCAGTTCAACATATGGCTCTTACCCGTCATTGGAAAACTGACCTTTAGGCGTCAGCCTCCTGTCTTAGGTTGATACCACTGCAACTGGATCATACCCGTCAATGACTACCGGTCCAGCATACAGCCATACTTGTGGATAGGTCTATGCACCAGTGGGGGGGTGAGGTTCTTTGCCTCACCTCTGTTGGCCCCCAAATTTGGCCTTGGTGCCAGTGGGGGAGTGAGGTTAATGTGGCTTAAGGACCGTGCCTGGTAGGTTGTCCAATTCAACATATGGTTCAACATATGGTGCTTACCCGTCATCGGAAAACTGACCTTTAGGCAACTGACCTTTAGGCGTCAGCCTCCTGTCTTAGGTTGATACCACTGCAATTGGATCATACCCGTCACTGACTACCGGTCCAGCATATAGCCATTGGCCCCCAAATTTAGACCATCACTAGCAGAAGGGAGGAGGATACAGAAATGCCACGACACCAAGCCAATTGACAGTTCCTTTGGAAAAAATTGCATCATTGGTGACACCTTCAGCAAAGATATGCCAGCATTACCACAATTAGCTGCACTAAACGTAGTTACATAGTCCAGGCAAGTTCTGCAAGCAGTTCAAAGTGGAGGAATCTATCAATCTGTCCGTCTCCTCCCAAAGTCCGTTTCCTCCCAAAGTAAGTTGACTCCTTGATTGAGCATACTTGTTGAGTTATATTCATTGGGATGAAGATAGGAATTCTGGCAATGATGCTAAAAAGACATTATCCTGAAAAGAATTATTAAATATAATGAAAAGGAAAGGTGAAAGTAAACAAACAGATCTGTTAACCTCCTTAAAAAACAATCCTTAACAGCTGTTTACCTGATTTAAATTAGTAAACAAGCAGATCTGTTAACCACCTTTAAAAACAATCCTTAACAGCTGTTTACCTAATTTAAATTAAGCCATTTAAATCACGTGAATAAAAAAAAAATTCGGATCCATTTTCTCATGAGCGCTCCTCATATATGAAATACACACACACAGACATACAACACAAAACACAAATGTGCAAACAAACGTACAACACATAAGATAATAATAAAGGCCTTGTAGCTTTACCTAGGTGAAATCTCCATTGCAATGTTTAAAAACTCTATAGTCTAAAAATAAAACTGATCAGAAAAACATTAACCTAGGTTTGTATGAGCTCAAAAAATAAAAATAGAACCTTATGATGTGGAAAATGCAATAATAAAATAGATATTGAAAAAAGCATCCTGGTTAATCACAGTCGCAGATGTAAGAATGGCCAAGCTGGAGTTCTGGATATCAGCTGTTATGGATTTGAGTCAAATCATCTTCTTTTCGATCTGTTGAAATCGTTTTAGTTAGTCTTTCTGGAATCCAAATCGGCTGCTGTTCTCCCTGTGGAAACACACAGACAGAGCCCCGACTCCAGACGATTACTGGGTCAGAACCTTTCCATTGTCCTGTTAGAATATCTTTCCAAAAAACTTTAGGCTTATGCACATTTTTTGGATACATATGCCTTTCCGCAGCACTAAGTCCTGATGAATCCAAATTTAAAAAGTTTAGAGTAAAAAGCGTTATTTTAAGTTTATCTTTGGGGGATATATACCCCTTTCCAATTCCCACTTTTTGCTTTAATAAGTACGTTTTAATAGTTTGATGAGCTCTTTCAACTATGCCTTGTCCCTGTGGATTGTATGGAATTCCTGTTATATGAGTAATACCAAATGATGAGCAAAATTGTTTAAAAGAGGTAGAGGTATAGCCAGGACCGTTATCGGTTTTTAACTGTTTAGGAACACCCACAGTGGCAAAATTTTGTAAGCAATGAGCTATAACATCTTTAGTTTTTTCTCTGGCATGAAGGGAGCCCATCAAAAATCCGGAAGAAGTATCAATTGTAATATGTAAATATTTTAATTTTCCAAATTCTGGCAAGTGTGTGACGTCCATCTGCCAAATATGGTTAGGTATCAGTCCTCTAGGATTGACTCCAAGATTAACTTGTCGTAAAAAGGTCACACAATTTTTAAATTGTTTTATTATATGTCTGGCTTGTTCCTTAGTTATTTTAAAACGCTTTTGTAAAGTATTAGCATTAACATGGAATTTTTTATGAAAATTCGTAGCTTCTTCTAGTGTAGAGAAAATATGTATGTCATGTGTAGTTTTATCTGCTAAATCATTGCCCAAACTAAGGGCTCCAGGCAATCCTGTATGTGCTCTAATATGTCCTATAAAGAATGGATCTTTTCTGTCCCAGATTAGACTTTGTATAGTGGAAAACAAAGAGAAAACAGTAGAAGAAGGGGAAATCCTACCAGCATCTTCAAGAGATACTATAGCATTAACTACATACTGACTATCAGAAAATAAATTAAATACAGAATCTTTAAACATTAAAAAGGCTTGTAATACTGCATTAAGCTCTACCTTTTGAGCTGATTGTTTGGGTACTAAAAATGTAAAAGTTTGATTAGGGGTAACTACTGCTGCTGTACCATTATTTGACCCATCAGTGAATATATTTGGAGCATTCATGATAGGGGTTTTTCTTGTCATTTTTGGAAAAACTACAGGATGCTTAGACCAAAAAGACAACAAAGGATTAGATGGTAAGTGATTATCAAATGAAACATTAGATTTACACATGATTATTGCCCAAGTATTTAACTCATTAGCTAACTCATCAATTTGATCCATAGTATATGGAGTAATAATTTTATTGGGAGAAATTCCAAACACTCCCTTCGCTGCTTTTATTCCTTTGAGTATTAATTGTCCTACAGCCTCAGGATACCTAGTAAGAATAGTGTTAGGAGAATAAGATAAATGTATCCACAATAATGGACCTTCTTGCCAAAATACTCCTGTAGGAATATTTTTTGATGGTAGTACAATAAATAATAAAGGCAAACTTATATCAATTCTATCCAAATGTATATTTTCCATATATGTTTCAATAATTTTCAATGCCTTTCTTGCTTCAGGCGTTAACATGCGGGGTGAGTTAGGATCTGATGGACCTTTTAGAATATCAAATAAAGGTCCCAACTCTCCTGTTGGTATGCCTAGATAAGGCCTTATCCAATTTATGTCTCCCAATAACTTTTGAAAGTCGTTAAGTGACTTGAGTTGATCTACTCGTATTTGAATTTTTGGTGGACGGACCATGGTTGAGGATAATAGAACTCCTAAATAATTAATTGGAAAATTTAATTGTACTTTATCTATTGCTATCTCTAGATTATAATTTTTTAATAAGTTTGTAAGTGTGGCATAACATTCCAGCAATATGTTTTTATCTTTATGTGCCAATAATACATCATCCATATAGTGAAATATTTGTAGTTCAGGATTTTGATTTCTAAGTGGCTGGATTGCTTTATTAACATATATTTGACACATAGTTGGACTGTTAGCCATCCCTTGAGGGAGTACTTTCCATTCATATCTCTGATCAGGACCTTCATGATTTAATGCAGGGATAGTAAATGCAAAACGTGGACTATCCTCGGGATGAATTGGAATTGAAAAAAAAAACAATCTTTAATATCTATGGCTAAAACATGCCAGGTTTTTGGCAAAGCAGACAATTGAGGAATCCCTGATTGAGCAGGTCCCATAATAACCATTTCATTATTAATGGCTCTTAAATCTTGCAATAATCTCCATTTACCAGATTTCTTTTTAATGACAAAAATGGGAGTATTATGGGGAGATATGGAAGGTTGTATATGTCCTTCCGCTAATTGTTGTTTGACCAGATCATGGGCTACTTGTATCTTTTCTTTAGTCAGGGGCCACTGAGGAACCCACACTGGTCTTTCTGATTTCCACGTAATTTTTATTGTCTCATTGGCCCTTTCTGAAAATCCAACCCATGTCTGTCTGTTCTTGATCTATTTGAATTGGTGCTGCTATACCTTGTCCTTGTTTTCCTAATCTTTTTTCTTTCCTAAAACCTTGTCTAGCCCAAGTAGTGGGCACATTAGGATTGATGTTATTTGTTAATGTCAAACCTAATTGATCTAGGACATCTCGTCCCCATAAATTTATAGGAAGATGATCCAATACATAGGGCTGTATAGTTCCCTCACAACCTTCAGGATCCTTCCAATCTAATATCATTGCACTTCTATGGGGATTAGTAGCCACACCTAGGCCTCGAAGCGTTTGAGTGGCTTGTTGTAATGGCCAATGTTTTGGCCATTCCTTACTAGATATGATGCTAAGGTCTGCACCTGTGTCCAGTAGCCCATTAAAGTCGTGTCCTTGAATATTTAGTTTTAACATTGGGCGAGAATCTAAATTTAAAGACAACATAGCCCAATCTACACCTGTGGAGCCTAATCCCCTGGAACCTCTTTTTACACTATGACTAGGAAATTTATTATGTAGGCTGGGTATTATTAACAACTGTGCTATTCTATCTCCAGGTGAAATAACTGATATACCTCTTGGAGAACTAGCTATAATTTTTATTTCACCTACATAATCGGGATCAATTACCCCAGGATTTATCATAAGTCCTTTTAATGTAGATGAACTACGTCCCAATAATAAGCCTACTGTCCCTTGGGAAAGAGGTCCTTTTATTCCTGTGGGAATGATTTGAACTCCCATCTCTGGAGTTAGTACTGCTCTGGCAGAGGCGCAGATGTCCAACCCTGCGCTCCCTCGGGTTTGTCTGATGAGGGATTTAATGGACAATGTGTCCTGGGCACTACTCTGATGGTGTTGCTGGGTTCCTCCACTGCCCCGTATATTTGTGGTTGTGGGCCCCGGAGCATTGGGCCCGGCTGTCCGTTTTTTGGCAATGGAGCCTGATGCCTTTCTCCACGATATCGTGGGTAAATACTTGGTCCTTGTCCGTTTTTTCATAAGGGAGTACCCTCTATGGTAGTTTGAGAATGGCATTCATTAGCCCAATGTCTCCCTCTACGGCATCTTGGGCAAATACCCGGTATTCTATTTCTTGATACCTAGTTTTGTTAAATCCTCCTCCTATGGGGCAACTCCTTTTAAAATATCCTGTTTGTTCACAATCATAGCATGTTTTTGGCCTGGCATCTAAAGCCTGTTGTACTGCAGCTGCCAAGACTTGCCCTTGTTCATTAATATCTCTACATAATTTAATATATGTGTTTAAATCTTCATGTCTCCATCGTCTAATAACCTCTGTGCAGCAACGATTTGCTTGGTCATAAGCCAGTTGTTTTATCAATGGCATTGCTTGTTCCGTATCCCCAAATATTTTGGCAGCGGTTTGAATTAGCCTATCTACAAAGTCAGCGTAAGGTTCATTAGCTCTCTGTATTACCTTAGATAGCTGACCTTGTAAATCTCCATGTCCTTGTAAAGTCTACCATGCCCTAACTGCGTCTGCAGCAATTTGTGCATATATAGTAGGATCATATTCAATTTGTTGCTGCTGACCCTCATAAGGTCCTTTCCCTAGTAAGTAACATTTCTAGATTTCTTTGAGGGTAACCGGCTGCTGCATTTCGCCTAGCTGTCTCTGCACAAAATTCCTCATTGGCAACCTTCCATAACAAATATTGTCCTCCATTTAGCACAGATTTACACATGCTAGCCCAATCTGCTGGCGTCATGTCCAAGTTAGTAATGGACTCGACCATGCTCACTGTGAAGGGAGCTTGGGGACCATAGGTTGTTACAGCCTCCTTTAACTGCTTCACTGTTTTAAAATCTAAAGCATGGTGAATTCGCTGCCCTCCTGCCTGCTCAAGTACAGGACATGCTAATCTTCCTGTCTCAGGATCCCAATTATCAACTACGGGGTTTGAGGGCCACTCAGCTGTCTCTATCGGTGGGGCTGTTGGTTGAATTAAACTCTCTTGTGATAAAACGGAGTTACTAACAGCCTCCTGTTGTGGCCTTTTTCCTAACAACCCCTTTTCCTTTAAATTTTCTTCCTCTGTCTGACTAGCTCGAGAGACCTTCTCTTTTGCTTGATCTAAAATGTCTTTCTCCATGTTCTGAACCTCTAACAATTTACTTAACATCTTTTCAGTTTGTTTTAATCTACTATAAAGATAACACAACCCAATAAGATAACACAAAACAAAACTGAAATTGAATGAAGCAAAAACGGAATAAAAAATCGTTGTATCAATTTTCTCTTCCTCAGGGCCAACAAACGTCAAGCCTTTAGTCAACCATTTTTTCCAGTTTGCCTGAGAAATTTCTAGGGATAGGCAGCTTGAAAGAAAAACAAAATAAATCAAAAGAAGAACACATTGTTTTTTGAAATGGTCACCCATTCTCTCGCCTTCCCTCAGGGGCGAGCAATTAAACTTACCTCCAAATTTCAGACGTTCCGCGTACGAGCTACCAGATGCCGCAGTCTCTGGCTGGGCACAAATCACGAGTCTCCACACAGCTTGTAGATTCAAACAGCAATTCTTTATTCCCGAACTTACACCGGCCGTCTACAAACACGCTCTGGGGGAATCCACGTTCTCTCCCCAAATCCACTCCGCATGGGCTTCTGTCTCCCAAAATATACTGTCTGACCCTAAGCACTCAAGAGGAACTCAGCACCAGGATATGCCCTATTCTAAAGGGGGAACACCCTAATCTCCTATTATGCTAAACTGCCCTATTCTAAAGGGGGAACACCCTAATCTTCTATTATGCTAAACCGCCCTATTCTAAAGGGGGAACACCCTAAACACGGATCCTGCCCTGGTCCTTGAGCAAGGTCACCTTTCAGAAGTCCTAGCACTAGACAGCATGGGAGTAAGCTGGCAAGGAATTTGTCATACCTACTTGGCTGATGGCTCCCAGCACTCACCTAAGAGACTGATTGGTCAAGGCTTCAGGCACTGCCTCCAACCTGAGCCAAGTGGGCACAAAATCAAAGTCTGAATGACAGGCTGCTCCATTGTCATTGTTAACCAACTACAGATCAGGGCTGAGAATATAGCTTAGTCAGTAGAGTGCTTGTTTTGCTGATATAAGGCCATGGATTCAATCCCTTGTACTACACGCATACTCTCCCCCCCAAAAAAAAAAATTGAGTAAAAGACTTTGGAAACTAGGGTTATGGATCAGTGGTAGAGAACTTCCCTAGCATGTGTGAGGTACTGGGTTGAACACCCAGCACCGCATTAAAAAGCCAACCTAGAGGGGATGTGGCTCAAGCGGTAGTGCACTCGCCTGGCATGTGGGCAGCCCAGGTTGGATCCTCAGCACCACATACAAACAAAAATGTTGTGTCCGCCCAAAACTAAAAATATTTTTAAAAAGCCAACAAACTACTAATGGTACTGTGTCCATCTACAACAAAAAATATTCAAGAAAATAAAAAGACAGTGTATTGGACTTGTGCACCCTCACTACATAAATCATAAACACATTTTAGAAATAATATGTACATGTATGTCTTCAGACAGTGTTTAAAATTCTCCTGTGATTTTTTTTCAATTAACTTATATTACAGGTATGCTTCACAACCCTGAAATCCTCCCCAACTCAATTCTTCTTCTTCTTCTTCTTCTTCTTCTTCTTCTTCTTCTTCTTCTTATTATTATTATTATTATTATTATTATTATTGTTATTATTATTATTATTATTATTATTATTATTATTATTATTAGAGGCCTGTTAATTGCATTAAATTACTCTGTATGGGGTTATTTTAAGGCAAAATTTTCTTCCAATAATATGACCTAGTCTAGAGAGAAATGTATTGACACTTATAACTGTTTATAAGGTTAAAGCAATTTGTGAATAAATATGTATATCTTTTTATGAAAATTATATCACAATTATTTTAATATTTCTGAAACCTTTTATTCTTTGTCTAATAAAAACACAGTTTGAGCTTTAAACTCATTAGCAATGTCCTTATATTCCTTTCTCCAAAAAAGTGACTCACAAGTATAATTCAAATTATTGAGACTCATAAAGTTTTGATCCTTTATTTGAACTAGTGAAGTCTAAAGATTTTCTTTTTATTTTCACCTTTAAATGAAGCCCACTTTTTATAGCTTTCTTGTTGTATAACTGACCTTTAATATTCTTCAAATTTTACCCCCATTCTGATCACTTTGGACTATTGATGTTTTGATGGAGGGGATCTCAAAGTGGTCATGCACAAGGTAGAAAATGGATATAGTAAGATATAAGACTGGTGATTCGTGAGTATGTAGATTTTGCAATACAAAATAAGTATTGGTGGATGATATGGGGTAGGGAGAAAAAGAGCAATGAAAAAAAAGAAGAAAATCTTGAACAGTAGAGGGGTTCACAGGTTCCAAGTCTACAATGACAGTGTGAATATAGAGGGTAGTGTTCTTGGAAGCAGCAATAAAATTTGAGAGAAAGAAAAAGGTAATTTTTTGCACAGTTCCCAAGTGAGAGAGCCAGGTGAATGGTTCTTTGTTCAACTCTTCCCACCTAGGAGTGGAATTTATAGTTCATAGGGTATGTCTCAGTAAGTAGTAAAACACCATTTCTATGTACCTGTACACTTTTTTCATGGCTACAAGCTGACTTTGACAATTTCAATCACATTACATGTGATTAATTCATTCATTACATTATTTATTTGTTTTTTTATTAATTCACTTATTCTTTAGTTGTCATTGTTTTTACATTACTCGTGATTACATAATTGCGTAAATATTCTGAATGTTGAAGTTTTGTTAAATATTGTTTTATGTTTTTATTCATACATTTAATTTTCATTGAAATGTTTTTTCTTTGCCAAGCCTGATTTATATTACACGTCAATCTTCATTTATGAAGAGTAGATAAAATCACATTATTCCAAATAACTCAAGGATTTATCATCTTGGCAGAACCCTAATCACCCACTAAAATTGACGCAGTCTTTGTCAACTAAGAACTGTGTAAAAAGTCCTCTATTTTCTTATATACAGTTTAATAAAGAATTCCTCTCTCACTTTTATATTTTGGAGAGTAGACTAACTTCCTAAGCAGTAGTTAATAACCTAGGTGAGATTTCCAACTAGCTCTTTATTACTTTTAAATTATTTACATCCTTGACACTAAGAGTGTCACTGATTACGTTTTTTTTTTAATTTTTGCAAGATCTCTCTCTCTCTCTCTCTCTCTCTCTCTCTCTCTCTCTCTCTGTCTGTCTCTCTCATATGACAAATTGAAATCAGATATGCTTTTTCACAGAGAAACACTCTCAGCCTTTAATAAATTATTCTATAAAGAAAAAGGGTTTTGCTGTTTTTCTTAGAGCCTCACTAAGTTGCTGAGGCTGGCTGACTTTAATCTAATGTTATAGAAGTTTGATATATATATATATATATAGTGAATATAGAGGGTAGTGTTCATTTGACTCTTTCTCTTGGGGTTCGTGCCAGAGTTACCTTCTTCTTTTATTTCTACCTTATTTCTGCCTCCAAAGAAACTACCCTTTACCCTCAAACTACCATTGATCCACCATTAGACTTTTTGAATCTGAACTCTTGAGCTGGTCATTCTTTCCCTCTTTCCTTCAGAGCACTTTTTTTCTCTACCCATACCTGTTCCACCAATACTTTTTTATGAATACTCCCTACTATATACTAAATATCCACCAATTTCACATCCTGTCCCATCCCTGTTCTGATTTTCCATGGATCACTTTCAGATCCCCTCCACCCAGATATCAATAGTCCAGAGTAAGGTCAGGCCAGAGTGTTATATATGCAAGTTTTTCAAGTCATTTACATAGCAATAAGCCTATTATTTGGGATGTATTATGTCTTAGGTTAAAAATGAAAATCTACAGACTTCACTGTTAAACTGAATTGTTTAAAATTCATTAATCTCAATAATTGAAAAAAGAAATTCTATAAAAAGGAGAATAAAGAAAAGAACATAATACATAAAAGTGACAAATTTGAAGACACACCAAGTGTATATATCAAAGAGTGTCATATATTGGTGCTTTCAAAAGACAAATTAATTTGAAATAAATGTAGTTAATGTGAGATGTAGTAATCATTTATTAATTATATATAATGGTAGTATATATGTATATGTACAATATGCATCTCATATAATTATGAGTATACATTGCAAAAAATGAACTCTACAGTATTTTTTTTTTAATTTTGCTGAAAACACTATAAATAGCTAAATCTAGGTTTATGTATTACCAAATGTTCAGGATACATTTTGTACTTTCTAAAGTTTACAACTGACCAACAGACCCTTTAGTTCAATTTTTAAAAGGAGTAGTATTTATTTTCAGGTAGAACATATGCCATCATTTATCTTTAAATTTTAAATACTTTTAAAATTATATATGACAACAGAATGCATTACACTTTTTATTACACATATAGAGCAAATTTTTTTATTTCTCTGGTTTTATACAAAATATATTTACATGAATTCACTTCCTTGTACATGTACTTTATATAACAAAATACATCATATTCCACCATCATTTCTAACCCTATGATCCCTCCGCTCACCTCCCAACCCCCCCCAAAAGGTCATTTTGATACATACTGATGTATGCTATAAAGTTATAGAAAAGAGTATATAACTTATAATAATATGAAGAGATAAAGTTTTGTAACTAATACATAGAATAATAATAAAAATAATAATAATAATGGACTTGCCATTTAGACATTAATAAATTATACATTTGGCACTACTGACATCTTTTCCAAAATAAAATTGACATCTTTTCCAAAAAAGGGGGGGTTTATTTGTGGGGAAAATGGTATTCTATGCTTTCTTAATATCAAGAATATATTATTTTCAGAAGTAATATATATTTCAATATAATAGTAAAATAGAACCAGGTCTCATGGCACATACCTCTAATCCCATTGGATTGTGAGGCTAAGGCAAAATAATCCTGAGTTTAAGGCCAGCCTCAGAAACTTAGCAAGGCCCCAAGCAACTATGTGTGACTCAGTCTCTGTGTGCCCCTAATTTAAATTTCCAGTAAGAAACAACAACAACAAAAAGAATACACAGTATTGATGAGGACACAAAACAAATTCTCATGAACTAAAGATGGAGTAAAAATTGCTGTTATTTCATCATGAAATATATATATATATATATATATATATATATATATATATATATACACACACACACACACACACACACACACACACACACATACATGAAATACTCCTCACCAAGCTGCTTAGACCTGTGGAAATTATAGTATGTGTGTACCATTACAGTGTACAAGTATGTGATAGCATAAGACTAGACCTCTACTTGTTAATGCAGTGGAAATCTGGGGCCTAGGAGGAAAGAGGAGGTGATTCAGAAAAATAAAAAAAAATAATACAGTTTGAGAAAAAATGGTTTCTGGAGCCCAGAAACATTTTTGGTTTAATTAGAGTACAAAATACCACATAAGTATTATATTGAAGTTACATCTGTTAAATACATCACGTGTATAATGGATTTCAAGGAAAATACGTGGAACTTATCACAAACGAAATAAAAATTTACAAAAGCCCATAAAATAGCATGTGCATAAATAAAACTAATCATTACAAAGACAACTATTTTAACTCAATTTAATATATAATATTTTACTATCAAAATTTTAGCATGTTTTTCTCTAAATACAAGAAGACAGCTGGACCTGTTGGTGCACAGTTGTAATCTCAGTACCTTGGTAGGCTAAGACAGGTGTATTGTGAGCTCAAAGCCAGCATCAGCAAAAGTGAGGCCCTAAGCAACTCAGTGAGACACCGTCTCTAAATGTCATACAAAATAGGCTTGGGGATGTGGAAAAAATTCCCCTGAGTTTAATTCCAAGTACCAAATTAAAGAAAAGAAGGGACCAAAAAAAAATAAATTTATCATAGAAAAAAAATAAATATGTAAAATACCCCAAAACCTTTTTAAAAAACCAAATAATATAGTTATTGTACTGAGACATTCTTAATGTATATTATGAAACTATATTGCAATAATACAGACCAATAAATCATAATATTAATCAAATCTGAAACCATATGTAGATCAATAGTATTGTTAAGAGCAATAGAAAGGTGTATGTAAAACTAACCATATGAAAACTAACATTAAAGATTAATGAATGAATCTATCCAACCTAACGTTAGAAATGGGACATAGTGGCAAAGTTCACTGTTAGAGTGTGTGTGCAGAATGTGCAAGATAGTCAGTTCCAATCTTAGCAACACTATAAAAAGCAAATATTAAGAGGGAATGATGTTGAAAATAAAGCAGAATATTAAATGAGACACTCTCCCTCCATCTATAGATACATTTAAGGAAAAAAACTACTGTGAGTGTCTCTTTGGCAAAATCATGAGTGAGTAGAGAGATTTAGATACACTAGATATTAGTCCAGTCTTAAGAAATGTACCACATTTGGGACAAAATCCCCAAATACCATCATCAGCTCTAGTGAACAGAAATGTGAGAGAGGGGCTGAGGATGTAGCTCAGTTTTCAAATGGCTTGCCTTGAATGCACAAGGCCCTGGGTTTAATCTCTAGCAACCCCCTACCAAAAAAAAAAAAAAGAAAAGAAAAAGAAAGAAGGAAATATGAAAGAAATGATACAAAAAATGGTGATATCTAGGAGCCATAAACGCCTTCACAAGTGTTTCATCAGCTGTGACCAAGACACAAAAATACCCAAATATCAAAGCTGTCAATTTATCTCAAAACAACATCTGCCAGCATATTTTCCCAATTACTGTTGCTGACAGATGAAGTTCACTCTAGCTTTAATTGTAGGTGAAGTAAGGTAGAATCCCACTTCAGGAAGTGAGATTTTAGCACTTCCTGAATCCTGCCCCAACCCTGATACACTAGTAATGAGGCCAGAACTATCAATTCCTTCTAGAAAAAGATTTTGGGTTTTTTTGGTGGGTGTGTGTATGTGTGTATTGAATGTTTCAAATTTAACATATTTTGTTTATGTTACTATGTCCCTGATAAACTAGTAATAATGCCAGAACTAACAATTGCTCCTAGAAAGTTTTTTTGTGTGTGTTTGGATGTGTGTGTGTGTGGATGTGTGTACTGAATGTCTCAACTTTAACATATTTTATTTATGTTACTATGTCCTGAAGTACCAATCTCCAGAACAAAAGGTGACTGAGCTTATGTAAATCTCTCTAGATTTCAAACAAATGAATTTACATTCTTTTCCCAGCGCTTTTATGGAATATGATACCAAATAGTAGTTCAGAAAAGAGGTTAAAAACAATGATTCCTGTTTATTCCAATAAATCTTTACATAATAGTTCTAAATTGGCTACTTCATATAAACTTTCCACAGGGATAAAATGCATCAGTCAAAGAGATTTTCTGTAGCCTGGGCAGTGTTGTTGAAAAGGTTATTGTAATAATCTGAAGGAGCTAGGTGTGGTGGCAAATACGCTGGAGGCTAGACAGGCGAGTCAGGAGGATTGTGATTTGAAAGACAGCCTTAACAACATAGCAAGGCTATAAGCAACTTAGTGAGATATTAGTGATATATCACCTGTCTCAAAAAGAAAAAGAAGGACTGGGGACATAACTCAGTGGAAAGCACCGCCCGAGCACCAAAGCACACCAAACCAAACAAATATCTGAAAGACAGTAGGGACTCCAGAGTATATGTGTGTATGTATAGATAAAAATTTTGGTTAAAATATAAAGTTAATAAAGATAGTTTTGAAAAAAACTAACATGGTTCTTTTTTTAAAGACAGACAGAGAGAGAGAGAGAGAGAGAGAGAGAGAGAGAGAGAATTTTAATATTTATTTATTCATTTTAGTTTTCAGAAGACACAACATCTTTGTTTGTATTTGGTGCTGGAGATCGAACCCAGCACCACACGCATGCCAGGCAAGCACACTACAGCTTGAGCCACATTCCCAGGTCCTAACAGGGTTCTTAAGAGCTCAAAATAAAAATGCCATATAATCCACTAATAATAATTTTTTTGAAGCAGGGTATTATTGTGAATATATGTACTCTCAGTAGCTCGGGAGGATGAAACAGGAGGAACTTAAATGCAAGACCAGCCTCAGAAACTTGGCAATAGCTTAAGTGACTCAGTGATATCCTGTATTATTTAAAAAATAGGGATGTAATGATAGACCCAACCTGATCTTTTCTTAAAATTGGGAGCCATCTTGCCACAAATCCATGAAAAGATAATTTAGGCTTTTCTATAAATTACTGCAAATTCTGAATCTGCTTGGAATTCCTGCCCGTGCCTTGAACCCACCCATGCCTGGCTCTCAGACAAGAGAGCAGCCCTCTCTAAAACTTTAATGACACCTCATAAATATTGGCCTTCCCTGGCCAGACAATGACCCTCTCAGAGGCTCAAATGGTCCTAATAAATTCTTATGTTGTGTCCAGCAATAAATGTAAACTACCATTAGTGTGTTCCTTGTCAGAGTTCTGTTATCTGTAACCCCCCTTTGTGTAACTTTCTGGCCTATAAAGCTGGGCTGCAGAAAAGCTGGGGTTTCTGTCTTGTTCCCACGGTTCTGGGAGGGAGAGGCAGCCAAGCCAGTCAAAATAATAAGCTTGCTTTAAATTGATTTTAATTGGAGTCAGTAGTCTTTTCTTGTGTCCTGGTCTAACATTTTAGGCCCCAGCGAAATGACCCTGCCAGACCAGATCACAAGACCAGACTGCTGGAAATTCTGAAGCCAGCATTCGCTCCAGGGCTCTGGGCTGGAGAGCCACTCTAGGGGGTGCGCACCTTGAGATGTTCCAAGGCCTTGGAGTGAGCCTCAGTCTCTGGAGCACTGCAGTGAACTGCCGCACTAAAAATATTAGCAAGCACCTGGTGGAGGAGGCCTCCATAGGTAAATGGTGCCATTATAACATCTATTATCCAGTTAAGGGAGATCTCTTCTGAAGACCGAGAGGTGGCCTGAAAAGGCTCACATATACTCCTCTTCAGGACAGTAATGAGAAATTGTTCTGTCCTCTGTTCTGTTCTGTAGGGAATTCCTCTGGAAGGATAGAGAGGTGCCGACGGGCATGCACGCGCTCCTATCCTGGAGCTTTAGCAAGACGATGCATTGCTCCTCTGTTTTTCTGTTTTGGCACCGGGTTTCTGTTTTCTTGTGTTTTGTTCTGTGTTCTATATGTTTTTTCTTTGTTTGTTTTTGTGCCTTTTGTTGTGTGATTTCTGTGGTAAAAACTTAAGGATATTGGATGTGAAAATGGGTAATAAAGCAAGTAAGTCTGAAACCCCTTTGGACTGTGTTTTAAGGAACTGTGATGAACTGTATCTCCCTTTGTTAAGCAGGATGAGAGAACCCCTAGCTGGCTGCTGGAGCACACCCACTGCAGAGGGCAATGCCTGCTGGGGATCTAAGAACTGAGTATCTCCTAGGTTAACAAGTGAACCTCCTTTAAAACCCCTTGTCCCTCCAAATCAAGAGAGTCACAACCTTTGGGCAGAGTCCCTGTGTTTCTTCTTTGTTAGAAAAGCAATAAACCTCCCTTTTTCTTTTTCTCAAAACCCTGTTCTCATTTTTAAATTGCCATTAATTGGTTTCAAGGTCAGGAACCAAACTTTCAGTTACAAATGTTGATACCACACCCCCCTGGAAATTTTTCAGAGCTGACTACTGAAGTGTTAGGAGATGGAGCATGCCTGGGGTGGAGTGGAACCAGAGGAGCTAATCCTGTAAGTAAAAGGAGGGACTGAGGGACTCCCAGAAGCTGCTGAAGCCCTGTTTCTTTGGGGAATTCCCTCCTTTTTTTGTTGCACTGTAAGGATTATGCCACCTCTGTCTTCTTAAAAAAATAAAAAAGAAAAAGGGGACACTAAATGCAGTAAAGTCGCCATGGAGACCCTTGATTTTACATTTCTGGTTGCTCCTCTGTGAAAACATCTGGTCCCCTTGTGGGGGCATCTATAGTGCCACTGGTGAAGGAGATTTTTTTCTTATCTGCTCTGTTTTAAAGGTTTCTGTTTGTCAGCCACAGTCTGGAGCTCCTTTCTGTCTGTCTGACCTGTGTCTTTGTTTCTGGCCCTTTAAGACATGTGCAATAGTGTATTGATATCATAAATTGTTTCTTGGGAATGATCTTTGCTGAATGTGTGTCTAAAAGATGATGTTTAATTGTAACAGTCTGGTATCTGAATGGGTTTTTGAAGCATTGCACAATCTTGCAGTTAAAAGTTGGGATTAGGTAATTGTTTAGTTTATGATTTCAGATAATTTATGCCAGAGAACTTAAATACTTAGAATGGAAAACTAATTCTACTTCCAAGTTGGCAAGTTACTTCAAATCATTCAGTTTTTTTCACCAATTTTGAATTGAATAGCCTGGGAAAATGTCACTGTGTACCAGTGCATTAATTTGGAAAAGGATAGTAAATCATAGTATGGAATCTGTTGACAAAATGAGATGTAAAGATATAAAATTTTGTGAATTGTATCTTAAACTTGTATCATTATTTTCAACATCCGAACCTGAAAATTATGACTTATGGTTAAAATGCCTTAGGCCTGAGGTGTCTCCTCGGAATAGCATTTTTTCTTTCCAGACCTCAGCCAGGACTTATGTTGAAATGCAAATGAAAGAAGCCTGCAAGCTCAGTATGAGACTGATCTGAGGCCTTAACAAAAAAGGTAAATTGTATGGTATTTACTAAATAGTGGCCAGTCATTTTTTCTAGGATTCTTTTTTTTTCTTCTTAGATTCTGTATTTTTTTGTGCTCATGATTTTGATCCTACAGACATAGGTTAATGTTTTTCTGATCAGTTCTATCTTTGACAAACCTTGGAGTTTTTGAAATGTTGCAATGGAGATTTCACCTGTGAAAAGCTACAAGGCCTTTACTATTGTTATGTGTGCACACTTGTGTTAAGTGTTGTATGTCTATATATATACATATGTCTGTATATCATATATATGATATACAAATTAACATATATAAGAAGCGCTCATAAAAACAAAGTTTAAAAAGTGGATGCAAAGATTTAAATCATGTGATTTAAATGGTTCAATTTAAATTGAATAAACAGATAAAATAAATGTCTTTAAATTTAAGCTTACATGTTTTTCTAGGTGTTCAAAAAACTCATAAAATATTAATGTCTATAAAATGTCTAATATGCCTTGGTTCTAGGATTTTTCCTTCAACAACAACAACAAAAAATGGCTAGCACTGTTCAACTCACTTGTCTAATATTTTGGTAAAATAAGTAAAGTAAATTTCATATGGGTTTACTCATTCAAAAGTACTTTTTTTACATATCTGATTAATTTACTATAGTCTGTATGAGTTTGTTTTTACAAACAGTCATGTGTGAAAGAGACAAAAATTTCTTAAAACATAAGTTTACCCATTACATTGTGTTTATTAAGTTTTTTTTTATTTTCTAAAGCAAGCAACCATAAAAATTAAACAACTGGTTAAATAAAAACTGTTATTTTAGAGCATCGTACTGTCATTTTTTAAAAGCTAAACTTGGTTAATATAAAAACATCAAAGTAATTGTGATGCTATTAATGTGCTCATATCTTCCAGGTATACAAGTCTGTAAGGGAGAAACTTTAAAAGAGCATATATCAAGCTAGTGTTCTGAAGTTGTATGGTAAAAAAATATATTGGGGATTTATTTACTTGTTATCAACAAGATATGTAAAGTTTTATGTTACTTTTTTACATTGGGGAACAATTTACATGTATTTTTAAGTTAATGAGAGCCTAAACTATGTAAAGGTTAAAAACATTTTTAACCTTTCTTTAAGCCTTTCTTTAATTCATGTTTTAAATGTGATATCATATGGTGTTAGCTAATGTTCATGTGACCTCAAACAATTTATGTAAACTTTGTAAAGTGATATTTAAAAAGCAAATATCAGCTTTAGAACTGGAACACTTACGATTTATAAAGAGCCGGGCCTTACCTGAGTTAAGGTTCTGTGTTCCATCTTACTATATGTGAGAATGACTACAAAAGCAGTAGGCCAGATTTTAGTTCCTTCAAAGTTATGTTCAAAAGTTTTTTTTTATCTGTCAAGACTACTAGGATCTCAAACAGGGGATATCATGTATTCCTCAGCCAAAATTCAGGGTAGCTATTAAATGAACTAAATATTTTCACTCTAGTTAATTTTATTTTGTAATTTCCTTATAAGTGATCTAAAGATTCCCTGTTCTTATTTTACAGAAATTTTGCATTAAGAACACAACATGGATTAATTTAAGATAATAAGCCATCACCTAAAAGACAGATAGGATAATACAGATCCCATTTAATAAAAAAGATAAATAATTGTAAAGTTATACACATCAAAGCCCAGTACTCTTAATATAAGGGTGTTAAGATTTATTTGTTGGATGTTTAAGATTAAGTTTTAAAATGTTGAAGCCTTGTGAGGGAATTTCTGTACAGTGACATGCTCCAGTTGCTGCAACATTTATTCAGTACTCATGGTCTTTTTTTCTCTCATCGAAGCACCCATCCCCAGATGACTTTACAACCTGTTCTTCCCCAACCAGACTTCAAACCGAACTGACTTCTAAAAGGAAACTCATGTCCCTCATGGCGTGTCTCCTCACATCACCCCCTCTCAGCTCAGAAGAAGCCAAGACAAGTGATGCCCCTTTCTTACAACAATGGAGCCAAAAATAAATAGACTGTCAATATAAGTAATTAATTAAGTCAGATCAAATCAGGGAGACCAGTTTTGGGTGAGTTCAAAAAATGTTGGAGACTGTTACCTGAGGAATTAAAATTCTCTCAGTGCTCTTTCCCTACCTTGTCAAATATTTGAAGGAATACATAAAAAGGGGGGGGGAGTGATAGACCCAACCTGATTTTTTTCTTAAAATTGGGAGCCATCTCGCCACAAAGCCATGAAAAGATAATTTCAGCTTTACAATAAGTTACTGCAAATTCTGAACCTGCTTGGAATGCCTGCCTGTGCCTTGAACTCACCCATGCCTGGCTCTCTGACCAGATTGCAGCCCTCTCTGAAACTTTATTGATGCCTCACAAATCCTGGCCTTCCCTGGCCAGATAACGACCTCCTCTGAGGCTCTAAAGACCTTCCTAAATTCTGATGTTGGGGTCAGCAATAATGTAAACTACCATTAGTGTTATGCTCCTCAGAGTTTTGTTATCTGTAACCTCCCTTTTTGTAACTTTCTGGGCTATAATGCTGGGATGCAGGAAAGCTTCGGGTCTGTCTTGTTCCTGCAGTTTTGGGTGGGAGAGGCAGCCCGGCTGGTTGAAATAATAAGCTTGATTTAATTTGATTTTAATTGGAGTAAGCGGTCTTTTCTTGCGTCCTGGTCTAACACCACCAGACACTGAAAACAATTATGATGAGTTCCTGGCCACAAATTTCAGTTGCTGACATTGCCAGTCTCAGTGGCTTCAAACAGCCTCCCTACCCAGTCTCAAAATAAGAACACACACTTGCCATTTTCTGGCTTTCAGTATGCTTAGTGTCCCTGCTGTAGTTTTTTCAGCTCCTGTGTAGCACAGAAGCCTGGAGCTCCAGATCTACAACAGAAAACATAGAAATGGATTAAAAGAATGGCAGGCTCCAGAAACACAAAGACAGGAGAATGTGAAAGCCCACCCATCATCACTGGCTCTGTGTTGATTGGACTGTTCTCACCTAAGAGAGAGATTGGAAAGGGCTTCAGGCAGTTCCTCCAAACTGAGGCTAGTAGGTTTACTGTTTGAGTGACAGTAAATTGCATTCAGACCAGAAACAAAGTCACAAAGACTGGTTCTTGGTTGCTTTTTTTGTTGATAAAGGACTGGGGATCAACCATGTGCTGTGGTGCATGACTGTAATCCCAGCAGCTTGACAGGCTGAGGAATGAGGATTGTGAATTCAAAGCCAGCCTAAGCAATAATAAAGCATTAAGAAACTCAGTGAGACACTGTCTCTAAATATAATACAAATAGGCCTGGGGATGTGGCTCAGAGGTCATGTGCCCCTGAGTTCAATTCCCAGTTGGAAAAAAAAAAACAATAGGGATAAGATCAAGAGGTACTCACTACAGAGCCCCATGACAACAGATGAATGCATTCATGGATGGATAGACACAGAGATAGAGTGTTGGGACAGGGTCTCATATTCTCCTGTGATGGCTTTATTTTTTTAATTTGCTGTGAATTGCACTAAGTGCTCAGGACCATATTATTTCATGGCAGAGTTTCCTCCAAATACATGGATCCAGCACTGAGAGAAGTGCATTTGTCATGTATATAAGGATAAATCAATTCATGAATACATATGTGTATATTTTTATAAAAAAGAAATATTACAATTACTTTAAATTTTGTTTAATATTCATGTTCTCTGGTCTTATGAGAAAACAGCTTGAGATTTCAACTCATTATTAATTCCCTGAGGCAGTAATATCCCCACTCCTTTATAAATTAGGAGACACAGTAAAATGCTAAAGTTTCTAGTATTAACATTAATAAAGAAAAAGATGTGGAGTGGGCCAGGTCTCTAGATCTGTCAGTATCCCAGACCCTAGAGTATAAGTAACTAAATAATAATTATGATTGGAGACTAATCATAGGATTTTGTCTTTTTTTTTTCTTTTGGTATGGGGTACTATGAGAATATTAGCACAAATCACAGGCATTTATGTCTCTCTGTGTGTATATATATATATATATATATATATATATATATATATATATATATATTATTTTCATAACTTAATACATCCCATCAACAGAGTCAACTTTAGATTTAAATGAAAAAAAAAGTAAATCACTATTGCCAAGGTCAAGCCCCAGTAAGGATCAAGGGATCCTGAGGGACAAGTGGTGTCTGGTGCTGAAGGATAAGTAGCGTCCATGAAAGAAAAGGAGACAGGATGATGGTTTCAAGTTATGAGCAGCCTTCAGAAGGATCTGCTGCCCCTAGAGGGCCTTTATTATTTTTTTGTTTGTTTGTTTTACAGGTTTTTTTTCCTTTTGGTAGTTAATGGATAGCATCAAAACTTCTTTGGTTTACATAACTTTCAAGAGTTACAATATTGTCAAACATATGTTAATTATCAAAGATATTAAGCACATTATATAGAATTTTTCGTGTAACTTTGCCAATCATGATTAGTCTTTTACATTTTCACCTCAGTCTCTAGGGGCTCGAATACAAAACTTGACTACCTGTCTCTTGACCTATTATTATCTTTTAACTTTAAATCATACCTATAATTATTCCATTGACCTTTAAATTGAAAATATACTTATAATTATTTGTAAGCTTTCTTACTCCTAAAGTTCCCATAAATAACACTAAAACAGTGAAAGCCTATTTTTTAGAAGCCTACTACTCTGAACTGTCTCAAAAATATATCTATATTAATTTTACATTATTTTGTTTTTAATTTCCAACTAATTTCCTTTGTTCATATGACCTATTTAACCACTTTCTTAAAAGAGTTTCTTTGATCATTGTTCAAAGTATACCAATCCTCATGTCTTTGTGATCTTTAATTAAAAGGCAGGCTCTGCACCTCAAACCGTTTGTAATTTTTATTAACTATTTTTTTTCTATTTTCTTTTTTTTATTTATTTTTTAGTTTTCAGTGGACACAACATCTTTATTTGTATGTGGTGCTGTGAATCGAACCCAGGCCACACGCATGCCAGGTGAGCGCGCTACCACTTGAACCACATCTCCAGCCCTTGTTTCCTATTTTCATCATGAATTCCTGTGTAAAGTAAGAGAGTATGTTAGTTGGAGGAATATATGTCACAAAAGTGTGACTTTAGGATTGGGGGCTTACAGTAAATTGTTAATTTTTTCTCAGGAAACTTGATTTGAAATCTTTTCCCCATAAACTTCTTGAGAAATAAAACTATTTTGTGTCCTCAGAGATATTGAAACACATCTCAGGGCATGTCTTAATTGTACCCTTAGTCTCATTCTGGGAGTTTTCCTGCAATCTCAAGTAACACATACTTTTATTATTGATTGATGTATACCCTTTTATTTATATCATGAGTATCATAAACAAAGCACTTAACATTCCTTATGGTTCCAGATTCCATATGGTTCTGCTCTGCCCCAGCATCCCGCAGTGTGACTGTGTCAGTGGGTTCAGGAACACTTCACCACAAACACTATCTATAAGTCACCATATGACTTCATATGACTTCTGTGAACCTTGTGATTGAATCTTGGCACCCAGTCTATAGTATTGGAATAGTTATGTATCACTGGATATTAAGTCATTGTATAAATTATCGGCACATTTGAACCCTGAGCCAAATCCCCATCCCTATTTTATATTTTATTTAAAGAAAGAGTCTCACTAAGTTTCTTAGCACCTGATGTTCACTGAAGCTGGAATTGAACTCATGATCCTCCTGCTTCAGCCTGACAAAATACTGGGATTGATTTCAGTGTGCACCACTGCACTCGGTTCTGTTCACATATTTAATGCCAGCATTCCCTCTCTGCATTGTCAACTATTTTATTTTTTCTATTCAACATTCCAAATGAATGCAGTATTTTTAATTTTTTTGAAAAGAACTTCATTGCAGTTTAAAGATTTTGCATTCTCTTTGTGAGCATTTTACATGAGAGAAAAGAAGACAAGTAACTTGAAAATTTAAAAAATAAAAACAATGTCTGTCTCCTCCCTCTGTCTTCCCAGGCACATTCACCTTATCAAAATGTCTGATTTAAAATTTTTCTTTTATTACGTTCCTGTGTGATGCATCCTCATTTTAACCTCCCATATTGTGTTAAATGGGGGTTTCATAACTGCCTGATAAAATTGTGAAGAGATATCATATCTAAAGTCTGTTGAAGTTTCTAGTGAATATCGTTCTTTTTTTTTTCTTCTAGAGAGCAGTATAAAGTATAAAGTTAAGGCACTTAAGGAAGTCTCTGAGAGCCGTTCAGATGTCAATGATCTTTTAGTTATACAGGGCTGGGACCCTCTGGGAAACTGAGGTACTGTGAAGACCATGCCCCTTAAAATGCAGTTTTTTTTCCAATGAAGACATAAAGTTCTCAAACTTATCGATCAGAGTAGCAACCAATTAGTTTATTAGAAGTGAAGTGAAAGAGGAAAAAGATGACACTCTGAAGAGAGAGAATTTTCTGTCTGAAAAGAGAACATGTCTCTCTTGCAGGCTCTCTTGCATTCCAGTTTTCTTCGAGATCTAAACAGAGATTCCAAAGGGTCCTTCCCAGGTACAGTTCTTGATTTTGTACTGATAGTTAGAATAACATAAAACTCTCAAGTATTCACTGCCCTGACAACTTTAGGTTAATTAGATTCATGCTCACCATTTCTAAATTAACTCATAAGCAAAATTGTTGCAGATTTTTTGGTTATTAAGAATTACCCTTGTTTCTCTGTTTTTCAGAATCTGGTCTTTAGCACAGTCAAAAAATTATCCTGTTTAGAGTAACATAGGTTGCTTTTATAAACATTAGTTTGAAACTGCATTTCTCCTGCAGATAACAGTTTGTTAAGGAATGTGACATATCCTGTCCAGCTAAGCCAGAAAGGATGCAAGTAAATTGCTTCATAGAAAATAAAGAATGGGGTCAGTAAGTTGGTCCTATTCATTTCTTTCTTTATTTGTTTGTTTGATTATGGTATTGTGTGTTGAATCCAGAGCTAGCCTACCACTGAGCTACATCGCCAGCCCTATATTTATATTTTATTTAGAGACAAGGTCTCACTGATTTTGTTAGTGTCTCTTGGAGAAGTTACTAAGACTCGCTCTAAGTTCATAATCTTCCTGCCTCACCCTCCCAAGCTACTAAAAATACAGGCATGTGGCACCATTACCAACCTAACATTTATCTTAAAAAAGTACTTCTTTTTTTTTTTACCAGGTTCTGTAAATAATACTATAATGAAAATAGACATGCAGTGGTTCTATGATGTAATAACTCCAGTATTTTTTTAGATTCATACCCAGAATAACATCTAGTGGAACATAAGCCTTTTTTTATTTTAACTTTCTGAAGAACCTTAATACCATTTTCAAAAATAGCTTTATTCAATTGATATTCTCACCAATATTTTTTTCAACTGAGTCTTTTTATATGATGCTTGCATTCTCTGGAGTACCTATTATCTTTCAGATTTTTATATTTTAGTTCTTAATATTTTATTTACGTTTTGTTAGTCATAGATAGACAAATTACTTTTATTTTATTTATTCATTTTTATGTGGTACTGATTCTTAAATATAGTGCCACTGATGTGCTGTGCAAGCACTCTACAACTAAGCCAGAACTCTATCCTCAGTCTTTGAGATTTTAAGCATAGGCATTCTGACAACACTGCACAAAGTGCAGGATATTTTTTATTTTACTGATACTTTAAATTACTGATGCAAGTGTGTTATATTCCAGGATTTCAAGTAGCCAGAGGAAGAGTGTCCTGTAAATATTTTCTGTGATGAAATGAAACAAGAATCTGCGATTTGTAAGCTTTGTTAACACTACTGCTGAAAATTTTTGTCTTTGGAAGTGTTACAAACAATGCAAATCCAACGGCTTGAAATACATCAAGATTTGCCCATGCTCGTCTCTATTGCTTTTAGCAATTGAAAGTTTAAGATATACTCCCTTGAACAGAAGTTGCTAATGTTAGACATTCAGTGCATGGAGAAACTTATTCTGAAAACCTACTGGTAGGCCTGGAATTATTACTGGTGTAAACAAGGGTAGGTCAGGTCTCAGAAAGTGCTCAAATCTTACTGAGTCTATCAGGAGATTGATTAATTTTCCCCTTTTGTACGCTTTATTGATTCAAGAGTGAAGTAATTCTTCCAACAAGAGAAGTTAGTAAAACCACTGGTAAATCTCTTTTTGGGACAAACTGACACCTTTGAGATGTAATTTTTCTGCCTTGACTTCAGGTTGTGAAACAAATCAAAAGACTTACTTGGTCACAGAAGAAAACCACTTTGTAATTTTCACATTTACATTTCACTCCTTCTTTAACCAGTGGATAAGTTAAGATAAAAATTACAGAAAATTTTAAAGTCAGTTTATATATTATCTCAATCTCCCCTTATTTAAGGTGCCTTCAAACTTGTAGGAATATTTCTCAAATATGTGGCACTTCAGTAAACAACTCAAATGCCCACGTGTACCCTAGCTTTTTCTACTCATTTGATTGTAGATATTCTTTCACTTGTCCAATGTATGTAAATCTCATAATTCATTTATGACTTTGTCAAAGTAACACACATAACATGAGTAAATGTGTATTAATATATTAGTAAAGAAAGGGTGGGTTAAAAGCCTTCTATTTTGCTCTATTTCTGTTATAGTCCAGCTGTGACGTGTTCCCCAAAAGCTCATATGTGAAACAATGCAGGAAGGTTTGGAGGAGAAATGATTGGGTCATAGCTTTAAAGTCCTCAGTGAATTAATCCCTGAATGAATTAACTATGTGGTAACTGAATTGATAGTGTGTGGCTGAAAAAAGTGAGAATTGGGGATAGAGCTTTGGAATCTAAATTTGTATATTCTCCCAAAAATGAATCTGTCTCTTTACTGTTATCACTATGTCAGTTGATTCCCTCTACCACACCCTTTTGCCATAATGTTCTGCCTCACCTTGAGCCCTGAGAAATGGAGCAGTATTCTATAGGCTAAGACATTTGAAACCCTAAGCCTGTAAATAAACTTTTATTCCTCTACAATTTCTCTGGTCAATTTGTTAGTCACATTGTTGAAAAAGGCAACTAAAACAACTTCTAACTTGATCTCTCCTTAATATCTGCTCTTTGTGATGATTTTGAACCCAGTACCTTACATATTCTGCAAACAAAAGCTCAGGAAAATGTGACCCATCTAACTTTAGATTGTATTGTATTATCTATTTACTTCTAGCCTTATTTTTGATACGGATAGGCTTAGACCATTTTATTTATCTTAAAAATACAAGAAATTACATGCATATGGATTCATCTTTGTGTTTGGTTCATACTATGACTCCTTGGATTTCAGTATTGTATTATACATTCATTATATACATCAGTTTCTCTTAATGATACTAATAGTTCATTTGATTCTCTGAAGCATAGGTTTTGGAGGTATTTCATAAATACTTTTCATTCCATGTAATTTTTTTTCAGTCTCTTTCTTTTAATAGAGAAGCATGCTGAAATTTCTTTGTTAATGTTTTTTTTTCTTAGTTGTAATCATAACTTTATTTTATCTATTTACTTTTAGGTGATGCTGATGATTGAACCCAGTGCCTCATATGTGCTAGGTAAGCACTCTACCATCACCCCAGTCCTACATGCTAAAATATTGATGAAAATGTTACAGATTTCATTCAAGGAAAATTGTTTTCTTTGTAGTGATGTATAGTATCTAAACACATGTGTGTAATTGGTTTTTTTAATGTCCTAATTCAAGTTTTATTTACCAGTAAATTCTACATATTTCCCTTTAAAATGTATATGCAATGTGTGAAGTAGTATCAAAAAGTTACCTTTATATAATACTGATGTGGTGTTTTTTACTGTTTGTTAGGCTGAATGTAGTGTGGCAAAAAATGTGTCTTGACAGTAGAAACCACTTTACTCACACTTTATTATTTTTACGTTTCTTATGTGCACATTATATTTTCTTTCACCTTACAGATTTCAACTCTATGGACCATGCAGCTCTTCTTTTATATATTATTATGGTTTTTAAGAGCAGTCATATTTATAAGTTAATGTTACCGGTGGGGAAGTGTCATGTCCTTCAATAGGCACACATTTTTTTACAAAAAGATAGCCACTTATAATTAATCTGTAGTTCATGAGAACTTTTCACTCCACATCTTCATGAATACTGTTTAATTTTATGTATTTGGTTATATTTTATTTTTTATGAGTACTGAACCCTTAGATATCACCTGTATAAAAAGAATATTCAAGTTATTTGACTGTTCTTCTCATGATGTCCTTGTCTTTTTCTTCCTGAATGTATTTATTCATGCATCAGGCAATTTATCTTACCTGTTACTTTGTACCATTTAATGGTATAACTTCATTTATTGATTATTTTAATGCCCAATTTATTAATTTGTTTAACATTTTGTTTTGTGCAACTTTGAAAAGAAATAAGTTTCCCATTGCTGTGTGCTTCTTATGACTGAAATCAAGGGTGCCTTTCCATTCAAAACTAGACTCTAGTCTTAATATTATATGAGACAGAGTCTCAATAAGTTGTTAATCATCTCTGTGAAATTTCTTTTATTATTATTATTGTTGTTATTATTTATATGAGGCAGTGGAATGCATTATAATTTTATTACACATGTAGGGCACATGCTTTATGTCTCTTGCTGTATACAAAATATATTCACATCAATTTGTGTCTTCATAAATGTACTTTAGAGAATGGTTTTCATCAGATTCCACCATAATTGCAAACCCTCTGCCACCTCTCTTCTCCCCTACCCTGCTACCCTATCTAAAGTTTGTCTATCCCTCTCATGTCCCTCCCTACACCACTATGAATCAGTCTCTTTGTATTAAAGAAAACATTCAGCATTTGTTTTTGGGGGATTGGTTTTGTCATAACTTCTTAAGCAGTTGATACTATGAGCAATACCAACACATTCACAATAAAACTTACTTTTTCTTATAGTAACTATTGAATGTTTTATAATTACATATTGACTATCTTTGAAAGACTTATTATGTTGCACTAAGCAAGATTAAAATAACTTTGTGTGTGTTTGTGTGTGTGTGTGTGTGTGTGAGTGTGTGACACAGATACCCCATAGATATAAAACTTTATTTAGAAAGGATAGCAATTTTGTACTCCTCAGCAGTGGAAACTTTCATTTTTCATTGTCTAATTGTAAAGATTTTTTTTAAAGATTCTGTTTTAGGGATAGGATTATGGCTCAATAGTAGGGTGCTCACCTAGTACATGAGAGGCATTGGGTTTGATCCTCAGCACCACATTAAAATAAAATAATAATAATAAATGATATCGTGTCCACTAACAACTAAAAAAAATTAAAATTCTCTTTTTGGTACACTGATCTCTCTAAGTTTATAACATACAATAATGTGTTGCATAGTGATCTTTTAGTCAGTGATGGAATTTATATACAACAACAGCTACAATATATAGCCTAAGATTGTAGTAGTATACAATCTAAATGTCAGTATACAGTATGATATTTGCAACAATGGAAAAGTCATTTTGAGTGCATTTCTTAGAGTGTATGCCTGTCTTTTAATGAGGCATTTTTATACACATACTATACATTACAAGAACTGATATAATTTTTGTATGACTGTTATATCTCAGATTTACCAAAGCATGCATGAAATTTTATTTGTCTATCAAAGATCAAGAATTTGACACCACTGACACATTAATGGCCATTACTGGAGATTAGTTTATTTTGAATATTATATTATTGTTGTTGTTGTTGTTATTATTATTATTATATGATATTGAACTCAAGGGCACTGAACTCCTGAGCAACATTGCCGCCTTCATTTGCATTTTGTTTAGATATAGGCTTTCAGTGAGTTGCTTAGTGCCTCCCTTTCGCTGAGGCTGAGTTTCAAATTATGATCCTTCTGCCTCTCCTACCTTGTTAGTTTCACAAGATTCTTACCTGCTTTTTTCTTTGACATCACATGCCTGCTATCCTCTCATGCTGTTCATTGCTGGACTCAGCAGTTTTAGATATTCTCCTTTTCACATTTTGACACCATTGTTGGCAGATCCAAGATCTTTAATTAGATAGTCCTTAATACACAGTTTCTCATTTTGACTCCTTGGTGTTCATGCTCATGAAGAACTTGAAAAGTGTTCAACAGATATCTATAAATGGTATAAAATGTGAAGAAAAAAAAATCTATTAAAAAAAGTTAAAACATACTAACATTTATCTTTGGATAAATAATAAATTGTGAATTAAGGTAGCACCAGCACTATCTTATGGAGAAAAGTAAGCATATTCCAAGAAAGATAAGAAAAAAATAATGAGAGAAACAATAGAATAAAAATACATTTTTACTTTGAGAAATTGATTTTTGAGAACTTTCCAGCTAAATCTGGCACATAATTTTATAGGGGTAAGAGACACCCATGAAATTGATGCCTCACAAGTATCTAAACAAACTCATGGTAAGGAAACCTTTGACAGTAATACCTATAAAGCATGAGAATGAATCAAAGAAGGGTGATGAATACTCCTCTGTAAAAGTGCTTATAAAACATAATTTTTCATTGAATCCTAATGTAAAAGATTATTTGTGTGCATAGTGACTAGATAGTACTTTTTTCAGATGTACAAAAAGGGTAAGATGCTGATTAAAGTCACATCTTCTAGCTAGAATCATATGGAAGAGAACATAATTAATATATAGAAAGAATGCTGTTTTATTTTTGGTCCTATTATTTATTTGTATTTGAACTTAATCTTCCACTAAAGTGATATGCAACTCAAAATAATACAGTTATTTCTCTGAGTCCCTCATTTCTTGACTATAGAATGACAAAATTTAGATTTTGCCATTTCTTATATTCTTTATACCAGAAATCAGAGGGCTAAAGCTTACTTTAACTATAATTGGAGTTGGGGTTTTGGCTCAGAGAAAGAGCACTCACCTAGCATGCATGAGGAATGCAGTTTAATGTTCAGCTCCATACAAAAATAAATAAATAAATAAATAAATAAATGTATTTTGTCCACCTACAACTAAATAATAAATGTTAAAAATTACTGACTGATCTTTACTCAGACAATAATATTTTAACTTTACGTCTTTTATAAACAGTTCCATGAAGGGGCTGGGGTTGTGGCTTAGAGGAATATCACTCACGTAGCATATGTGAGGAAATGGGTTTGATTTTTTGCACTACATATAAATAAATAAAATTCTCTATAAAAAACACCATGACACAAATCAAAAGAAAATGAGACTATTTATTTATTAACGAATATTTAATAACACTGACTTCTCAGGAGAGTTTTGGTTTACACTTAGACCAGCACAAAAGAAATTCGAGAGTTCTGTCAGAATTAAGATTCTTTGTCTTACAAAAGTAGAGGATATATTTCAATCAGTGTATATACTTTTTGTTAGCTTAAAAAATAACTTTTTACTATGTAATTATATACTATTCTTAAGAGTCATGAATTTTTGGTGGTTGTTCCAAGATTAATATATAAATAATAAATTCTACATTGGAAAACATTTTAAGGTAGTATTTGTTTTAAAAAATTGGTAAACTGGGTAGTCATGGTGGTGCATGACTGAAATCTCAGTGGCTTTGGAGCTAAAACAGGAGGATCACAAGTTCAAAGCAAGCATCAGCAATGGCAAGACACTGTGCAACTCATTGAAACTGTCATAAATGGAATACAAAATAGCCCTCAGAATGTGACTCTGAGTTTAATCTCTATGACCCACCCCCCCAAAAAAATTGCTAAAATCCCAGGAGCATGCCTGTCATACCACCGGCTTGAGAGGCAAAGGGAAGAGGAGAATTAAAAAAAAAAAAAAAAAAAACAGGCTTAGAAACATAGCAAAACCCCACGCAACTTTGTGATAACCCTTTCTGAAAATTAAAATAAATAAATAAATAAAATTTGGGGGATGTGACCCGGTGGTAAAGTGTCCCTGTGTTCAATTCATAAATTCTCCAAATGGTAAACTAACTATCATGCAAATGAAAACAACAAAATATATTTATATTTTTAAAAATCATTTAGTTAATACATGCATTCCATTTTCAGATGCCACACACAAGCAACCAGATATCTAAAAACAGGTTTTATATTAAAGTTATGAAACTTGCAAATGTCTCTCAAAACTAGATCAAGACTTCTCAGCAGACTAGACAGTTTCTATTGACCTGCTTGTGCTATCACTTGGATGCTTCTTAACTAAACTTTTCCTAGATAAAAAAAAAAAAAACTGCAAAAAAAATTTAAAACTAACAGGGATATCCTCCATGCAAGCCTCATAGATATGCACACATATATGTCTTGATATTATATACCTCTTTTTGCCACTTCATAAATTATAACATTTTAGTGACAAATTGAATGGAAGAAACACTTTATAATCGTATGTCATGGGTGAGCTGTATTTGGTCCTGTAAGGAACAAGATTTATCTGTTAAAAAATTAGGGTTACTACTCTCTGAACAGAAGGATAAGAACTGTCATGAAATTCAGACATTTCAATGATTCACTGAAGACAATTTATTTATTCATTTATTTTAGGTACCAAGTTTTTTCATTTCTAACCAATAATCTGGACATGTCTCCACTTTTTTAAATCTCTTTTTGTTAGACTTTTAATCATGTAATGACATGAGACAGCGATTATGTCACAAAGAATGATAAATATATCATGGCAATCCCCATTTCAAAACCGTACAATGATATCACCATTCAGATATCTGTGACTTGTGAATTTTTACTGTGGAAATTATAATTGTTTTACTGTAGGTGAATGAGCATTCAAAACTAATAGTCACATTTTAAACAAATCCATAAAATTAATTATTATTATTAAATTTTATTAGGAATTTTGATTTGATATGCTCTAATATTATTATTAGAGCATAGTGATTAATTTTATTGATAGTTGAATAATAATAATTAATTTTATTGTTTTAAAATTTTAATACATTTACCAAGTTAAAATACATTATTTCATTCACATTTTAACATATTAAGTATGAGCAACTATGATTGCAAGAGTTTTTTGTTTGTTTGTTTGTTAGTTAGTTTTTGTGTTGTTGTTGTTGTTGTTTTTCAGAAAAGCCTTTAAATGAAAAAAAAAAAATAACTGAATTGGCAATTTCAGGTGGATTTCCCAATTTTTCACAGAAGAATTAATTAAGGCACTGGGTGATGGTCACTGCACCCAGACATCATTTTCAATATAGACCTAGAACATTATCAGGAGAGCATGTCAAGATTTACAACATCAAACAAGGGTTAGATATAAACATAGATATTAGGCCAGGGTAAAGAGCTCATGAATTACATCTTGGAGCATTTCAAGTAAAACATCTGAACATATACTTTAAAATTTAAATGAATACATAAATTAAGACTGAAATATTTCACAAAAATTTTATAACTGAAATATTAGATCATTATTTCATGCAGAGCAACTTGTAAATTACAGAGCAGACATCAATTGTAAATGATCCAAATGCTAATGAAAGTTAAATGATAAACCTTGTTCTAAAAGATAAGCATTGCAAATCTAAAAATAAAAAATTCTCAGAAATTTGAATTATTATGAGAGGTATGAGAGGTGACATGATGCTGCATGTGGAAAATTCTACAACAGACCTATGTGACGTGGTCACAGTCAAAACACAGGTGCATTAAATTATTTTATGAAATTACCTTCACACCATGTATAAAAACTATCGGAAAATTATAAATTTTTGAAAATTACAATGCCATCCACAAGATATTTCTGTCTCTCTGACTCTTAAAATAAAGTTATTATATCTAAATCTCTTTGAGTATTCTCATTTGAAGCATTTGGATAAAAAATATTGAATTCTAACAAGTGAGGACTTAACGACACTAATGAAACACTCAGAACATGGGTAAGTATCAAAATAATTACACTAAATGAAATAAGTTAGACACCAAAAACGGTATTGAGTAGTTTGATTTATTTAAATTCTTGATGATATGAGTTTAAGGTACAAAAACAGCAGAAGAAGAAATATTCCTGAGAATGTGGAAATTGATCCATAGGGTATACTTATATCAAAACATACTCATATGTAGGATAAATGTGTGTGCATAATTCTAAGTGTACCTAAATGAAGCTATTAGAACATTTTAGCTGTTAAAGCAAACTTTCACTTCGTTGACAACTACTCATTACAAATGTAAGAGTTACCCTTTAACATTTTCTTACATTGCAAAGCAATCCACATTAGATTTAACTAAAAAAAAAAATAAAAGACAAAAACTCTGTTAAAATAAATTGGACACTCCAAACCTTGTGTTTATGAGAAACCAATGGCCACACTGAGCTTCTCAGTTATGGACCTTTGCTCTCTGCAGAGCTACAAACACCATCTTCACCATTACTTCAAAACCTTAGAATGTTTTCTCTTGAAAGCAGTTGTGGTGAGCAGTAAACTGGTAGCATGTCATACTGGTTTTTCTAATTTATTCATTTCCTTATTATTTTTGACAGAAAGCCTATTTAGCGTCCTCTATGTCTTGAGATTTGTAGGCCTTGGTTTTATTTGGAGGGGATGAGGGTATAGAGATAATACAATGCTCTTTGGATTTGAAAGGAGGAAGAATGAAAAGAGTCTCTACACCCTGTGTTTTCAGGGATGTGCTATAGGAGAACCATCAAATTTCTGTTTGCCATTGTGAAGTTGAGTTGATTTCCCACTTTGTTATAATTTAGAAGATGCAGAAAATAAAGGGGATAATGAGAGGTGCTTGGGTCCATGTTGACTAGGTGGCAGATGAGGTAATGGGTAGAGTTTGCTATAGAGTTCAACTTATTGAAATAAGTATATGTGGGTGCTGAGAGACTGGCTTAGTATCACTCTGAGAATATGTGCTTTGCTAGTTTGCAGAAATGGAAAAAAAAGAGGCTATATATAGCACAAGGCAAGTATATGTGTTAGGTTTCTCAGAGCAGGAAACAAACCAGACCTCTGTGTAGGGAACTAGGCAAAGGGAATTGGCCTATGTTCCTGTGTGGAGGGGAGGTTTTTCTGTAGAAGACCAAGCCACCTAAAAATTGCTAGCCTCGGTACCTGTACTTTTCCATATTGCCCTTAGTTAACTGGCTCTCTCTTGACTCCACCTGCAAACCAATACTACACTTC